>NC_133651.1:247639690-248239690 GCF_009905375.1 Apium graveolens
CCAAACCAAATATGTGAATGACTTATTGAAGAAATTTGGTATGGGATGCCACCTGCATCTACACCAATATCTACTACAACCAAGTTGGATGAAGACAAGAAAGGCAAAAGTGTGGATATTATAAGCTACAGAAGAATGATTGGTTCATGCTCTATTTGACTGCTAGTAGACCAGACATCATGTTTGCTACTTGTCTATGTGCCAGATTTCAGGCCAATCCAAAGGAATCACATTTGATGGCTATAAAAAGGATTTTCAGATACTTAAAGGAAACTCCAAACTTGGGATTATGGTATCCTAAGGGAACTAGTTTTGAAGCTGTTGGATACATATGCAGATTTTGCTGGATGCAGGGTTGATAGGAAAATACTAGTAGAAGCTGTCAATTTCTTGGTCAAAGACTTGTGTCCTGGTATAGTAAGAAACAGCAATCTGTGTCAACTTCCACGGTTGAGGCTGAATATATAGCTGCTGAAGTTATTGTGCTCAAGTGCTTTGGATTAGAAATCAGCTAATGGATTATGTGTGACAATACTAGTGCCATATCTATAGTAGCTAATCCAGTTAATCATTCTAGAACAAAGCACATTGATGTTAGGTACCATTTTATCAGGGAACATGCTGCAAATGGTACCATTGAGCTCATTTTTGTTCCAACAGAAAAACAATTAGCTGACATTTTTACTAAACCTTTGGATGAAGCAACCTTCACTAGACTTGTGAGTGAAATTGGAATGTTCAATTCTTCATCCTAAGGCAAGAACTCAACTAATGTTTTCCAGCAGATTAATTTCTAATAAATCAACCTAGTTTGACTTAATTGGAAATTAACTGAAATATGAATTAAAATATTTCAGAATCTCTGTATATTTATTTTTCTTTAAAAACTCAAAAAAATAAAAAATTAACTTAGAATATTTCAAATTTTAAGTAAACTGGTTAGTTGTTAATTTACATCTTTAATGTGTAAAATTAACACAAGGCTAAAAAACAGCACACAAAATATAGAGAACTGAGTTCTCAATAAGTCAAAATGACTTATCGACAAGTCATTTTAGAGTTCTAGAGTGAGTCCTCGATAAGTCTATTTACACTTCTCGAATGACTTCTCGATAAGCTCTATTACGACTTATCGATAAGACCATGTAGAGTTTTCTAATAATGTAAATTCACAGAGTTCTCGACAAGGATATTCTAAGACTTATCAATAACTCAGAACTAAAATAATTTAATTCAATGAATTATTTTAGACAAATACTTTTGGAAAATTTATTCTGATTTCAATTTGATTCAATTCAAATAAATTAGAATTATTTTAGTCCATTTTCGGACAAACTGGGTATTTATCAGAGTTCTCGATAAGTCATCTTTACTTCTCGATAAGTTACTTTTTCTATAAATACCCAAACTTCTCGATACACACACTGCACTTACACCTTCTCGAGATCTTAAGTGACCTAGCTTTCAGACAAAAGGCGATTTCTCTCTCGTTTTTGCTCCTTTATCAAAACTTTCTCTTACCCACTACTTCTAAACACTACAATGGCACAAACATTGTTAGAGCTATCATTCCAGAGAAGGGAACTAACTTTATTGCTTTTCTTGATGCTAACCAAGCCCTGATAATTTCAAGGGGTTTGAGAAGTTTCTTTCTGAATCCTACATTGCAGGTGCTTTAACTGCAAGTCTGTGCTGTATTTGGACGTTCTTCATTAATTTTGGACATCAGCTATAACTAGGACAGTTGTTCTAGAGAATGTCACTTCTATAGTGGTCACATGCATAATTGGAGGCCAGGAAATTGAGTTTTCAGCTGCTGATGTGAATACAGCCCTGGGATTGCCAACTGAGAATTATGGACAGATGCCAACTGCAGATGAGTTGAGTGAATTCATGGACTTCATCAACTACAGTGGCTCAATCAACTTGGCAATCCTGAACAGAACAAACCTTAGGAAGGAATGGTCCTTTGTGTTTGACTCTGTAGTGAGGGCTTTCACTTGCAGAAAAACTGGCTTTGATACATCTCAAGTGTGGTGCAGAAGCTGGTGTTCTCAATAGCTCACAATAGGCATCTGAATGTTGTAGGTCTAATTCTAGAGGAGCTGGCTACCAGGCTTACTATGCCTTTGAAGAATAGAGGTAAAGAAATCTTTTTGCCAAGGTTTATATGTCTACTTTAGCTCATAAAGTCAATGACATACATTTTTAGCTGGTATTGACAGTAGTAGAATTGGCAATTGCAAGCAAGGTCCAAAATTATATTTGGCTCACTAACTTCAAAGAATAAGGTGAGTGTAAGTCTCAGAATCACTCCATTTATGTTGGAGAGGTTCAGGACTTATCCTTACCCTATGCCAGACATGAGGGCTCCTAAATTTGCTAGTTCAGCTATGGTTCCTGAGTCTGTGGAAGCACAAACACAGGCACACCAACAGGGACCTTCCAAGGCTGCGACCCCTTCTTCTAAACCACTAAATGTTAGCAAACCAACCACTTTAGTCTCTCAAAAGACTGAAGTGAGTAAAAAGAAGAGAAAGGAACCTACCCTTGCTGTTGTAAATGAGCGTGAAACAATACTTACTGAACTAGAGTCACCCTTGGTCAAGAGACCAAAGAAGAGTAAATTACCTGAGCTGACCAGTCAAAACACCTCTATGTCCTCCCAAAGGGCACAGTTGAACAAATGGGAAGTAAACAGTTACTAGATGCATCCTCTCAACAGGGTGTATCTATTGAAAAGAGCATTCACCCCAATGCATCCTATACTGAGTCAGCACAACCTGCACCTAAAGTGTATGGTAGAAGATATAATGATGGCACACACAGTGAGGGCACATCACTTGAAGCTCCCTCATCTATCTGGGGGAGCTTCCAACACTCACAACTGAGCAAACTTCTCTAATCTCCCAAATTTCTTCATCATACAGAGCACTTGAATCTGATTCCCAAGTGCACCAACACTCAAGTGACATGGTTCATGACACTGTGCTCACCACCCAAATCAATATCTAGATGGTGAGAGACTATTGGTTGGGGTAGATCTTGATGACACCATCACAAACATGGGGGTTTCATCAGTTTTACTGAAGACCCCATGGTCACTTTTACACCTTCATGTGCACAATCATCTTTACAGATGAATAGGTTTGAGGGTAGTACTCCTGAGGGGGAGCTATCTAAATCCTCTCAATTCAATTGGTGGTTCCTCTAGAAGGAACAACTCCCCTCACAACCCTAGCTGAAATTGCCTTCACAGTTGCAGCTAGGAGTACAATTGCCAATGACCCTGTTATGGGAGAGGCAAGTTCATCACATTTCTGTGACAGTGCTCTGCAAGGTGCACAAAGGTTTGAGGCTGGTGTACATGACAGTAACCCAGTCAAATCCTCTCCAATTCCAATGGAGGTTCCTACTATATGTGGTGAACAATAAACTGTCAAAACCACAGATCTATCTGTGAGTCAAACTGTGACTTCAGTCACAGGTGGTACCATGAACATTTCTCAACAGCCATCCACATCTCAACCCAACCAACCACATGTCATGGCACAATGGCTACACGATATGGAAGCTTCAGCCTTCTACAGTTGATGACATGTTGGTAGATCAAATCTCAGGCTTGGCCAATCTTTCCAGCAACTGCTCACTTCAGACATGGGGAACCAGGACTATCAAGCTATACTGCTATGCTTCAATGAAGAGGTTGAACAACAGAAGGAGAAGATAGTAGATGAGGCTGAAGAGGATGGAAATGTAGATGCCTGGTTGTCTGGTGACCATGTGGCAGAAATGGATGAAGTTTTGGCTAGATTCAGGAGAGAATACATAACTATCTTGGGCAGCAATGCTAAAACTCTCACTCCTCCTGAAGTCTATGATGCCATTATGGATGTGCATAAACTCAACTCAAGGCTTTCCATCTCTTTGGAAAGGCCCTTGAAGTAAAATTGACTGGTCATGAAGATAAAGTCAGGAGGTTGATCAAGGAACAGATGGATGGCATTGTGCCTTCTCAAAAAGACATCAAAAATCAACTCCAGCTTTCACTGAGCAAATGTCAAGGATGGATCTGGCCTCCATAGAGAAGGAATGTCAAAAATGAGGAGCTCTTTCAAGGCCCTGTTTGATCAAGTTCAAGCTCATATGACAAATTCAAATGATACCAGGGTCAAGCTAAATCAAATGCATAATGCTAGGTATGAGCCTTCATTTCTCTCATGGAGGTGTCCGAAAAGCTGTTGATGAACACCTTGGGTCCTTCTCAACCAAAACCTCTACGCCTCAGATACAAGAACTTCAAGATCAAGTTTCCTCACTTCAAGCTTCCAATTTATCTTCACAAGTCAGAGCTCTAACTGCACTGGTTGAGAGTCAACAGCATGATATTCAGGCCCTAGTGGAGTCCCATAGGCATTTACAAATGCAGAATACATTGCTTTGGGAGCCATTATGGGAAAACTCAATATACCACTGCCAGCATTGCCTGAAGCTGTAAGACCTGAGATTCCTACTCCCCTACTCATGCCTGTCACCAAGACTAAGGGGGAGATAGATGCAAGGCTAGCACAATCAACACTCAAAAGTCAAGAACACGGTCTAGAACAAGAGAGGCTCCTTATGGCTGCTCAAGGTCCAGGAATGACACAAGAGTTTGACAACTTGCTCACTGGGTTAGGAACTCTCTCACAACAATTTCTTCACTTACAGAAATCCTTGGAAAAGACTATCAATTATATCAGGGTGCTGCAAATCCCAGTCAAGGACAGTTTTTGGAGAAAAGGATAGTGATCAATTTTAATGATTCTGGTGTAGACAGATGTATGCAAGTCAACTTCAATTATCTGATTTCTAGAAGAGCATCTGAAATAGACATTCTGATTAACAAAGTCAGAATAATCAATAATGAAGAGAAAATGCTACTAACAGAGTTGAAAAAAGCTCAAGAAGCTGCATTCCCGGAAGCTTATCTACATCCAAGCAAAGGGGTGCATTATATCTGCTCTACAACCAAGCAACTGAAACATTTCTAAGTACCTAAAAACTGTATCATGGCCAACAGAAGGCTGATAATGGTGCTTGTGTCTGGGATGAAAAGTAAGAAATTGAAGACTAGTGAAGATGAAGCTATGATCAAGATTCTGAGGAGATACATTGATAACTCTAAAGCCATTTGCCTAAAACTAAAATCAACACAGATGACTTGGGTGATGATGAGCAGAAGAAAGATGGTCAAAATCCTTCTGGCTCAAACTCAAGTCAATCTAATAGGCAATTGGTGGAAAAAAGTGATAGTGAGAAATAGAAGGAGAAGAAAAGTGGATCTGAGAATCAAAGGAGGGATGGAAGGAGGAAAAGACAAAAAAATGATACCTCACAATCTCTCAAAACCCTAAATATCCAATACCAACTGCTAAACCATCACACTAATCTCATCAAAAACTGCTCAACCTCAAACCTCTAAGCCTAAATATTTCTATAAGCTCACAGCAAACTCTCTCCCTCAAAACACAAATCACTCACAGCCATACTTCTCTGAAAAGACTTCAAAACTATACCTTCATTCAAGCCACCCATAAAACACACTTCAAATAGTTGGAATAGGTCCCAAAGAAGCCAAGGTCAAGAGAAGAATCAGAAGATAAAGAAGACAACTGACAACTGAATTTCACAATGATCATGGATTTGGTGAAAAGGCCATCTGGAACAAATATAATCAAGATGATTTCAAATGTCTAAATGTTGTTGATTCAGATAAGACTACTTCCAACAGCTAGCTGAAAGAATTGTCAGAATTTGGTTGTTAACATTATAGAAGTCAGAATCTACTACAGTGATTGGTCCTTTGAAAATCTTGGAGATAGACTAAAGGATTCTCTCTCATTGTTGACCTGAAAAGGGTGATAAGCTTGATGAATGGTAAAGATTCAACCACTAAGGCATGGAGAACAGTATGGCAGTGTTTGTGGTTAACAGAGAGGAGATGAGAGATAAGCATAAAGAGTTACTAGCTGAAAGGAGGAGAAGTATGAGCATGAGATTGATGAGTATATCAGAAGATCAGAAGAGTTGAAGGTAGCAGGCAGAGCAGAATATCAAGGATGGAAGATTTCTGAATATAAAAGCTGGCTCTTTGTCAAGTTACAGGATAGGGATGTTATCTAGATATCCTAAGCCAGATTTGCTGAAACTAATAGAGGCTCTAGCTGACACCACCCCTCCTAGAAGAATTGGAAATACTTGTGCAAATTAAGAAACATAATTGAGAAAGAATCAGACAGCTCAGCCTTTACTTAATTATTGTAAAACTGTCCAACATACAAGTGTTGTATCAAGCTTTTGTATCATTTTATTTTCATTCTTTAACTTGGGGTTAGTCTTGTTAACAGACATGAATTTGTGATAAGCAATCTTCTCACAAATTGGGGGAGATTATTGTGCAAGACATGCCTGTATCATAACAAGACTAAGTCATACTGACAACCCTAAAGATTAGTTGTATTGTAAACCTTAATCTGTAATTCATACTTGTAACACTTAATGTCTGTAAAATATAAATGGAGCAGACTAGAGCATTTTTCTCTGAACAGTGTCAAGCCTAAGAATTCTATCTGGAAGAAGATCAAGAAGATCATGCCATCAGAAGAATTATGAAGAAGCTTGGAGTTGAATAAATTCTGGTTGGTGTAAAACATATAAGTCAAGATCTCTACAAGTCACAGAATTAGTGTTATAGAGAAATCATTCGAGAACTCCAGAATGACTTATCGAGAAGTCATTTAAACTCCTGAGAGTACCGACGGATGAGTAACATCTACCTGACGGATGAGAAAATATCTACACGACGGATGAGGAATGTTTACTCGACAGATAAACCATCACTACTCGACGGATAAGCAACATCCACCGGTGTAGAGAACTCAGGAATTGTCTGTCGAGAACTCAGAGATATCGACAAGTATACATTCATTAGAGAACTCTAAGTTATTGATAAGCCAAAGTCCATTAGAGAACTCTGAGTTTATCGATAAACCAAAATTCACTAGAGAACTCAGAGTTGTCGATAAGTCTAGGCAACAATGAAGTTTCAGAGATATCGACAAGCCAACATGTCTATCAAGATGTCGAGTTCTCTATGGCTTAATTGGAGATCTCGAAGTGAAGAAATTTCTCTAAGTACAGAATTGCAGAACAGTTCAATATCCAAGGTTGCAAATCAACAAACAATTCACACAGCTGAATTGACAAGTCTACAAAAAGCAGCTTGAGAGATGTGCAAGATCAACGACAAAGATACAAAGATTAACTGACAGAGGAGATTAAAGTAATAACGGGAAGCTAAAGATTGCTAAGCCAGAAATGGAAGATTTGCTTTTCTATAAAGAAAAAATGACAAGTGGCAGTTTAGAAAAGTTAATAGCATGTTTATTATCCACCGTGTAAACCAGCAGTTAACTGAGTTATAAAGTTAACACTGGTCCTCTAGTTAAAAAAGGAGAACAATCAGATTAGAAACATTGTGTGTTCTCTCTCAAGAAAGAAAGCTAAGTTCTAAAACAAGAACTTAGAGATTTTGTAGCAAAATACTGCTTGATTTTTAATATAAAATTAAGTGAGTTTTGAAGATCTTTGTTTTACATATTTGCCCAACTATTTATGTTCCATTCTACTAAATCATTAACACAACCAACTGCTAAAGGCCTAAGTCGATCGAAAAATCAAACATTTAAGCCAAAACACATTCACACCCTCCTGTGTTGTATTAATACCTAACAATTGATAACGAATGCATTATATCCATTAACTACACGTCCTTGGTTTGATCTTAATAACTTCTTATAACATTTCAAGTTCATATGTCTTCAAGATTCCATACAGCACCTCCAATGTCATTCTGCTCAAGGCCCTTCCTTCTCTTATTAATGATATCTTATGTTCAAGGTGGTCAAGAAGAGATAGCAAGAACTTTAGGTTCACCTCCTCAGCTTCATAATACTTATCATGAAGTTGCAAGTCATTTATCAATTTGTTAAACCTTTCAAAACTTCATTGATTCCTTCTTTAGGCTTTTCCAGAAAATCTTCATACTATAACACCAGTATCCTCCTTTTATTTGACCTAACTTCCTATGTTCCCTTACACAGGATATCTATTTTCTCCTAGATATGTTTGGCTGTATAACAGTTGACAATGTTGTTATACATCACACTGTCAAGTGACTCTATCATAATTAATTGCAAGTCATTATCCAAAGAGACTTTCTCTTTTTCAGTTTCAGTGTATTTGAGGGCTATTTAGGGGCATAATGAGCTGGGATAACCATGTCTCCATCTGTAGATTCCTCAATCCTTTCCATGGGAGTGAAGGGGCCATTCTTGAGAATCTAAATATATAATGGATTGGCCATCCTTATAAATAACATCATCTTCTTTTCCATAGTGTATAGTTGGCTCTGTCAAAGGCCGGTATCTTGATGCTACTTAACTTTGTGCACTCATACTTCCAAGATCTTTATCTATTTTCTTTCATATTTTTCTCTGATACCACTTGTTAGATATTAAGTGCAACACAGAGGGAGATGAATGTGTTTTCTTTATTTTTAGCCTTTTCAAACTTGTTTGGATATGGTGAACAAGGCAGTTTATAATTTGTAAATACATTATGTTAGCAGAATTAAAAATAACAAGCACAACAAACACAATATTTCAAAACTCACTTAATTTGTATTAATTAAGTTTGTCTTGCTACAAATTCTAGGTTCTTAAAAATATAAGAACTCAGCTTCTTTCTTGAGAGAGTAGAAGAAAATTAGATTTGTTTGTTACATCTAAAAAGAAGGATCGGTGTTTACTTTATAGATTAGTAAACACTGGTTTACACAACATGCAATAAGATGTACTAAACCATTTTCTAAGCTACCTCTGATTCTTTCAATTTTTGGCTCAGTAAATCTTTGCAAATATTTTAGGTATGTGACCATCATTTGTCAGTTAATCTCTGCCCTTGATCTTGCACTCTTCAAGCTGCTTTTGTAGACTTTTCAATCTAAGTGAATAGATCGTTTATTGATTGATAATCTTGAATCTTTACTTGTTTGTATTGCTATATTTGAGGTTCACGTCGAGATCTCTAGTTTGTTCTATAGAGAAGTGACATCTCGATAAGTATACTGATTTATCGAGATCTTTGAGTTTTCTATAAGTATATTTGGCTTGTCTAGGTCTTTGAGTTCTCTATAAGTGAACTTGACTGTTCGAGGTCTCTAGATCACTACATGTAAAATTTGACTTGTCGATATCTCAGAGATCTCTATATATATTTTGACTTGTCGATATCTCTGAGATCTTTAATGAGAAATTGACTTGTCGATATCTCGAATCTTCACATCTTCATTTTGACTTGTCGATATCTCTGAGTTTCTCTATATGCAGAAATGACTTGTCGAAATCTCCAATCTTCATATCTTTATTTGAATTGTCCAGTATCTCTGAGACTTCTCTATAGCTATTTTGGACTTCTCGATAAGCCATTCTGGAGTTCTCGAATGACTTCTTTGTATAATTTAATATGTGACTTGTCGATATCTTGACTTAAAAGATTTTTCATAAAACAAATTTATTCAGCTCCAAGCTTCTACATATTTCTCAAAGGCATGATCTTAGCTTGATCTTCTTCCAAAGTTTATTCTTAGGCTTGAAATTGTTTACATAAAAATACTCATGTCTAATCTTTTAACATTTTTACAGACTCAAGAAATATAATACATAATACAGATTTAGACTATCATACAACTAAATCTTAGGGTTTCTAATTTAACTTAGTCTTGTTATTGTATAGGCATGTCTTGCACAACAGTTACCAATAACTGTTTGTTGAATCAAAGAACAGTATTATTCACTGTTTTATCATTTTAATCGAATTGTATCAATCTATCTACTAAACTTGTGTGTTTTTGTTGATTCATCTTTATAATATCATGATTGAAATTAGGTCAAGAAATCGCTTACATCCTAATCAAGATCCTACTAGTGTATACTTCATACATCCATTTGATTCTAAAACTTCTCAATTAGTCTCAGCCAAATTTAAAGGAACTATTTTCAGTAATTGGAAAGGTCAATGATGGTGAGTTTGTCAGCTAAATATAAACTAGGATTTGTTGATGGTAGCATTTATAAGCTTGATTCTAATGCTATATGTTGAGTCTAAAATCCTGGGAGAGATGTAATAATTTGGTTTATGCTTGGTTATTATTCAATCTTGATGACACTATAGCTAAGAGTGTTCTATTTCTCAAGGTGCAAGAGAGGTTTAGGTACACATCCATGACACAGTTTTACTCTCTAGAACAACAATTGTCTGACTTGAAATAAGGTTCTGATAAGATTTATGAGTTTATACAAAGATCAAAACATTTTGGGATTCTATAAATGATGCACAATGTTTAGCTAATTGTACCTGTTTGAAATGCCCTTGTAATTTGGAGCAAGGGTTATCAACAAGAACAGGTTCAAAGAATAATCCAATTTCTGATGAAAGTGAATGAGAAATTTGTATCTTTCGGAGGGAATTTACTTATGCAGTATTTTATGCCAAATATTGCTAATGCTTAGAGATTGTTGGCCCAGAAAGAGAGGCATAATGAGTTGTCTTTTGTGAGAGGTCAAGTTGAATCACTCGCTTGTTATTCTGATAGTAAGAATCCTAAATATCCTAAGTCACCAAATGCACAGGGCACTTGTAGGGCTATAACCACAAATGGAAATTTCACTGGAAGTAAATCTCAGTGCTTCTGCTCATATTGTAAAATTCATGATCATTATGTGGAGAGATGCTTCAAAATTCAAAGTTTCCCACTATATTTAAGCCTAACAGAGATAGGAAAGTTACAACTATGGGGCAATTTGATCCAGTGAAAGAAGATGACTCTCCAAATACCCTTGTTGAGGTGGACGCTTCTCTTACAGAAGACGCGCTCTCCAAGGATGATTCTCCTTGTCGAGGTAGACACGCCTCTTACAGAAGACGCGCCCTTGAAAAATGAAAATCTTATCGAGGTAGTCGCACCTCTTATAGAGGAAGCTCCCTCTAAGGATGAATACCCTTGTTGAGGTGGACGCTCCTCTTACAAAGGACGTGCTCTCCAAGGATGATTCTCCTTGTCGAGGTAGACGCGCCTCTTATAGTAGACGCGTCCTTGAAGAATGAAAACCTTGTCGAGGTAGACGTGCCTCTTATAGGGGAAGCTCCCTCCAAGGATGAATACCTTTGTTGAGGAAGATATGCCTCATACAAAGGACGGACCATCAAAGAATGAAAACCTTGTCGAGGTAGACGCTCCTCTTACAGAGGACGCACCCTCCAATGATGTTACCTTTATCGAGGAAGGCGCTCCTCGTAAAGAGGACACACCCTCTAAGAATGTTAATTTTGTTGAGAAAGACGCCGCCTCTCTAAAAGGCATGCCCTAAAATAGGTGATTGTAGAAGATCGTAGATGTTTTGACTTTGATTTGAATAAATGAATCACATTATTTATGAAAAAGACGAGATCAAGGGTTTAGAATTATAATTTGGCAAGAAGTACGAAGTTAAATATGAAGTAGTAGTTGAAGGAATTTGTGTCATTGGTAAAGGAATTTGTGTTGTTGGTAGAAGGATCACTATAACCGACAAGGCACGTCCTCCCTGAATCAGAGGTTTACTCAACCTCCACAATTTTCTCTTTAAATTATTTATTAATTGAAGATCAGAAGCTAGGCTTTTTGTTCTGATTACGCCTTCCCCTCAAAACGCACCCTCTTATAATGATCTTCTCAAACTATTATAGGATGAAATACTTGAGGATAATCTTCACAATGTTGTTATAAGATTACACTTTAAAGTACCAAATGCCTCATGAGAGTTGCACACTTTTTATAATATCTCTTATTTCTTACATCGACTTAGCTCATGTAAGCTTAGAGATGCGGTGCATAAGTAGTTTGCTTCTCTCGAAAAATCAAGGTTAAAGTTGTCAAGAAGAGAGGGGTATTTATAGGTGAAGGCGGGAAGAAATTTGAATGACAATTTTGGACACGGAAAAGAGTGAGGGCGCCGTCATGGTCAGCAAGGATGATAAGATTCTGAAGACGTAGCCTTGATTGAGAACACGCCCTCATAGAGTAGATGCGGAAGACGCACACTCATGCGATTGGAGGATGACACAAATTTTTGCTTTTATTTATATATTAGAATTCCAATTTTTTTTCCAACTTCATATGGAATTCGGGGGTATTTGTTATAGTCAAAATTTGGTATTGGATCATCTCGGGTCAAATACGGGTCAATTGGAATTGAATTGGGGCAAAAGGATGAAGACTTAGATTTTCTGCAATGCGAGGGGAGGAGGCATTCTAGGCGTAGGACGCGCCCAACATTGGGTGAAATGAGTAATATGAGTCATTTGGAAGTAAGATGGCAATGGGTGCACCTCATAGAGAGAGGACGCGCCCCAGGGTTGGACACGCTCTCATTAGATGAAATGCAGGATATGGATTATCTATGTTTTTGGATTATAATACAAGGGAGAATATATGTATTTAACAAGATGATGACGCATCCTATATAAAACAAGGGGGAATATGTGCATTTCACAAGATGATGACGCGTCCTAGCCTAGGGAAATGCATACTTTGAAATTCATTTAGATAGTTGGGCTTGTTCTCACTTAGGACAAGGAAAATAAGGACAAGTTCATGACAAGGTAAGTATGGAAAGAGCAATGAAGTATTATTTTCATTAATATATTTGTTGTAGGTACCCTTTTGAAGAATTCCCTCATCGAGTCAGTAACACCCCAGATCCGGGATCGGGGATCCAGGTCGTCACGGTCTTTCTTTCCACAATATCACTTAACTTAATTAATAATAAATAACCTCATGCTATGACCCTACACTAACACATACCACAACCCGTTATAGTCTCAGAGATGAAATTGAAATAAGTACAGGTCCTTGAATCCACAATTTAAAAGTTATTACAATCCAAAATGATTACTTGATAAGTTTACAGTTAATTGCCATTATCTGCCACAAGTTGTAATTATACATAATTGGTTCCCAAAAGTAGAATACCTGATCTACCAATAGATCTACCTCTGCAGCTATAGCAGCTACAACATCAACGGGAAGACGCGGGACGCTTCCCACGCGCTTGCAAAGGGTCTGCTTGAGTCTGGCCATCTTTCCTAACTGTTGTTGTGTGATGAAGAAATGAAGCAAAAGTGAGCATTACAGCTCGCAAGATAATATATAGTGTAAACAATAATGCAAGTATCTAAATGGATAACTTACTGGAAACCTTATCAAGTGTAAGGTAATTACTTACTGGATATAAGCTTAAAGGAAGATGAAGTTACCAATTACTTCACTATACTTATACCATTTTATAAAACTACTTGAACTACCACTGTTCAAAGTATTATAGGTTTCAAAAGGTCATCCCATAGATGAGACCACAAGTTAAGACTTAAATAGATTCAATCTTTGAAATATTATTGAATGAAATAAAGTTACGAGATACTTTATTTAGTCCCGATATATATATCTGCATATATATATCTTATACATTTCCTGGAAACCTCTGTTATGTAAAGTATGAACAGAGTTTGTAACATCCAATGAATTTTGGAAAGAAAAAGAATTTTGGCATAAACCCGATATCTTGCTGATCAGGCAAAGATACCAATAAGTAACCTTTTCTACTGTAGATGGATGAATTCCTCGCCGGTCATCACCCAGGCTGCATTAGGACCTCGTGCTAGACCGTTACCCCGGCCACTCACGCGTGGATGGACTGTCACCCAGCCTCTTACACCTTCATAGACCGTACCCCGGCCTGTCGCTTATTGCCGACTCAATTAGATGGACTTACTTCCCGAACATTGGTCAAGTAATCAAATTGTTTTCTCAAACAGCAACCTCGTTGCGAATATAAAATACACCACAGAGCCGGATCCCTAAGATTTTTGAGCAAATATTCAAGTCTCCTTCGAAAGGAAGATCTTAAATATGGAAACGAGTTTTAGGATCTGCTCTAACTTTTAAAATCATTTTGAAGACTCGAAAATATTTTTAAGAATGTATGGAGTAATGCTGATTTAATGAAATAAATCAGTCCTGATATATTAGAAAATATCTAAATATTATTAATTAAATAATATTCCCAGAAGGATAATCCTTATAAAAATAATTGAAGTAAAAGTTTTAAAACTCATACTTGAAATGAATAATAAATAACCAAAGATATACTTATACGAAAGTACGATCTTTATTTGAATAATCGAAAATGAGTTTGATTATCGAAACATTATTCTTTAATAAAATAAAGAATATTATTTAATAATAAGCGGAATCATAAGTCCTCGAATGAATATTCAAAATAATATTTATTAAATAAAATAAACAGAGTCATAAGTCCTCGAATGAATATTCAAAATAATATTCATTAAATAAAATAAACTAAGTCATAAGTCCTCGAATGAATATTCAAAATAATATTCAGTAAATAAAATAAACGAAGTCATAAGTCCTCGAATGAATATTCAAAATAATATTCATTAAATAAAATAAATGGAGTCATAAGTCCTCGAATGAATATTCAAACTAATATTCATTAAATAAAATAAACGGAGTCATAAGTCCTCGAATGAATATTCAAAATAATATTTAGTAAATAAAATAAAAGGAGTCATAAGTCCTCGAATGAATATTCAAAATAATATTCATTAAATAAAATAAACGGAGTCATAAGTCCTCGAATGAATATTCAAACTAATATTCATTAATTAAAATAAAGTTATCGAATAAACCTTATTCGATTAATAGTTTGAAAACTATATCTATATATATATATATATATTATACTCGGGAACATCGACTCCCGGTTTAGCAATATGTTCACCTTTGGGTCCCCTATACTAAGGGTATACGCAACTACTGCTTATCTCTAGCATAGGTATTATGCAACTTATAAGCATTGAATCAACAATTAGATATCAAGATTATGAAACAAGCATGCATATAAATATCATATCACATGCTCCAATATATCGCAAGATTTTCTAATAACAATCATGCACTTATCACAAGATAATGCATATACATATATACATCACGACAACAGTGTAACGGGTAGAAAACTTGCCTGAGCGACTGGGGGTGGTAAAAGTCCTGGGATGAGTCTGGTAACCTATAAACATCATATAAGTTGGAATTAAACCAAAGTCGCTTAAGAATCTATACTTTAACCAATTAGACCCTAACGTTCGCTTTTGTGCTTAACGATTCACTTAAATCGCTCGAGTACCCTCGGCTCCACCATTTTTAATAAATTAACCATTAAGAGTTTTAAGGCGATTCTTTCGCGAGTATCCTACCAGCTGTCTAACCCACTTTAAATAATTGTTTCATAATCCAATTATTCATTTAAGGGCCTTAATTAATGTTTTAAAGTGAGGCGAGGGGTAATGGTTCGTTCGCGAAACGCCGTTACTTAAAACGGTCGTTTCTCCTAAACCGTACATCGGATTCAAGAGAACCACATATCAAAACGAAGCTCGTAACATGAACTATCTAATCATGGCAATGGTAAAAACCTAACAGTGAGTTCTCGGGTCCTGATATTAAGAACAAAACAGTCTAAAGTAAATCGGACATTACGACGGCTATGTTTACGCGATTACCAAATTTTATCCTACTCCAAATCAACCACAATTCAATCATACAACCAAACTCCATCCATACAATACTACAACAGCCCCAGCAACTCAATATTTCCAAATTTATACTACTTCCCAAACATGAACTAAAAGCTTACTTAAGTTCTTTAACTAATCAACAAGATTTACAACTCCCAACACATCACAAAACCAACACATCTCTAAATACACAATAATCAAGCTTCTGATGAACCATACCAAAAACAAAAACTCTAAATATACAAAAGTAGGGCTAGGGTATGAGATTATACCTTCCTTGGTGAGTAAAAGTAACTAAGGAGCTTGGAATCACTCTTGAAAGTCCTTACCAAAGCTTAATCTAAACAAAAACTCAAGAACAAAATTTCAAGTTCTTGAAAAACACTATTCACCCTCTTCTTCCATGAATTTTAGGAAGAGATTGTGAAGGAATTTGAAGCTTAAACTTATAGGATATCTATATCTATGCACAAGGAATCTTAGATAATTACCTCACTAATTAATGAAGCTTAGAACTAGGATTTGGGTTTTTCTTTTCTTGCAAAATGAAAAGGGGCCGAGAGCTTTGTTCTCCAAAATGAAAGTCAACTTTGTATTTTGGTGTTATGATTTGTTTGTTGGTTGTTTTTGCTTTTGTTTTAATTAATTACCTTTTAACCATGGTGATTTTTTGTGTGGCTTGAAATCAACCACACTTCCATCCCTTTTTGGTCATGCTTAGGTCATCAATCTTATGTCATCTTCCCATGCTTGTCCTCTTCTTATTGGTTTGATGACATCATCCTCACTAACCTCTTTGATTAGCTCCTAATTACTTGGCTAATGACCACTGATCTATTATACGGTTCGCTTAACTTTCGTTTTCGTTTATCGTTTGAGGGATCATACCCGGGATCTTATTACTTGGGTTTCCTTAACCTTTCTCAATACATTATATTCCTTTTATGATCCTCTCTTATAATCCTTGAATTTTAAATCCTTTTTATCCTGTTACCTTATACTCAATTCTTTCGGTATCTGGTGGATTTTCGGGAAAAATCAAAGTGTTCGAATTTGGATTCTGACGATCTTTACATACACTAATATATCATATAGAGTACTAATAAGATCTCAGAATAACAATAAAAGAACCCCTACATAGTGTGGCATGAAATTTTTCTTATTCAGCATAATCGGCAGAAACACTATTCATAAGGGTTATAAAAAAGTTCAAAATTTTGGGGTTATTACAGTCTCCCCTCCTTAAAAGGATTCCATCCCGGAATCAAATAGAAAACAAATGGGGATACTTTTCTAGCATTGCGCTCTCTAGTTCCCAAGTTGATTCTTCCACATTATGATTCTGCCATAGCACTCTGACTAGCTTGATCATTTTGTTTCGAAGCACCTGCTCCTTCTTATCCATAATCTCTACTGGTCTCTCCACGTAAGTCAGATCTGGTTGCATATCCACCTACTCGTACTCCACTATGTGTCTGGAATCCCGATGATACTTCCGTAACATTGACACATGGAACACATTATGAACTTGTTGTAGGTTCGGGGGTAAGGCTAGCTCATAAGCCAACTTCCCAATCCGTCTTAATATCTCAAAAGGTCCAATGTATCTTGGGCTTAGTTTCCCTTTCTTTCCGAACCTCATTAACCCCTTCCAAGGGGATACTTTTAGTAGTACTAAGTCTCCTACTTCATACTCCTTGTCCTTTCGGGCTAGGTCTGAATATTTCTTCTATCTGTCTTGGGCTGCTACCAGCCATCCTCTGATGAGATCCACTATATCTTTGGTCCTTTGGACCACTTCGGGTCCGAGCATCTTCCGCTCTCCTACTTCATCCCAGTATAAGGGAGATCAACACCTTCTTCCGTATAGGGCCTCATAAGTCGGCATTCCGATGCTAGCATGAAAGCTATTGTTATAAGAAAACTCGATCAACGGCAAGTGATCATCCCAACTTCCTTTAAAGTCTATTGCACAGACTCTCAACATATCCTCTAGTGTCTGGATGGTCCTTTCACTCTACCCATCCGTCTGGGGATGGTAAGCGGTACTCATATTTAACTTGGTCCCCGCACATTCTTGAAAGCTCCTTCAAAATCTGGAGTTGAACCTGGGTCTCGGTCTGAGACAATGGACGCTAGGACTCCATGTCGCGTCACTATTTCCTAAAGGTAAATGTCCACCAGTCTATCGACCGTGTATCTCTCATTGATAGGAATGAAATGACCTGACCTTTTCAGTCGGTCTATAATCACCCATATGGCATCATGGTTGCCTTTCGTCCTTGGTAAATCGACAACAAAATCCATGGCTATTTGTTCCCATTTCCATTCGGGAATCTCCAGGGGACGTAAAATTCCACTGGGTCTCTGGTGCTCTGCCTTTACTCTTTGGCAAGTCAAATATTTGCTTACCCATTCTGCTACGTCCCTCTTCATGTTGGGCCACCAGTAATACTCCTTCAAATCCCTATAAATCTTGGTGCTTCCCGGGTGAATGGAATACCTTGAACTATGGCTTTCATCCAAAATCTCGTCTTTAAGCTCTTGAACGTTCGGAACCCAAATCCGGTAGGAGTACCGCATTATCCCTTTATCATCTCTCTCAGTATGGATCTCTTCTCCCGTCATTGACTCTCTGCCTTCATTCATTACTTTCTCTTGGCACAATCTAATATTTTCCAATAACTCTGGCTGCATCGAGATCTCAAACAGCTTTTCAGTCCCTGCTCCGGTTACCTTAACTTCTATTTCCATTCTCTCGAAATCCCTTATCAATTCCTCCGAAGTCATTATTATTTTGAGTCTTTCCTTCCTGCTAAGGGCGTCAGCCACCACATTGGCTTTCCCTGGATGATAGAGAATCACACAATCATAGTTCTTGATTAGTTCTAACCATCTCCTCTGGCGCATGTTGAGCTCTTTCTGTATAAATATGTACTTGAGGCTCTTGTGGTCTGTGAAAATCTCGCACTTCTCTTCGTACAAGTAGTGCCTCCAAATTTTTAAGGCAAAAACTATTGTCGCGAGCTCAAGGTCATAAGTAGGATATCTAATTTCGTATTCCTTCAGTTGTCTCGACGCATACGCAATCACCTTACCGTGCTGCATAAGCACACACCCTAATCCTTTGTGCGAAGCGTCACTATATATCACAAAATCTCCTTTTCCGTCTGGCAATGCCAACACCGGGGCCATTACCAACCTTTTCTTTAATTCCTGAAAACTGTTCTCGCATTTTTCCGTCCATTCAAACTTCTCTGTCTTACGAGTAAGTCGTGTCAAAGGGGCTGCGATCTTCGCAAAGTCCTGTACAAATCTACGATAGTAGCCGGCCAATCCTATGAAACTCTTTATCTCTGTGGGTGTGGTTGGCCTTTCCCAATTTGAGACCGCCTCTACTTTGGAGGGGTCGACCAATACTCCTTCTTTATTGATCACATGTCCTAAGAACTGTACTTCATTCCGCCAGAATTCACACTTCGAGAATTTGGCATATAACTGTTCCTCTCTGAGTATTCCTAGAGCTATCCTCAAATGCTCTGCATGTTCTGCCTCAGTCCTTGAGTAGATTAAAATATCATCGATAAAAACTATCACACACTTGTCCAAGTACTTCTTAAATACTCTGTTCATTAAATCCATGAAAGCCGCTGGGGGGTTGGTTAATCCAAAGGACATTACCAAGAACTCATAGTGCCCATACCTGGTACGGAACGCGGTCTTGGGAATATCTTCGGGTTTAATCTTTAGTTGGTGATATCCAGTTCTCAGGTCAATCTTGGAAAAATAAACACCATCCTTTAGCTGGTCGAACAGATCATCTATTCTAGGTAACGGGTACCTGTTCTTTATGGTTAGCTTGTTCAACTCTCGGTAGTCGATGCACAGCCTCATGCTCCCATCTTTCTTCTTAACAAATAACACTGGTGCTCCCCACGGAGACACACTGGGTCTTATCATACCCTTATCCAAAAGTTCCTGCAATTGGGTAGCTAATTCCTTCATTTCTAATAGGGCTAACCGGTAAGGTGCTTTTGAAACTGGCGCCGTCCCAAGGGCCAACTCAATAGCAAATTCAATCACTCTATCGGGTGGTAATCCCGGAAGGTCTTGTGGGAATACATCTTCAAATTCGTTGAATACCGGAATATCTAGAAAGTTGGGCACCTCCTTCTGCGTGTCCACCACATAGGCTAGGTAAGCCTCATTTCCTTTTCGTAGCATCCTTTTGGCCTGGGCCATAGTCAAAAATTTCTGCGTCTGCCTCTTTCCTCTAAATATGACTTTTTCTTTCCTGGGATATTCAACTTAACTTTCTTCCCCTTACACTCTATCTGAGCATCATTACTAGATAGCCAGTCCATTCCCAAATTACATCAAACTCCCCTAATTTAAAAGGAATCAGATCAACACTAAAAGATTGTTCCCCTATGCCTAACTCACAGGCGGGGTGAATCTGGTTAACAGGAATAACTTCATGATTGGCTATTTCTACTTGTAAGGGTTCTATCAAGGGTTCAGCCTTAAGTCTTAATTTACGCGCAAAGTCTCTTGATATAAAAGATTTAGTTGCTCCAGAATCAAATAAAACATTTGCACTAGCTGAATTTAGAGAAAGGGTACCTGCTATGACATCTAAGTCTTTCATAGCATCCTGGACTGTCATGTTGAAAGTCCTCACAGTAGGTGGCTTATTAGAAGCAGCCCTGCTTGCTCCTGAAGCTGCTGGTTTATTCCCTGGGCATTCCCTCCTCATGTGGCCTGGTCTTCCATACTGATAACAGATGGTGGTCGGGCTGACACTGGAGGGTTAGGAAGTACACTTGTTAGAATAGTGACCCTCTCGACCACACTTAAAGCAGGTTACTGGCTTCCCTTTACACTCCCCAGAATGCATCCTACCACAAGTGTTACAGGCTGGTAATGGGGGTCGAGACTGGTTGGAATAGGACCTTCCTGACTTCTGGCCGCTCTGGCTCACATTCACACCCATTGGCCGCCTAAACCCAGTACTATTTCCCTGTAGGGACACTGCTCCTCGATTAAATCTAGTTGGGAAGCTCCCTCCTACGGAACCTCAGCCCATGCTAATGCTTTTCCTCTTAATTACTTTCTTCTCTCTTTCCTTCTGCATATGTTCACTTCCGGCTTCTGCAATTGTTACCTTTTGCACCAGGGTGGCATAATCAGCAAGCTCAAGGATTGCCACCCTATTTTGAATCCACGGTTTCAATCCCAGCTGAAACCTTCTAGCTTTCTTTTCCTCGGTGCTCACAAACTCCGGCACAAACCTTGATAACTCAGTAAATTTTGCTTCGTACTCTGCTACGGATAAGTTATTCTGCTTTAGCTCCAAGAACTTGAGCTCCACCTGGTTCTCCATAAACCTCAGGAAATACTTTCCCAAAAAAAACTGACTGAACCTCTCCCAGGTTATGATAGCATGAGGTACCCTTTTGAAGAATTCCCTCATTGAGTCAGTAACACCCCCAGATCCGGGGTCGGTGATCCAGGTCGTCACGGTCTTTCTTTCCACAATATCACTTAACTTAATTAATAATAAATAACCTCATGCTATGACCCTACACTAACACATACCACAACCCGTTATAGTCTCAGAGATGAAATTGAAATAAGTACAAGTCCTTGAATCCACAATTTAAAAGTTATTACAATCCAAAATGATTACATGATAAGTTTACAGTTAATTGCCATCATCTGCCACAAGTTGTAATTATACATAATTGGTTCCCAAAAGTAGAATGCCTGATCTACCAATAGATCTACCTCTGCAGCTATAGCAGCTACAACATCAACGGGAAGACGCGGGACGCTTCCCACGCGCTTGCAAAGGGTCTGCTTGAGTCTGGCCATCTTTCCTAACTGTTGTTGTGTGATGAAGAAATGAAGCAAAAGTGAGCATTACAGCTCGCAAGATAATATATAGTGTAAACAATAATGCAAGTATCTAAATGGATAACTTACTGGAAACCTTTATCAAGTGTAAGGTAATTACTTACTTGTTGTGGATAAAAAACTAAGGTTATTACTTGCTGTATTTAATACTAAGATTCGGGAGCTCAAGGCCTTTAATGGCTGCTCTCGTGTTTCGTGACTCAATCTGCCTTTACGAGATGCCTACGTATCTTTGTGAACTAGAGAATCAAGCCAAAAAACGTAGTTCTGATTGGTGGGGGTGAGACCCCTTATATAGATGTTGGGAGTCCTTGAATTGGACTTGGTATAGGAGACTTAGTGGGCAAGTCTCATAATTAGAATGGACTTTGGAGTCCTAGGTAGTAGGAAACTGATTCCTTATCCTTTTAGGTCCCCTTGAGGCTAATCTCCAAGGATTTATATCCTTATCGGGACTCTTTTCAACATCTGATTTGTCCCTTATTAATTAATTACGAAATTAATTAATAATCAGGGCTTTTGGGCCTTTTTTATTCCATCAGGCCTGATCTGGTCCATCAGGCTTAACCTTTCTGGTCTGAGTATCATATATCTTTTTATTGGGCCTAGCAGCCCACAGTTTGTACAATTAATGCAGTATTTAATTATACAATCATAATTTATTTATCCCTATCATTTGCCCCCCAACTTTTGGGAAACATTGATTAGGTTTCGCAGAAGTTAAGTCTATTTGTTCCCTTACAGGGTTTCGTTTTTCCGTAAAGTGTGGAGCGACCTACATATTTACAATGAATTTTTCCTTTTATTCAGGAATTATCTTAATTTCCAGGAATTTTTCCCTTATTTCCGGGATTTTTCCCTTATTTTCTGGATTTTTCCCTAATTTTCTGGGATTTTTCCCTAATTTTCTAGAATTTTTCCCTAATTTTCTGGGATTTTCCCTAATTTTCTGGGATTTTTCCCTAATTTTCTGGGATTTTCCCTAATTTTCTGGGATTTTCCCTAATTTTCTGGGATTTTCCCTAATTTTCTGGGATTTTTCCTTATTTTCTGGAATTTTCCCTAATTTTCTGGGATTTTTCCTTATTTTCTGGAATTTTCCCTATTTTCTGGATTCTTCAAATTTCCAGCCCTTTTTTCGACCAGGATCCTAGTCGAAATTTCGACCTGGATCCTAGTCGAAAATAGGGGCCAGCCTTGTCATCCTGGTCGAAGGAATTCGACTAGGATCCACGACCTGGAATTCGACCAGGATCCTAGTCGAAATTTCGACCTGGATCTAGGACCTAGAATTCGACCAGGATCCTAGTCGAAATTTCGACCTGGATCTAGGTCGAAAATTCCACCCCTTTTTTTTTTTAGCTTCTTGTCATGAGCCTATCGACTAGGATTTCGACTAGGATTCTAGTCGATATTTCGACCTAAATCCTGTTCGAAAATTCCTTGATTTTCTTGTTTCCTGGTCGAAGGATTTCGACTAGGATCCACGACCTGGAATTCGACCAGGATCCTAGTCGAACTTCGACCTGGGTTTTTAATCCCCATTTTTTGAAAGATGCTTGGTTTTTTCGACCTCATTCCTGGTCGAAGCTTCGACCTCAATTCAGTCCCGTTATTCCAGCTATTTTCGGGTGTCTGCTCGAAAGATTTCGGGCAGGATTCACGACCTGGAATTCGACCTGGATTCTGGTCTTTTTTACCCGTTATTTTCGGGTGTCTGCTCGAAAGATTTCGGGCAGGATTCACGACCTGGATTTCGACCTGGATTCTGGTCTTTTTTACCCGTTATTTTCGGGTGTCTGCTCGAAAGATTTCGGGCAGGATTCACGACCTGGATTTCGACCTGGTTCCTGGTCTTTCACTAGCCTTCTTTATTTAGCTTTAATTTAGGGTATTGTATTTTCCAAATCCTAATTGGATTTGGGCCTGGCCTTTTTGTTGGGCCCTATAAAATTTTACTGAGCTTCTATTATTGGGCTTTTCAAATCTCATTGGGCCTCTTTTATTGGGCCTTTTCAAATCTTATTGGGCCTCTTTTATTGGGCTTTATCAAATATTGTTGGGCCTCTTTATTGGGCTTTGTCAAATATTACTGGGCCTTCTCATTGGGCTTTATCAAATATTGCTGGGCTTAACACACCCTGTTTAGAATGCCCTAGAATTCCTAGGTATATTCTGGAATATTCTTTTTTCTGGGCCTCTTCTTATGGGCCTTTGTTCTTAATGGGCTTTTCGTCCCTTCAACTTCTTTTTCCTCCTATATAAAGGAATGAGGAAAGGCTATTACTCCTCACTTTCTCATTTCTTAGTTTTCTTCTTTATCCTCCTGCTAAGATTCTCAGAGCAATAACAGCAAGTCGGAGCTCAAAGCCTTTTTCAGGAGTGCTTCTTTAGGTAAGATTCCTCCCTTTGTTTTTCGTGTCTATTTTTCCATTGTGTGCCATTTTAAGATAGCCTATTTACGTGCCTCATACTTTTTTCAGATGGCTGACAAAAGAATAACTCGTTTGGCCAAGATGAACGTGGCTAGAAAGTCCAATGATTTTCCTATTCGATCGAGGTATACTTCCTTAATCGACATGATCAACACTCGAGGGGACGAGTATCCGTCTGATGCGCATCTGGACGCGCACGATCATATCAGTGCTTTACGGGATCCCAAGGAGCTGGAAAAGTTGAGCAGCTGCTTCAAAATCAAGGAGCCTTTTAAGCTGGTTCTTGCGGGTCCGGCCGACAGGGCCTGTCAGTGGAAGAAGGACGCGCTATGCGTCTATAGGGATACTCTGAGGGCAGGTATTAGACTCCCTTTTCATCCATTCATTCCTTTGCTACTGGCTGATGTGGGCATCAGCCCTTGCCAACTTCCCCCTAATTCCTGGAGGTTGATTCTGTGCTATCTGTCGCAATGCGCCAAGCACAACGTCCCCACATCTGTTGCTGTCTTCAGGAAGATTTTTCAGTTCAAAAACAGCCCTGATAAAAGTCCGGGTTGGGTTTCTATCAACCAGCGCCCCACTATCCCCCATATCGTGAATGGGAAGTCCATCCCTGACAACAACTTGGGGTGGAAGAAAGATTTTTTGTTTGTTATTTGGGAAGGTGGAGATTGGGGCTCCCTGTTTCGATCATCCTTTGGGTTGGCCGTAGACGGGAGCCCGAATGACATAACTTTGTCTGAGGAGGAGGCTAGAGGTTTCAACCTCCTTACGCAAGACAACGACACTTCCCATTGTTGGGACCTTATCCGGGAGACCGTCCTGGTAGAACGCGGCCTTTCGCCCGTTAATAAGAAAAGTAAGTTCCCTTTCTTATCTCCTTTATTTCTGCACTTTTATTTCATTAATTTTCAACTGACTTTGTTTGTTGCAGTGGCTGAGAAGATTGAGGAGGCTACCAAGCCGAAGGACCTGGAGACAACCAGGATGAAGAGGGCCGGGAAGATCTTTAAGGACCCTCGACTGGGTGACCGCTTCCCAGAGTTCCTTCTTCAGGCAACGGAGCCAGATGAGGAAGGCCCCAGCCAAGTTATGCGCACCAAGCAGAGGCCATGTGCCTATTTTCAACCTGCTTGGGGAATCCGGGGCAAGGACTCAATTGTGGGCAGCACGGCCCTGTCCAAGGAATGTTCTAAGCATTCCATTTCCCCGGTGGATTATCAAGATTTTGTCCTTCAACAGGACTTGGAGGGGAATGAGCTGTTTGGAGCCCAAGCTCTGGCGACGGTACGTACTTTACTTATGCTTTTTACAATTCTCTTTTCTTTCTTTTCTAAACCTTTGTTGTTTTCTCTTGCAGGCTAACGCCCATTTTCAAGGGGCAATTCATCAAGCCAAGGCTTGGAAGGTTGGCCTGGAAGATGCCAACAAGAAGTTGGAGGAGGCCAATCAAAAAATTGAGGCCCTTGAAGCTCAATTGGCCTCTTCCACTTCTGACCTGGAGACGGCCCGGGCTGAAAATGTCATCTTGAAGGCGCAGAAGGAAAAAGCCTTTGATGGCTGGATGGACACTCAAGAATTCAAAGACTTGATGGTGGAGCATGACGCCCTTCTTCATCCTGTTAGCTATAAGGAAGGCTGGAATGCTGCTGTGGAGGCCATCCAGGATGAGTTTCCCGAGGTCCTTGAGCAGTCGCCCTTTCCTTGCCCAGTGCGGGTTCCAGAGCTTGGAGGTGTTACTGAAAAGCTTGCTGGCATGATCAAGGATGGAGAGGAGGAAGATTCCTCCGAGGAGGAATTCGAGCCTGTCGCTAAGAAGGCCAGGGTGGAAGAATCTCCCAAAGCAGCGCCTCAACAGCCATCATCTCCTGCTGAGGGAACTTCTACAGGGACTTCGGAGGGGACGACCGAGACGTCCGAAGAAACGACTGAAACTTCCGAAGAGACTTCGGATAGTGGTTCTGAGGAATCTCAGCCTTCCAAGGCCTAGCTTTTTGTATATCTTCTTTTTGAACTTTATTTATATCAGAACTTGTTACCCTTCGGGGTTATGTTTTATACGTTGCTTTTCTTGCCTTTTTCTGTTTTAACTTTACAATCTTAATATGCATTAGAACCTTAAACATCCTTGGATTGAAATAATTTCAAGCTCTTTAATATGAAGTCTGGTTTTTCAAAACCTTACACAGCATGGGTTCGACCCTAATCAATAATAACTAGACATTGTAAATTCTACTGGAATATAAAATTCTACGCAAGCAAAGCTTCCAGGTGCTTTTAAACCTATTTATCACAATGACAAGTGAGAATCGTACTTAGCCTATCTTACACGTAGTAAACCTTCAGGTTTTGTGCATGCCAGGTCCTCGGGACTTCAAAACCATCCATAGTTTCCAGCTTGTAGGTTCCTCTACCCTGAACGCTCTTGACTCTGTACGGCCCTTCCCAATTTGGGGCGAGCTTTCCTTTCTGTCCAACACCAGAAGCCTCTATTTTTCTCAAAACTAGATCACCTTGTTTAAAAAACCTCTCTTTAACCCTTAAGTTGTAGTAGAATGAAGCTTTTTTCTGATATTCTACTATTTTTGCATGTGCTTTATCTCGCACTTCATCGATTAAATCCAGGGCTAACTTCTGCCCTTCTTCATTTTCTTTTCATCAAAAGCCTGAATCCTTGGAGAGGAATGTGATATCTCCACGGGAACTACTGCTTCTGCCCCATATGCCAACATGAAAGGAGTTGCATCTGTCGTGACTCTACAGGTAGTCCTATAGGCCCATAATATGGGAAGTATCTCATCCACCCAATTATTTCTTGACTTTTCGATCCTCTTCTTTAGTCCATCCAGGATTATCCGATTTGCTACCTCCGCTTGCCCATTGGCTTGCGGGTGAGCCACAGAGGTGAACCGTAACTCAATTTCATTTTCTTCGCAATACTTCTTGAATTCCTCGTTGTTGAATTGTGTTCCATTGTCAGTGATGAGGATACGGGGAATTCCATATCGGCACATAATGTTTTCCCACAGGAATTGTGCAACCTGCTTAGTTGTGATTTTGGCCAAAGGTTTGGCTTCGATCCACTTGGTGAAATAATCAATGGCTACAATCAGAAACTTCCTTTGTGCTGTGGCCATAGGAAAAGGCCCTAGAATATCCATCCCCCATATAGCAAAGGGAATAGGTGAGTTGATAGAGGTCAGCATCTCGGGGGGTTGTCTGGTGACTGGTGCATGCTTCTGACAGGGATCACACTTCTTTACATATTCTTTGGCATCAGCCATCATTTCTGGCCAATAGAAGCCTAAACGGGTTATCTTATGAGCCAAGGCCCTGCCCCCCAAGTGTTGCCCACAAATACCTCCATGCACTTCCTCAAGAGCTAAGCGTGCCTCATCGGGCCTGAGACACCTCAAGTAAGGAACCACGAAAGATCTTTTATATAGAATCCCATCTATCAAAGAGTACCTTAGTGCTCGAACAGTTAACTTCCGTGCCTCAATTGCATCGCTTGGCAACCAACCGGTCTGAATGTGAGCCTTGATGGGATCAATCCATGACGTCCCCAAGCCTACGGGAGCCACAAGCTTAACATCTATGCTTCGTGTCTTCAAAACACGGAAGTACACACTTCCTGAACTTTCTTCAATCTCAGATGAAGCAAACTTTGATAGCGCATCTGCTTTAGCATTTTCTTCCCTTGGAATGTGTTCAACATGGCATTCTTTAAATTGGGTCATCACAGCCCTTACTAGGCGAACATACTTAGCCATCGTATCATCCCTTGCCTCAAATTCTCCCTTTACCTGGGATATGATCAACTTCGAGTCTCCACGGACCTTTAAGTTTTTGACTCTAAGTGTCCCAGCTAGACCAAGGCCAGCAATCAGGGCTTCATACTCTGCCTCATTGTTTGTGGTTGGGAAGTCTAGCTTCATGGCATACTCAATTAAGAATCCATCAGGGCTTTGCAAAACCAACCCTGCTCCACTGGAATTTGTTTTTGATGTTCCATCAAAATAGAGAACCCAATATTCTTTCTCCTTGTCCCCATTGTCGACTCCCTTGTCTTGAGGTATGGTATCTTCCTGCCCCCCGACTTCTTGGTTGGGTATGGTACATTCCACCACGAAGTCAGCTAGTGCCTGGGCTTTTATGGCCGTACGTGGCTTATACTTGAGATCAAACTCTCCCAACTCTATTGCCCACTTAATCAGTCTCCCACTTGCCTTGGGACTGTGAATGATATTTCTCAGTGGCTGATTTGTTAGCACTTCAATTTGGTGAGCTTGAAAATAAGGACGCAGCTTTCTTGAAGCCATTACCAAGGCTAAAGTGAATTTCTCAATGGCTGAATAATTCAACTCAGCACCATGCAAAATTTTGCTGACATAGTATACGGGTTTCTGGACTTTCAGTTCCTCCTTAACCAACACGGCGCTCAAGGCGCTCTCTGAAAAAGCCAAGTACAAGAATAAAACTTCATTCAGAACTGGCTTGGCCAACAACGGGGCCTGGCCCATATACTTCTTTAACTCTTCAAATGCCTTCTGATTTTCCTCACTCCAAACAAAGTCTTTGATGTTCTTTAGTGACTTGAAAAATGACAAGCACTTGTCTCCTGACTTGGAGATGAATCGTCCTAACGCAGCAACCCTTCCTGTGAGCTTCTGAACATCCTTGACAGTTTTGGGGGGTTCCATGTCCAGGATTGCCTTTATTTTATCAGGATTTGCCTCAATTCCCCTTTTCGAGACCATCAATCCCAAGAATTTTCCAGATCCTACTCCGAAAGCACACTTCGTCGGATTCAACATCATCTTGTGGTACCTCAGGACCTCAAAAGCTTCCCTTAAATGGGCTATATGACCAGTCTTTACTAGACTCTTGACTAACATGTCATCAACATAGACTTCCATAGTCTTACCAATAAGATCCTTAAAAATTCTATTCACCAACCTTTGATAGGTGGCTCCTGTATTCTTGAGACCAAACGCCATAACAAGATAACAATAAACACCAAAGTCAGTGATAAATGATACCTTTGGAATGTCATCCTTATGCATTTTGATCTGGTTGTATCCGCTAAACCCATCCATGAAACTCAGCATCTCATGTCCAGCGGTGGCATCAATCAAAGTATCAATTCTAGGCAGCAGAAAACAGTCTTTGGGGCATGCATCATTCAGATCGGTGAAGTCTATACACATCCTCCACTTTCCATTAGCCTTCTTCACCATTACAGGGTTTGCTAACCACTCCGGAAATTGAATCTCCTCAATGAAACCAGCCTCTAAGAGCTTTTCCACTTCCTGCTTTATAGCTTCTTGTCTTTCCGGGGCAAAATTTCTTTTCTTTTGTTTCACTGTCTTCCGGCTTGGATCTACGTTTAGCTTGTGAGTAATTAACTCCGGGTCTATGCCTGGCATATTAGCTGCTGACCATGCAAACACATCACTATTTTCTTGCAAAAATTTCACTAACTTCCCTCTAAGGGGCTCCTCTAATGTGGCTCCAATGAAAGTCATCCTCTCAGGATTCTCGGGGTCTAAAGGAACTGAGACCAATTCTTCTGCTGGCCTTCCTCTATTCTCATCATTTTCTCGAACATCCATATCTTCAATAGGAAGAACCTGCCCCCCCCCCCCGACTCCATCTGCCCTCAAAGAGGCCACATAACAGCTTCTAGCCATTTTTTGATCTCCTCTTTCTTCTCCAATCCCGTTTCGGGTGGAAAACTTCATGACTGAATGGTAGGAAGAGGGGACTGCCTTGAAGGCATGTATCCCTGTTCTCCCCATGATAGCATTATAAGTTGAACTAGCCTTTACCACCACGAAATCCAGCATCTGCGTTGCCTGCCTTGGCTTCGTACCTATGGTGGTTGGCAATTTGATTATCCCTTCCACATGACATTCTACTCCAGCAAATCCATATATCGGCATGTCAGTTGGTGTTAACTGGGAGTCGTTATACCCCATCCTTAGAAAGGTGTCGTGGAGCAATATATCCACAGAAGCACCATTATCCACAAGGACCCTCTTAACCGGGCTATTTCCTATTATTGGTGTTATGACCAGCGGGTCATCATGGGGAAACTCCACACCCTCTAGGTCGGAATCATCAAAAGCCAATGTTACTTCTGTCCTGGCCCTCTTCGGGGCTTCTCCAACAATATGCATAACCTCTCTAGTATATGCCTTTCTGGAATTTTTGGACAATCCAGCAGCAGTTGGACCTCCAAAGATCGTGTTTATCACAAGCCCTCGAGGTCTCGGCCCTCCATAAATGGTGTTTATAACTGGTCCTCTAGGCTGGGGGTTTCGCCCCTGATCGTCTTGGTCCCTCCTACGATCTTCAAAGTTCTTCCTTCCATTATTATTTATGTCCCCTCCATCTCCAGTATACTTGTTCAATCTTCCTTTTCGAATCAAAAACTCAATTTCATCTTTCAATTGCCTACACTCATCGGTGTCATGGCCAACATCTTTGTGAAACCTGCAATACTTGCCCTTATCTAGCTTGCGGGATCAGCCTTCAAGGGCATAGGCCAGCGAATATCTCTGTCTTTCTCAATCTCCATCAAAATCTGACTTCTGGGAGCATTCAGCTTAGCGTATTCAGTGAACTTTTGCCCAGGTCCTCCCTTCTTGGGGGTTGAATCAGGGTTTTGTTCGGTTCTAGGATATTTGTCCTTAGCGATATACTCCAAATCAGTTTTTCGTTTCTTGCCTCCAGTGGGCTCATTACTTACTACGGTCTTCCTCATACTTTGTTCAACCTTGATATACTTCCCTGCCCTCTCTTGGAGCTGCAACATGCTCTCAGGGGGTCGTTTGGCCAAAGACATCTTCAAAAACTCATCCCTAGTTCCTTGTTGCAGTGCTATCATGGCTACCTTATCATCAAGGTCTGGGACTTTTAAAGCCTCCTTTGTAAAACGATTCAGGTAATCTCTTAAGGATTCCTTAGCTCCCTGCACAAGACTCATAAGAGATGCTGAACTTTTCTCATGGACTCTTCCACTGATGAATTGCTTAATAAAAGCCTGACTTAATTCTCTGAATGATCCAATAGAATTTGGGGGTAGGCGACTGTACCATCTTTGAGCCATACCCGACAGGGTTTGAGGGAAGGCCCGACATTTTATAGCATCATTCACGGGTTGCAGCAGCAGTGCATTAGAGAATGTCCTAACATGATTAGCGGGGTCTCCTGTGCCATCATAGGCTTTGATAGTGGGCATCTTGAATTTCCTTGAGATATGGGCATTCATTATCTCTTCTGTGAAGGGTGGAGTTGGATCATCAGGATCTCCAAGGGGAAGGAGATTGCTTGGATCAGTTCTTGGGACAGCAGCCCTTCTTCTTACCGGACCATCCAGGTCTATGATAGGAGGAGGATTTCTCCCCCTAGGAGACATGTGGGGTCTGGTGGCTTGGTGAGCCTCCAAATCACGCCTCAGCCTTTGGATTTCAGCCTCATGAGCCCTGATCTTTTCCTGCACTTCTTGGGGATTCACCCCTGGGGTGCTTTGGGGGCGTTGCCTTCCATCGGCCATTGGCTCTTTTCCAGGACGCCTCCTTCTCGAGGCCACTTCATCATCCGAAGATTCGGAGTCTCTCTCAGTGTATGGACCAGAAAATTCCCGATCCTCAGGGATAGGATCCAAATCTCGTATATAGGGGGGCGACCGCCCTCGTGCTTCGCTTCGCCCAGCATATCCGCTTCTTCCAACCTCAGGGTGAAGGGGCATCCCATAAGGGGGGTTAGTAGTAACAATAGTTGAATATTCATACCCGACGGGTCGAGAATTCACAGGTATATGTATTTGTTGAACTTGAGGATTCGTACCTTGAATCGGGGGAGTTGTCCCTTGTAGCTGGGGTTGAGTTGCCCCTGTCTGGGCTTCCTCCTGAGTAGATGCATAAGTTGAATGGGGAGGAACCTCCACGGTTGATGAAATCACCTGGGTTGTCTCTAATGGTGTTCCTTCCTCTAGAGCTCCAATTGTTCTCCGTGTTCTCGCCATGGTTGTTGTTGTGATTCCCACAGATGGCGCCAAATGTTGTGGATAAAAAACTAAGGTTATTACTTGCTGTATTTAATACTAAGATTCGGGAGCTCAAGGCCTTTAATGGCTGCTCTCATGTTTCGTGACTCAATCTGCCTTTACGAGATGCCTACGTATCTCTGTGAACTAGAGAATCAAGCCAAAAAATGTAGTTCTGATTGGTGGGGGTGAGACCCCTTATATAGATGTTGGGAGTCCTTGAATTAGACTTGGTATAGGAGACTTGGTGGGCAAGTCTCATAAATAGAACGGATTTTGGAGTCCTAGGTAGTAGGAAACTGATTCCTTATCCTTTTAGGTCCCCTTGAGGCTAATCTCCAAGGATTTATATCCTTATCGGGACTCTTTTCAACATCTGATTTGTCCCTTATTAATTAATTACGAAATTAATTAATAATCAGGGCTTTTGGGCCTTTTTTATTCCATCAGGCCTGATCTGGTCCATCAGGCTTAACCTTTCTGGTCTGAGTATCATATATCTTTTTATTGGGCCTAGCAGCCCACAGTTTGTACAATTAATGCAGTATTTAATTATACAATCATAATTTATTTATCCCTATCATTACTGGATATAAGCTTAAAGGAAGATGAAGTTACCAATTACTTCACTATACTTATACCATTTTATAAAACTACTTGAACTACCACTGTTCAAAGTATTATAGGTTTCAAAAGGTCATCCCATAGATGAGACCACAAGTTAAGACTTGAATAGATTCAATCTTTGAAATATTATTGAATGAAATAAAGTTACGAGATACTTTATTTAGTCCCGATATATATATCCACATATATATCTCTTATACATTTCCTGGAAACCTCTGTTATGTAAAGTATGAACAGAGTTTGTAACATCCAATGAATTTTGGAAAGGAAAAGAATTTTGGCATAAACCCGATATCTTGCTGATCAGGCAAAGATACCAATAAGTAACCTTTTCTACTGTAGATGGATGAATTCCTCGCCGGTCATCACCCAGGCTGCATTAGGACCTCGCGCTAGACCGTTACCCGGCCACTCACGCGTGGATGGACTGTCACCCAACCTCTTACACCTTCATAGACCGTACCCCGGCCTGTCGCTTATGCCGACTCAATTAGATGGACTTACTTCCCGAACATTGGGCAAGTAATCAAATTGTTTTCTCAAACAGCAACCTCGTTGCGAATATAAAATACACCACAGAGCCGGATCCCTAAGATTTTTGAGCGAATATTCAAGTCTCCTTCGAAAGGAAGATCTTAAATCTGGAAACGAGTTTTTAGGATCTGCTCTAACTTTTAAAATCATTTTGAAGACTCGAAAACATTTTTAAGAATGTATGGAGTAATGCTGATTTAATGAAATAAATCAGTCCTGATATATTAGAAAATATCTAAATATTATTATTTAAATAATATTCCAAAAGGATAATCCTTATAAAAATAATTGAAGTAAAAGTTTTAAAACTCATACTTGAAATGAATAATAAATAACCAAAGATATACTTATAGGAAAGTACGATCTTTATTTGAATAATCGAAAATGAGTTTGATTATCGAAACATTATTCTTTAATAAAATAAAGAATATTATTTAATAAATAAGCAGAATCATAAATCCTCGAATGAATATTCAAAATAATATTTATTAAATAAAATAAACAGAGTCATAAGTCCTCGAATGAATATTCAAAATAATATTCATTAAATAGAATAAACTAAGTCATAAGTCCTCGAATGAATATTCAAATAATATTCAGTAAATAAAATAAACGGAGTCATAAGTCCTCGAATAAATATTCAAAATAATATTCATTAAATAAAATAAACGGAGTCATAAGTCCTCGAATGAATATTCAAACTAATATTCATTAAATAAAATAAACGGAGTCATAAGTCCTCGAATGAATATTCAAAATAATATTTAGTAAATAAAATAAACGGAGTCATAAGTCCTCGAATGAATATTCAAAATAATATTCATTAAATAAAATAAACGGAGTCATAAGTCCTCGAATGAATATTCAAACTAATATTCATTAATTAAAATAAAGTTATCGAATAAACCTTATTCGATTAATAGTTTTGAAAACTATATATCTATATATATATATATATATTATACTCGGGAACATCGACTCCCGGTTTAGCAATATGTTCACCTTTGGATCCCCTATACTAAGGGTATACGCAACTACTGCTTATCTCTAGCATAGGTATTATGCAACTTATAAGCATTGAATCAACAATTAGATATCAAGATTATGAAACAAGCATGCATATAAATATCATATCACATGCTCCAATATATCGCAAGATTTTCTAATAACAATCATGCACTTATCACAAGATAATGCATATACATATATACATCACAACAACAGTGTAACGAGTAAAAAACTTGCCTGAGCGACTGGGGGTGGTAAAAGTCCTGGGATGAGTCTGGTAACCTATAAACATCATATAAGTTGGAATTAAACCAAAGTCGCTTAAGAATCTATACTTTAACCAATTAGACCCTAACGTTCGCTTTTGCGCTTAACGATTCACTTAAATCGCTCGAGTACCCTCGGCTCCACCATTTTTAATAAATTAACCATTAAGAGTTTTAAGGCGATTCTTTCGCGAGTATCCTACCAACTGTCTAACCCACTTTAAATAATTGTTTCATAATCCAATTATTCATTTAAGGGCCTTAATTAATGTTTCAAAGTAAGGCGAGGGGTAATGGTTCGTTCGCGAAACGCCGTTACTTAAAACGGTCGTTTCTCCTAAACCGTACATCGGATTCAAGAGAACCACATATCAAAACGAAGCTCGTAACATGAACTATCTAATCATGGCAATGGTAAAAACCTAACAGTGAGTTCTCGGGTCCTGATATTAAGAACAAAACAGTCTAAAGTAAATCGGACATTACGACGGCTATGTTTACGCGATTACCAAATTTTATCCTACTCCAAATCAACCACAATTCAATCATACAACCAAACTCCATCCATACAATACTACAACAGCCCCAGCAACTCAATATTTCCAAATTTATACTACTTCCCAAACATGAACTAAAATCTTACTTAAGTTCTTTAACTAATCAACAAGATTTACAACTCCCAACACATCACAAAACCAACACATCTCTAAATACACAATAATCAAGCTTCTGATGAACCATACCAAAAACAAAAACTCTAAATATACAAAAGTAGGGCTAGGGTATGAGATTATACCTTCCTTGGTGAGTAAAAGTAACTAAGGAGCTTGGAATCACCCTTGAAAGTCCTTACCAAAGCTTAATCTAAACAAAAACTCAAGAACAAAATTTCAAGTTCTTGAAAAACACTATTCACCGTCTTCTTCCATGAATTTTAGGAAGAGATTGTGAAGGAATTTGAAGCTTAAACTTATAGGATATCTATATCTATGCACAAGGAATCTTAGATAATTACCTCACTAATTAATGAAGCTTAGAACTAGGATTTGGGTTTTTCTTTTCTTGCAAAATGAAAAGGGGCCGAGAGCTTTGTTCTCCAAAATGAAAGTCAACTTTGTGTTTTTGGTGTTATGATTTGTTTGTTGGTTGTTTTTGCTTTTGTTTTAATTAATTACCTTATAACCATGGTGATTTTTTGTGTGGCTTGAAATCAACCACACTTCCATCCCTTTTTGGTCATGCTTAGGTCATCAATCTTATGTCATCTTCCCATGCTTGTCCTCTTCTTATTGGTTTGATGACATCATCCTCACTAACCTCTTTGATTAGCTCTTAATTACTTGGCTAATGACCACTGATCTGTAATACGGTTCGCTTAATTTTCATTTTCGTTTATCTTTTGAGGGATCATACCCGGGATCTTATTACTTGGGTTTCCTTAACCTTTCTCAATACATTATATTCCTTTTATGATCCTCTCTTATAATCCTTGAATTTTAAATCCTTTTTATCCTGTTACCTTATACTCAATTCTTTCGGTATCTGGTGGATTTTCGGGAAAAATCAAAGTGTTCGAATTTGGATTCTGACGATCTTTACATACATTAATATATCATATAGAGTACTAATAAGATCTCATAATAACAATAAAAGAACCCCTACATAGTGTGGCATGAAAGTTTTCTTATTCAGCATAATCGGCAGAAACACTATTCATAAGGGTTATAAAAAAGTTCAAAATTTTGGGGTTATTACAGTCTCCCCTCCTTAAAAGGATTCCATCCCGGAATCAAATAGAAAACAAATGGGGGTACTTTTCTAGCATTGCGCTCTCTAGTTCCCAAGTTGATTCTTCCACATTATGATTCTTCCATAACACTCTGACTAGCTTGATCATTTTGTTCCGAAGCACCTGCTCCTTCTTATCCATAATCTCTACTGGTCTCTCCACATAAGTCAGATCTGGTTGCATATCCACCTACTCGTACTCCACTATGTGTCTGGCATCCCGATGATACTTCCGTAACATTGACACATGGAACACATTATGAACTTGTTGTAGGTTCGGGGGTAAGGCTAGCTCGTAAGCCAACTTCCCAATCCGTCTTAATATCTCAAAAGGTCCAATGTATCTTGGGCTTAGTTTCCCTTTCTTTCCGAACCTCATTAACCTCTTCCAAGGGGATACTTTTAGTAGTACTAAGTCTCCTACTTCATACTCCTTGTCCTTTCGGGCTAGGTCTGAATATTTCTTCTATCTGTCTTGGGCTGCTACCAGCCATCCTCTGATGAGATCCACTATATCTTTGGTCCTTTGGACCACTTCGGGTCCGAGCATCTTCCGCTCTCCTACTTCATCCCAGTATAAGGGAGATCAACACCTTCTTCCGTACAGGGCCTCATAAGTCGGCATTCCGATGCTAGCATGAAAGCTATTGTTATAAGAAAACTCGATCAACGGCAAGTGATCATTCCAACTTCCTTTAAAGTCTATTGCACAGACTCTCAACATATCCTCTAGTGTCTGGATGGTCCTTTCACTCTACCCATCCGTCTGGGGATGGTAAGCGGTACTCATATTTAACTTGGTCCCCGCACATTCTTGAAAGCTCCTTCAAAATCTGGAGTTGAACCTGGGTCTCGGTCTGAGACAATGGACGCTAGGACTCCATGTCGCGTCACTATTTCCTAAGGTAAATGTCCACCAGTCTATCGACCGTGTATCTCTCATTGATAGGAATGAAATGACCTGACCTTTTTCAGTCGGTCTATAATCACCCATATGACATCATGGTTGGCCTTTCGTCCTTGGTAAATCAACAACAAAATCCATGGCTATCTGTTCCCATTTCCATTCGGGAATCTCCAGGGGATGTAAAAGTCCACTGGGTCTCTGGTGCTCTGCCTTTACTCTTGGCAAGTCAAATATTTGCTTACCCATTCTGCAACGTCCCTCTTCATGTTGGGCCACCAGTAATACTCCTTCAAATCCCTATAAATCTTGGTGCTTCCCGGGTGAATGGAATACCTTGAACTATGGCTTTCATCCAGAATCTCGTCTTTAAGCTCTTGAACGTTCAGAACCCAAATCCGGTAGGAGTACCGCATTATCCCTTTATCATCTCTCTCAGTATGGATCTCTTCTCCCGTCATTGACTCTCTGCCTTCATTCATTACTTTCTCTTGGCACAATCTAATCTTTTCCAATAACTCTGGCTGCATCAAGATCTCAAACAGCTTTTCAGTCCCTGCTCCGGTTACCTTAACTTCTATTTCCATTCTCTCGAAATCCCTTATCAATTCCTCCGAAGTCATTATCATTTTGAGTCTTTCCTTCCTGCTAAGGGCGTCAGCCACCACATTGGCTTTCCCTGGATGATAGAGAATCATCACAATCATAGTTCTTGATTAGTTCTAACCATCTCCTTTGGCGCATGTTGAGCTCTTTCTGCTATAAATATGTACTTGAGGCTCTTGTGGTCTGTGAAAATCTCGCACTTCTCTTCGTACAAGTAGTGCCTCCAAATATTTAAGGCAAAAACTATTGTCGCGAGCTCAAGGTCATAAGTAGGATATCTAATTTCGTATTCCTTCAGTTGTCTCGACGCATACGCAATCACCTTACCGTGCTGCATAAGCACACACCCTAATCCTTTGTGCGAAGCGTCACTATATATCACAAAATCTCCTTTTCCGTCTGGCAATGCCAACACCGGGGCCATTACCAACCTTTTCTTTAATTCCTGAAAACTGTTCTCGCATTTTTCCGTCCATTCAAACTTCTCTGTCTTACGAGTAAGTCGTGTCAAAGGGGCTGCGATCTTCGCAAAGTCCTGTACAAATCTACGATAGTAGCCGGCCAATCCTATGAAACTCTTTATCTCTGTGGGTGTGGTTAGGCCTTTCCCAATTTGAGACCGCCTCTACTTTGGAGGGGTCGACCAATACTCCTTCTTTATTGATCACATGTCCTAAGAACTGTACTTCATTCCGCCAGAATTCACACTTCGAGAATTTGGCATATAACTGTTCCTCTCTGAGTATTCCTAGAGCTATCCTCAAATGCTCTGCATGTTCTGCCTCAGTCCTTGAGTAGATTAAAATATCATCGATAAAAACTATCACACACTTGTCCAAGTACTTCTTAAATACTCTGTTCATTAAATCCATGAAAGCCGCTGGGGGTTGGTTAATCCAAAGGACATTACCAAGAACTCATAGTGCCCATACCTGGTACGGAACGCGGTCTTGGGAATATCTTCGGGTTTAATCTTTAGTTGGTGATATCCAGTTCTCAGGTCAATCTTGGAAAAATAAACACCATCCTTTAGCTGGTCGAACAGATCATCTATTCTAGGTAACGGGTACCTGTTCTTTATGGTTAGCTTGTTCAACTCTCGGTAGTCGATGCACAGCCTCATGCTCCCATCTTTCTTCTTAACAAATAACACTGGTGCTCCCCACGGAGACACACTAGGGTCTTATCATACCCTTATCCAAAAGTTCCTGCAATTGGGTAGCTAATTCCTTCATTTCTAATAGGGCTAACCGGTAAGGTGCTTTTGAAACTAGCGCCGTCCCAAGGGCCAACTCAATAGCAAATTCAATCACTCTATCGGGTGGTAATCCCGGAAGGTCTTGTGGGAATACATCTTCAAATTCGTTGAATACCGGAATATCTAGAAAGTTGGGCACCTCCTTCTGCGTGTCCACCACATAGGCTAGGTAAGCCTCATTTCCTTTTCGTAGCATCCTTTTGGCCTGGGCCATAGTCAAAAATTTCTGCGTCTGCCTCTTTCCTCTAAATATGACTTTTTCTTTCCTGGGATATTCAACTTAACTTTCTTCCCCTTACACTCTATCTGAGCATCATTACTAGATAGCCAGTCCATTCCCAAATTACATCAAACTCCCCTAATTTAAAAGGAATCAGATCAACACTAAAAGATTGTTCCCCTATGCCTAACTCACAGGCGGGGTGAATCTGGTTAACAGGAATAACTTCATGATTGGCTATTTCTACTTGTAAGGGTTCTATCAAGGGTTCAGCCTTAAGTCTTAATTTACGCGCAAAGTCTCTTGATATAAAAGATTTAGTTGCTCCAGAATCAAATAAAACATTTGCACTAGCTGAATTTAGAGAAAGGGTACCTGCTATGACATCTAAGTCTTTCATAGCATCCTGGACTGTCATGTTGAAAGTCCTCACAGTAGGTGGCTTATTAGAAGCAGCCCTGCTTGCTCCTGAAGCTGCTGGTTTATTCCCTGGGCATTCCCTCCTCATGTGGCCTGGTCTTCCATACTGATAACAGATGGTGGTCGGGCTGACACTAGGAGGGTTAGGAAGTACACTTGTTAGAATAGTGACCCTCTCGACCACACTTAAAGCAGGTTACTGGCTTCCCTTTACACTCCCCAGAATGCATCCTACCACAAGTGTTACAGGCTGGTAATGGGGGTCGAGACTGGTTGGAATAGGACCTTCCTGACTTCTGGCCGCTCTGGCTCACATTCACACCCATTGGCCGCCTAAAACCCAGTACTATTTCCCTGTAGGGACACTGCTCCTCGATTAAATCTAGTTGGGAAGCTCCCTCCTACGGAACCTCAGCCCATGCTAATGCTTTTCCTCTTAATTACTTTCTTCTCTCTTTCCTTCTGCATATGTTCACTTCCGGCTTCTGCAATTGTTACCTTTTGCACCAGGGTGGCATAATCAGCAAGCTCAAGGATTGCCACCCTATTTTGAATCCACGGTTTCAATCCCAGCTGAAACCTTCTAGCTTTCTTTTCCTCGGTGCTCACAAACTCCGGCACAAACCTTGATAACTCAGTAAATTTTGCTTCGTACTCTGCTACGGATAAGTTATTCTGCTTTAGCTCCAAGAACTTGAGCTCCACCTGGTTCTCCATAAACCTCAGGAAATACTTTCCCAAAAAAAACTGACTGAACCTCTCCCAGGTTATGATAGCATGAGGTACCCTTTGAAGAATTCCCTCATTGAGTCAGTAACACCCCCCAGATCCGGGGTCGGTGATCCAGGTCGTCACGGTCTTTCTTTCCACAATATCACTTAACTTAATTAATAATAAATAACCTCATGCTATGACCCTACACTAACACATACCACAACCCGTTATAGTCTCAGAGATGAAATTGAAATAAGTACAAGTCCTTGAATCCACAATTTAAAAGTTATTACAATCCAAATGATTACATGATAAGTTTACAGTTAATTGCCATCATCTGCCACAAGTTGTAATTATACATAATTGGTTCCCAAAGTAGAATGCCTGATCTACCAATAGATCTACCTCTGCAGCTATAGCAGCTACAACATCAACGGGAAGACGCGGGACGCTTCCCACGCGCTTGCAAAGGGTCTGCTTGAGTCTGGCCATCTTTCCTAACTGTTGTTGTGTGATGAAGAAATGAAGCAAAAGTGAGCATTACAGCTCGCAAGATAATATATAGTGTAAACAATAATGCAAGTATCTAAATGGATAACTTACTGGAAACCTTTATCAAGTGTAAGGTAATTACTTACTTGTTGTGGATAAAAAACTAAGGTTATTACTTGCTGTATTTAATACTAAGATTCGGGAGCTCAAGGCCTTTAATGGCTGCTCTCGTGTTTCGTGACTCAATCTGCCTTTACGAGATGCCTACGTATCTTTGTGACTAGAGAATCAAGCCAAAAAACGTAGTTCTGATTGGTGGGGGTGAGACCCCTTATATAGATGTTGGGAGTCCTTGAATTGGACTTGGTATAGGAGACTTAGTGGGCAAGTCTCATAATTAGAATGGACTTTGGAGTCCTAGGTAGTAGGAAACTGATTCCTTATCCTTTTAGGTCCCCTTGAGGCTAATCTCCAAGGATTTATATCCTTATCGGGACTCTTTTCAACATCTGATTTGTCCCTTATTAATTAATTACGAAATTAATTAATAATCAGGGCTTTTGGGCCTTTTTTATTCCATCAGGCCTGATCTGGTCCATCAGGCTTAACCTTTCTGGTCTGAGTATCATATATCTTTTTATTGGGCCTAGCAGCCCACAGTTTGTACAATTAATGCAGTATTTAATTATACAATCATAATTTATTTATCCCTATCATTTGCCCCCCAACTTTTGGGAAACATTGATTAGGTTTCGCAGAAGTTAAGTCTATTGTTCCCTTACAGGGTTTCGTTTTTCCGTAAAGTGTGGAGCGACCTACATATTTACAATGAATTTTTCCTTTTATTCAGGAATTATCTTAATTTCCAGGAATTTTTCCTTATTTCCGGGATTTTTCCCTTATTTCTGGATTTTTCCCTAATTTTCTGGGATTTTTCCCTAATTTTCTAGAATTTTTCCCTAATTTTCTGGGATTTTCCCTAATTTTCTGGGATTTTTCCCTAATTTTCTGGGATTTTCCCTAATTTTCTGGGATTTTCCCTAATTTTCTGGGATTTTCCCTAATTTTCTGGGATTTTTCCTTATTTTCTGGAATTTTCCCTAATTTTCTGGGATTTTTCCTTATTTTCTGGAATTTTCCCTATTTTCTGGATTCTTCAAATTTCCAGCCCTTTTTTCGACCAGGATCCTAGTCGAAATTTCGACCTGGATCCTAGTCGAAAATAGGGGCCAGCCTTGTCATCCTGGTCGAAGGAATTCGACTAGGATCCACGACCTGGAATTCGACCAGGATCCTAGTCGAAATTTCGACCTGGATCTAGGACCTAGAATTCGACCAGGATCCTAGTCGAAATTTCGACCTGGATCTAGGTCGAAAATTCCACCCCTTTTTTTTTTTTAGCTTCTTGTCATGAGCCTATCGACTAGGATTTCGACTAGGATTCTAGTCGATATTTCGACCTAAATCCTGTTCGAAAATTCCTTGATTTTCTTGTTTCCTGGTCGAAGGATTTCGACTAGGATCCACGACCTGGAATTCGACCAGGATCCTAGTCGAACTTCGACCTGGGTTTTTAATCCCCATTTTTTGAAAGATGCTTGGTTTTTTCGACCTCATTCCTGGTCGAAGCTTCGACCTCAATTCAGTCCCGTTATTCCAGCTATTTTCGGGTGTCTGCTCGAAAGATTTCGGGCAGGATTCACGACCTGGAATTCGACCTGGATTCTGGTCTTTTTTACCCGTTATTTTCGGGTGTCTGCTCGAAAGATTTCGGGCAGGATTCACGACCTGGATTTCGACCTGGATTCTGGTCTTTTTTACCCGTTATTTTCGGGTGTCTGCTCGAAAGATTTCGGGCAGGATTCACGACCTGGATTTCGACCTGGTTCCTGGTCTTTCACTAGCCTTCTTTATTTAGCTTTAATTTAGGGTATTGTATTTTCCAAATCCTAATTGGATTTGGGCCTGGCCTTTTTGTTGGGCCCTATAAAATTTTACTGAGCTTCTATTATTGGGCTTTTCAAATCTCATTGGGCCTCTTTTATTGGGCCTTTTCAAATCTTATTGGGCCTCTTTTATTGGGCTTTATCAAATATTGTTGGGCCTCTTTATTGGGCTTTGTCAAATATTACTGGGCCTTCTCATTGGGCTTTATCAAATATTGCTGGGCTTAACACACCCTGTTTAGAATGCCCTAGAATTCCTAGGTATATTCTGGAATATTCTTTTTTCTGGGCCTCTTCTTATGGGCCTTTGTTCTTAATGGGCTTTTCGTCCCTTCAACTTCTTTTTCCTCCTATATAAAGGAATGAGGAAAGGCTATTACTCCTCACTTTCTCATTTCTTAGTTTTCTTCTTTATCCTCCTGCTAAGATTCTCAGAGCAATAACAGCAAGTCGGAGCTCAAAGCCTTTTTCAGGAGTGCTTCTTTAGGTAAGATTCCTCCCTTTGTTTTTCGTGTCTATTTTTCCATTGTGTGCCATTTTAAGATAGCCTATTTACGTGCCTCATACTTTTTTCAGATGGCTGACAAAAGAATAACTCGTTTGGCCAAGATGAACGTGGCTAGAAAGTCCAATGATTTTCCTATTCGATCGAGGTATACTTCCTTAATCGACATGATCAACACTCGAGGGGACGAGTATCCGTCTGATGCGCATCTGGACGCGCACGATCATATCAGTGCTTTACGGGATCCCAAGGAGCTGGAAAAGTTGAGCAGCTGCTTCAAAATCAAGGAGCCTTTTAAGCTGGTTCTTGCGGGTCCGGCCGACAGGGCCTGTCAGTGGAAGAAGGACGCGCTATGCGTCTATAGGGATACTCTGAGGGCAGGTATTAGACTCCCTTTTCATCCATTCATTCCTTTGCTACTGGCTGATGTGGGCATCAGCCCTTGCCAACTTCCCCCTAATTCCTGGAGGTTGATTCTGTGCTATCTGTCGCAATGCGCCAAGCACAACGTCCCCACATCTGTTGCTGTCTTCAGGAAGATTTTTCAGTTCAAAAACAGCCCTGATAAAAGTCCGGGTTGGGTTTCTATCAACCAGCGCCCCACTATCCCCCATATCGTGAATGGGAAGTCCATCCCTGACAACAACTTGGGGTGGAAGAAAGATTTTTTGTTTGTTATTTGGGAAGGTGGAGATTGGGGCTCCCTGTTTCGATCATCCTTTGGGCTGGCCGTAGACGGGAGCCCGAATGACATAACTTTGTCTGAGGAGGAGGCTAGAGGTTTCAACCTCCTTACGCAAGACAACGACACTTCCCATTGTTGGGACCTTATCCGGGAGACCGTCCTGGTAGAACGCGGCCTTTCGCCCGTTAATAAGAAAAGTAAGTTCCCTTTCTTATCTCCTTTATTTCTGCACTTTTATTTCATTAATTTTCAACTGACTTTGTTTGTTGCAGTGGCTGAGAAGATTGAGGAGGCTACCAAGCCGAAGGACCTGGAGACAACCAGGATGAAGAGGGCCGGGAAGATCTTTAAGGACCCTCGACTGGGTGACCGCTTCCCAGAGTTCCTTCTTCAGGCAACGGAGCCAGATGAGGAAGGCCCCAGCCAAGTTATGCGCACCAAGCAGAGGCCATGTGCCTATTTTCAACCTGCTTGGGGAATCCGGGGCAAGGACTCAATTGTGGGCAGCACGGCCCTGTCCAAGGAATGTTCTAAGCATTCCATTTCCCCGGTGGATTATCAAGATTTTGTCCTTCAACAGGACTTGGAGGGGAATGAGCTGTTTGGAGCCCAAGCTCTGGCGACGGTACGTACTTTACTTATGCTTTTTACAATTCTCTTTTCTTTCTTTTCTAAACCTTTGTTGTTTTCTCTTGCAGGCTAACGCCCATTTTCAAGGGGCAATTCATCAAGCCAAGGCTTGGAAGGTTGGCCTGGAAGATGCCAACAAGAAGTTGGAGGAGGCCAATCAAAAAATTGAGGCCCTTGAAGCTCAATTGGCCTCTTCCACTTCTGACCTGGAGACGGCCCGGGCTGAAAATGTCATCTTGAAGGCGCAGAAGGAAAAAGCCTTTGATGGCTGGATGGACACTCAAGAATTCAAAGACTTGATGGTGGAGCATGACGCCCTTCTTCATCCTGTTAGCTATAAGGAAGGCTGGAATGCTGCTGTGGAGGCCATCCAGGATGAGTTTCCCGAGGTCCTTGAGCAGTCGCCCTTTCCTTGCCCAGTGCGGGTTCCAGAGCTTGGAGGTGTTACTGAAAAGCTTGCTGGCATGATCAAGGATGGAGAGGAGGAAGATTCCTCCGAGGAGGAATTCGAGCCTGTCGCTAAGAAGGCCAGGGTGGAAGAATCTCCCAAAGCAGCGCCTCAACAGCCATCATCTCCTGCTGAGGGAACTTCTACAGGGACTTCGGAGGGGACGACCGAGACGTCCGAAGAAACGACTGAAACTTCCGAAGAGACTTCGGATAGTGGTTCTGAGGAATCTCAGCCTTCCAAGGCCTAGCTTTTTGTATATCTTCTTTTTGAACTTTATTTATATCAGAACTTGTTACCCTTCGGGGTTATGTTTTATACGTTGCTTTTCTTGCCTTTTTCTGTTTTAACTTTACAATCTTAATATGCATTAGAACCTTAAACATCCTTGGATTGAAATAATTTCAAGCTCTTTAATATGAAGTCTGGTTTTTCAAAACCTTACACAGCATGGGTTCGACCCTAATCAATAATAACTAGACATTGTAAATTCTACTGGAATATAAAATTCTACGCAAGCAAAGCTTCCAGGTGCTTTTAAACCTATTTATCACAATGACAAGTGAGAATCGTACTTAGCCTATCTTACACGTAGTAAACCTTCAGGTTTTGTGCATGCCAGGTCCTCGGGACTTCAAAACCATCCATAGTTTCCAGCTTGTAGGTTCCTCTACCCTGAACGCTCTTGACTCTGTACGGCCCTTCCCAATTTGGGGCGAGCTTTCCTTTCTGTCCAACACCAGAAGCCTCTATTTTTCTCAAAACTAGATCACCTTGTTTAAAAAACCTCTCTTTAACCCTTAAGTTGTAGTAGAATGAAGCTTTTTTCTGATATTCTACTATTTTTGCATGTGCTTTATCTCGCACTTCATCGATTAAATCCAGGGCTAACTTCTGCCCTTCTTCATTTTCTTTTTCATCAAAAGCCTGAATCCTTGGAGAGGAATGTGATATCTCCACGGGAACTACTGCTTCTGCCCCATATGCCAACATGAAAGGAGTTGCATCTGTCGTGACTCTACAGGTAGTCCTATAGGCCCATAATATGGGAAGTATCTCATCCACCCAATTATTTCTTGACTTTTCGATCCTCTTCTTTAGTCCATCCAGGATTATCCGATTTGCTACCTCCGCTTGCCCATTGGCTTGCGGGTGAGCCACAGAGGTGAACCGTAACTCAATTTCATTTTCTTCGCAATACTTCTTGAATTCCTCGTTGTTGAATTGTGTTCCATTGTCAGTGATGAGGATACGGGGAATTCCATATCGGCACATAATGTTTTCCCACAGGAATTGTGCAACCTGCTTAGTTGTGATTTTGGCCAAAGGTTTGGCTTCGATCCACTTGGTGAAATAATCAATGGCTACAATCAGAAACTTCCTTTGTGCTGTGGCCATAGGAAAAGGCCCTAGAATATCCATCCCCCATATAGCAAAGGGAATAGGTGAGTTGATAGAGGTCAGCATCTCGGGGGGTTGTCTGGTGACTGGTGCATGCTTCTGACAGGGATCACACTTCTTTACATATTCTTTGGCATCAGCCATCATTTCTGGCCAATAGAAGCCTAAACGGGTTATCTTATGAGCCAAGGCCCTGCCCCCCAAGTGTTGCCCACAAATACCTCCATGCACTTCCTCAAGAGCTAAGCGTGCCTCATCGGGCCTGAGACACCTCAAGTAAGGAACCACGAAAGATCTTTTATATAGAATCCCATCTATCAAAGAGTACCTTAGTGCTCGAACAGTTAACTTCCGTGCCTCAATTGCATCGCTTGGCAACCAACCGGTCTGAATGTGAGCCTTGATGGGATCAATCCATGACGTCCCCAAGCCTACGGGAGCCACAAGCTTAACATCTATGCTTCGTGTCTTCAAAACACGGAAGTACACACTTCCTGAACTTTCTTCAATCTCAGATGAAGCAAACTTTGATAGCGCATCTGCTTTAGCATTTTCTTCCCTTGGAATGTGTTCAACATGGCATTCTTTAAATTGGGTCATCACAGCCCTTACTAGGCGAACATACTTAGCCATCGTATCATCCCTTGCCTCAAATTCTCCCTTTACCTGGGATATGATCAACTTCGAGTCTCCACGGACCTTTAAGTTTTTGACTCTAAGTGTCCCAGCTAGACCAAGGCCAGCAATCAGGGCTTCATACTCTGCCTCATTGTTTGTGGTTGGGAAGTCTAGCTTCATGGCATACTCAATTAAGAATCCATCAGGGCTTTGCAAAACCAACCCTGCTCCACTGGAATTTGTTTTTGATGTTCCATCAAAATAGAGAACCCAATATTCTTTCTCCTTGTCCCCATTGTCGACTCCCTTGTCTTGAGGTATGGTATCTTCCTGCCCCCCGACTTCTTGGTTGGGTATGGTACATTCCACCACGAAGTCAGCTAGTGCCTGGGCTTTTATGGCCGTACGTGGCTTATACTTGAGATCAAACTCTCCCAACTCTATTGCCCACTTAATCAGTCTCCCACTTGCCTTGGGACTGTGAATGATATTTCTCAGTGGCTGATTTGTTAGCACTTCAATTTGGTGAGCTTGAAAATAAGGACGCAGCTTTCTTGAAGCCATTACCAAGGCTAAAGTGAATTTCTCAATGGCTGAATAATTCAACTCAGCACCATGCAAAATTTTGCTGACATAGTATACGGGTTTCTGGACTTTCAGTTCCTCCTTAACCAACACGGCGCTCAAGGCGCTCTCTGAAAAAGCCAAGTACAAGAATAAAACTTCATTCAGAACTGGCTTGGCCAACAACGGGGCCTGGCCCATATACTTCTTTAACTCTTCAAATGCCTTCTGATTTTCCTCACTCCAAACAAAGTCTTTGATGTTCTTTAGTGACTTGAAAAATGACAAGCACTTGTCTCCTGACTTGGAGATGAATCGTCCTAACGCAGCAACCCTTCCTGTGAGCTTCTGAACATCCTTGACAGTTTTGGGGGGTTCCATGTCCAGGATTGCCTTTATTTTATCAGGATTTGCCTCAATTCCCCTTTTCGAGACCATCAATCCCAAGAATTTTCCAGATCCTACTCCGAAAGCACACTTCGTCGGATTCAACATCATCTTGTGGTACCTCAGGACCTCAAAAGCTTCCCTTAAATGGGCTATATGACCAGTCTTTACTAGACTCTTGACTAACATGTCATCAACATAGACTTCCATAGTCTTACCAATAAGATCCTTAAAAATTCTATTCACCAACCTTTGATAGGTGGCTCCTGTATTCTTGAGACCAAACGCCATAACAAGATAACAATAAACACCAAAGTCAGTGATAAATGATACCTTTGGAATGTCATCCTTATGCATTTTGATCTGGTTGTATCCGCTAAACCCATCCATGAAACTCAGCATCTCATGTCCAGCGGTGGCATCAATCAAAGTATCAATTCTAGGCAGCAGAAAACAGTCTTTGGGGCATGCATCATTCAGATCGGTGAAGTCTATACACATCCTCCACTTTCCATTAGCCTTCTTCACCATTACAGGGTTTGCTAACCACTCCGGAAATTGAATCTCCTCAATGAAACCAGCCTCTAAGAGCTTTTCCACTTCCTGCTTTATAGCTTCTTGTCTTTCCGGGGCAAAATTTCTTTTCTTTTGTTTCACTGTCTTCCGGCTTGGATCTACGTTTAGCTTGTGAGTAATTAACTCCGGGTCTATGCCTGGCATATTAGCTGCTGACCATGCAAACACATCACTATTTTCTTGCAAAAATTTCACTAACTTCCCTCTAAGGGGCTCCTCTAATGTGGCTCCAATGAAAGTCATCCTCTCAGGATTCTCGGGGTCTAAAGGAACTGAGACCAATTCTTCTGCTGGCCTTCCTCTATTCTCATCATTTTCTCGAACATCCATATCTTCAATAGGAAGAACCTGCCCCCCCCCCCCGACTCCATCTGCCCTCAAAGAGGCCACATAACAGCTTCTAGCCATTTTTTGATCTCCTCTTTCTTCTCCAATCCCGTTTCGGGTGGAAAACTTCATGACTGAATGGTAGGAAGAGGGGACTGCCTTGAAGGCATGTATCCCTGTTCTCCCCATGATAGCATTATAAGTTGAACTAGCCTTTACCACCACGAAATCCAGCATCTGCGTTGCCTGCCTTGGCTTCGTACCTATGGTGGTTGGCAATTTGATTATCCCTTCCACATGACATTCTACTCCAGCAAATCCATATATCGGCATGTCAGTTGGTGTTAACTGGGAGTCGTTATACCCCATCCTTAGAAAGGTGTCGTGGAGCAATATATCCACAGAAGCACCATTATCCACAAGGACCCTCTTAACCGGGCTATTTCCTATTATTGGTGTTATGACCAGCGGGTCATCATGGGGAAACTCCACACCCTCTAGGTCGGAATCATCAAAAGCCAATGTTACTTCTGTCCTGGCCCTCTTCGGGGCTTCTCCAACAATATGCATAACCTCTCTAGTATATGCCTTTCTGGAATTTTTGGACAATCCAGCAGCAGTTGGACCTCCAAAGATCGTGTTTATCACAAGCCCTCGAGGTCTCGGCCCTCCATAAATGGTGTTTATAACTGGTCCTCTAGGCTGGGGGTTTCGCCCCTGATCGTCTTGGTCCCTCCTACGATCTTCAAAGTTCTTCCTTCCATTATTATTTATGTCCCCTCCATCTCCAGTATACTTGTTCAATCTTCCTTTTCGAATCAAAAACTCAATTTCATCTTTCAATTGCCTACACTCATCGGTGTCATGGCCAACATCTTTGTGAAACCTGCAATACTTGCCCTTATCTAGCTTGCGGGATCAGCCTTCAAGGGCATAGGCCAGCGAATATCTCTGTCTTTCTCAATCTCCATCAAAATCTGACTTCTGGGAGCATTCAGCTTAGCGTATTCAGTGAACTTTTGCCCAGGTCCTCCCTTCTTGGGGGTTGAATCAGGGTTTTGTTCGGTTCTAGGATATTTGTCCTTAGCGATATACTCCAAATCAGTTTTTCGTTTCTTGCCTCCAGTGGGCTCATTACTTACTACGGTCTTCCTCATACTTTGTTCAACCTTGATATACTTCCCTGCCCTCTCTTGGAGCTGCAACATGCTCTCAGGGGGTCGTTTGGCCAAAGACATCTTCAAAAACTCATCCCTAGTTCCTTGTTGCAGTGCTATCATGGCTACCTTATCATCAAGGTCTGGGACTTTTAAAGCCTCCTTTGTAAAACGATTCAGGTAATCTCTTAAGGATTCCTTAGCTCCCTGCACAAGACTCATAAGAGATGCTGAACTTTTCTCATGGACTCTTCCACTGATGAATTGCTTAATAAAAGCCTGACTTAATTCTCTGAATGATCCAATAGAATTTGGGGGTAGGCGACTGTACCATCTTTGAGCCATACCCGACAGGGTTTGAGGGAAGGCCCGACATTTTATAGCATCATTCACGGGTTGCAGCAGCAGTGCATTAGAGAATGTCCTAACATGATTAGCGGGGTCTCCTGTGCCATCATAGGCTTTGATAGTGGGCATCTTGAATTTCCTTGAGATATGGGCATTCATTATCTCTTCTGTGAAGGGTGGAGTTGGATCATCAGGATCTCCAAGGGGAAGGAGATTGCTTGGATCAGTTCTTGGGACAGCAGCCCTTCTTCTTACCGGACCATCCAGGTCTATGATAGGAGGAGGATTTCTCCCCCTAGGAGACATGTGGGGTCTGGTGGCTTGGTGAGCCTCCAAATCACGCCTCAGCCTTTGGATTTCAGCCTCATGAGCCCTGATCTTTTCCTGCACTTCTTGGGGATTCACCCCTGGGGTGCTTTGGGGGCGTTGCCTTCCATCGGCCATTGGCTCTTTTCCAGGACGCCTCCTTCTCGAGGCCACTTCATCATCCGAAGATTCGGAGTCTCTCTCAGTGTATGGACCAGAAAATTCCCGATCCTCAGGGATAGGATCCAAATCTCGTATATAGGGGGGCGACCGCCCTCGTGCTTCGCTTCGCCCAGCATATCCGCTTCTTCCAACCTCAGGGTGAAGGGGCATCCCATAAGGGGGGTTAGTAGTAACAATAGTTGAATATTCATACCCGACGGGTCGAGAATTCACAGGTATATGTATTTGTTGAACTTGAGGATTCGTACCTTGAATCGGGGGAGTTGTCCCTTGTAGCTGGGGTTGAGTTGCCCCTGTCTGGGCTTCCTCCTGAGTAGATGCATAAGTTGAATGGGGAGGAACCTCCACGGTTGATGAAATCACCTGGGTTGTCTCTAATGGTGTTCCTTCCTCTAGAGCTCCAATTGTTCTCCGTGTTCTCGCCATGGTTGTTGTTGTGATTCCCACAGATGGCGCCAAATGTTGTGGATAAAAAACTAAGGTTATTACTTGCTGTATTTAATACTAAGATTCGGGAGCTCAAGGCCTTTAATGGCTGCTCTCATGTTTCGTGACTCAATCTGCCTTTACGAGATGCCTACGTATCTCTGTGAACTAGAGAATCAAGCCAAAAAATGTAGTTCTGATTGGTGGGGGTGAGACCCCTTATATAGATGTTGGGAGTCCTTGAATTAGACTTGGTATAGGAGACTTGGTGGGCAAGTCTCATAAATAGAACGGATTTTGGAGTCCTAGGTAGTAGGAAACTGATTCCTTATCCTTTTAGGTCCCCTTGAGGCTAATCTCCAAGGATTTATATCCTTATCGGGACTCTTTTCAACATCTGATTTGTCCCTTATTAATTAATTACGAAATTAATTAATAATCAGGGCTTTTGGGCCTTTTTTATTCCATCAGGCCTGATCTGGTCCATCAGGCTTAACCTTTCTGGTCTGAGTATCATATATCTTTTTATTGGGCCTAGCAGCCCACAGTTTGTACAATTAATGCAGTATTTAATTATACAATCATAATTTATTTATCCCTATCATTACTGGATATAAGCTTAAAGGAAGATGAAGTTACCAATTACTTCACTATACTTATACCATTTTATAAAACTACTTGAACTACCACTGTTCAAAGTATTATAGGTTTCAAAAGGTCATCCCATAGATGAGACCACAAGTTAAGACTTGAATAGATTCAATCTTTGAAATATTATTGAATGAAATAAAGTTACGAGATACTTTATTTAGTCCCGATATATATATCCACATATATATCTCTTATACATTTCCTGGAAACCTCTGTTATGTAAAGTATGAACAGAGTTTGTAACATCCAATGAATTTTGGAAAGGAAAAGAATTTTGGCATAAACCCGATATCTTGCTGATCAGGCAAAGATACCAATAAGTAACCTTTTCTACTGTAGATGGATGAATTCCTCGCCGGTCATCACCCAGGCTGCATTAGGACCTCGCGCTAGACCGTTACCCGGCCACTCACGCGTGGATGGACTGTCACCCAACCTCTTACACCTTCATAGACCGTACCCCGGCCTGTCGCTTATGCCGACTCAATTAGATGGACTTACTTCCCGAACATTGGGCAAGTAATCAAATTGTTTTCTCAAACAGCAACCTCGTTGCGAATATAAAATACACCACAGAGCCGGATCCCTAAGATTTTTGAGCGAATATTCAAGTCTCCTTCGAAAGGAAGATCTTAAATCTGGAAACGAGTTTTTAGGATCTGCTCTAACTTTTAAAATCATTTTGAAGACTCGAAAACATTTTTAAGAATGTATGGAGTAATGCTGATTTAATGAAATAAATCAGTCCTGATATATTAGAAAATATCTAAATATTATTATTTAAATAATATTCCAAAAGGATAATCCTTATAAAAATAATTGAAGTAAAAGTTTTAAAACTCATACTTGAAATGAATAATAAATAACCAAAGATATACTTATAGGAAAGTACGATCTTTATTTGAATAATCGAAAATGAGTTTGATTATCGAAACATTATTCTTTAATAAAATAAAGAATATTATTTAATAAATAAGCAGAATCATAAATCCTCGAATGAATATTCAAAATAATATTTATTAAATAAAATAAACAGAGTCATAAGTCCTCGAATGAATATTCAAAATAATATTCATTAAATAGAATAAACTAAGTCATAAGTCCTCGAATGAATATTCAAAATAATATTCAGTAAATAAAATAAACGGAGTCATAAGTCCTCGAATAAATATTCAAAATAATATTCATTAAATAAAATAAACGGAGTCATAAGTCCTCGAATGAATATTCAAACTAATATTCATTAAATAAAATAAACGGAGTCATAAGTCCTCGAATGAATATTCAAAATAATATTTAGTAAATAAAATAAACGGAGTCATAAGTCCTCGAATGAATATTCAAAATAATATTCATTAAATAAAATAAACGGAGTCATAAGTCCTCGAATGAATATTCAAACTAATATTCATTAATTAAAATAAAGTTATCGAATAAACCTTATTCGATTAATAGTTTTGAAAACTATATATCTATATATATATATATATATTATACTCGGGAACATCGACTCCCGGTTTAGCAATATGTTCACCTTTGGATCCCCTATACTAAGGGTATACGCAACTACTGCTTATCTCTAGCATAGGTATTATGCAACTTATAAGCATTGAATCAACAATTAGATATCAAGATTATGAAACAAGCATGCATATAAATATCATATCACATGCTCCAATATATCGCAAGATTTTCTAATAACAATCATGCACTTATCACAAGATAATGCATATACATATATACATCACAACAACAGTGTAACGAGTAAAAAACTTGCCTGAGCGACTGGGGGTGGTAAAAGTCCTGGGATGAGTCTGGTAACCTATAAACATCATATAAGTTGGAATTAAACCAAAGTCGCTTAAGAATCTATACTTTAACCAATTAGACCCTAACGTTCGCTTTTGCGCTTAACGATTCACTTAAATCGCTCGAGTACCCTCGGCTCCACCATTTTTAATAAATTAACCATTAAGAGTTTTAAGGCGATTCTTTCGCGAGTATCCTACCAACTGTCTAACCCACTTTAAATAATTGTTTCATAATCCAATTATTCATTTAAGGGCCTTAATTAATGTTTCAAAGTAAGGCGAGGGGTAATGGTTCGTTCGCGAAACGCCGTTACTTAAAACGGTCGTTTCTCCTAAACCGTACATCGGATTCAAGAGAACCACATATCAAAACGAAGCTCGTAACATGAACTATCTAATCATGGCAATGGTAAAAACCTAACAGTGAGTTCTCGGGTCCTGATATTAAGAACAAAACAGTCTAAAGTAAATCGGACATTACGACGGCTATGTTTACGCGATTACCAAATTTTATCCTACTCCAAATCAACCACAATTCAATCATACAACCAAACTCCATCCATACAATACTACAACAGCCCCAGCAACTCAATATTTCCAAATTTATACTACTTCCCAAACATGAACTAAAATCTTACTTAAGTTCTTTAACTAATCAACAAGATTTACAACTCCCAACACATCACAAAACCAACACATCTCTAAATACACAATAATCAAGCTTCTGATGAACCATACCAAAAACAAAAACTCTAAATATACAAAAGTAGGGCTAGGGTATGAGATTATACCTTCCTTGGTGAGTAAAAGTAACTAAGGAGCTTGGAATCACCCTTGAAAGTCCTTACCAAAGCTTAATCTAAACAAAAACTCAAGAACAAAATTTCAAGTTCTTGAAAAACACTATTCACCGTCTTCTTCCATGAATTTTAGGAAGAGATTGTGAAGGAATTTGAAGCTTAAACTTATAGGATATCTATATCTATGCACAAGGAATCTTAGATAATTACCTCACTAATTAATGAAGCTTAGAACTAGGATTTGGGTTTTTCTTTTCTTGCAAAATGAAAAGGGGCCGAGAGCTTTGTTCTCCAAAATGAAAGTCAACTTTGTGTTTTTGGTGTTATGATTTGTTTGTTGGTTGTTTTTGCTTTTGTTTTAATTAATTACCTTATAACCATGGTGATTTTTTGTGTGGCTTGAAATCAACCACACTTCCATCCCTTTTTGGTCATGCTTAGGTCATCAATCTTATGTCATCTTCCCATGCTTGTCCTCTTCTTATTGGTTTGATGACATCATCCTCACTAACCTCTTTGATTAGCTCTTAATTACTTGGCTAATGACCACTGATCTGTAATACGGTTCGCTTAATTTTCATTTTCGTTTATCTTTTGAGGGATCATACCCGGGATCTTATTACTTGGGTTTCCTTAACCTTTCTCAATACATTATATTCCTTTTATGATCCTCTCTTATAATCCTTGAATTTTAAATCCTTTTTATCCTGTTACCTTATACTCAATTCTTTCGGTATCTGGTGGATTTTCGGGAAAAATCAAAGTGTTCGAATTTGGATTCTGACGATCTTTACATACATTAATATATCATATAGAGTACTAATAAGATCTCATAATAACAATAAAAGAACCCCTACATAGTGTGGCATGAAAGTTTTCTTATTCAGCATAATCGGCAGAAACACTATTCATAAGGGTTATAAAAAAGTTCAAAATTTTGGGGTTATTACAGTCTCCCCTCCTTAAAAGGATTCCATCCCGGAATCAAATAGAAAACAAATGGGGGTACTTTTCTAGCATTGCGCTCTCTAGTTCCCAAGTTGATTCTTCCACATTATGATTCTTCCATAACACTCTGACTAGCTTGATCATTTTGTTCCGAAGCACCTGCTCCTTCTTATCCATAATCTCTACTGGTCTCTCCACATAAGTCAGATCTGGTTGCATATCCACCTACTCGTACTCCACTATGTGTCTGGCATCCCGATGATACTTCCGTAACATTGACACATGGAACACATTATGAACTTGTTGTAGGTTCGGGGGTAAGGCTAGCTCGTAAGCCAACTTCCCAATCCGTCTTAATATCTCAAAAGGTCCAATGTATCTTGGGCTTAGTTTCCCTTTCTTTCCGAACCTCATTAACCTCTTCCAAGGGGATACTTTTAGTAGTACTAAGTCTCCTACTTCATACTCCTTGTCCTTTCGGGCTAGGTCTGAATATTTCTTCTATCTGTCTTGGGCTGCTACCAGCCATCCTCTGATGAGATCCACTATATCTTTGGTCCTTTGGACCACTTCGGGTCCGAGCATCTTCCGCTCTCCTACTTCATCCCAGTATAAGGGAGATCAACACCTTCTTCCGTACAGGGCCTCATAAGTCGGCATTCCGATGCTAGCATGAAAGCTATTGTTATAAGAAAACTCGATCAACGGCAAGTGATCATTCCAACTTCCTTTAAAGTCTATTGCACAGACTCTCAACATATCCTCTAGTGTCTGGATGGTCCTTTCACTCTACCCATCCGTCTGGGGATGGTAAGCGGTACTCATATTTAACTTGGTCCCCGCACATTCTTGAAAGCTCCTTCAAAATCTGGAGTTGAACCTGGGTCTCGGTCTGAGACAATGGACGCTAGGACTCCATGTCGCGTCACTATTTCCTTAAGGTAAATGTCCACCAGTCTATCGACCGTGTATCTCTCATTGATAGGAATGAAATGACTTGACTTTTTCAGTCGGTCTATAATCACCCATATGACATCATGGTTGGCTTTCGTCCTTGGTAAATCAACAACAAAATCCATGGCTATCTGTTCCCATTTCCATTCGGGAATCTCCAGGGGATGTAAAAGTCCACTGGGTCTCTGGTGCTCTGCCTTTACTCTTTGGCAAGTCAAATATTTGCTTACCCATTCTGCAACGTCCCTCTTCATGTTGGGCCACCAGTAATACTCCTTCAAATCCCTATAAATCTTGGTGCTTCCCGGGTGAATGGAATACCTTGAACTATGGCTTTCATCCAGAATCTCGTCTTTAAGCTCTTGAACGTTCAGAACCCAAATCCGGTAGGAGTACCGCATTATCCCTTTATCATCTCTCTCAGTATGGATCTCTTCTCCCGTCATTGACTCTCTGCCTTCATTCATTACTTTCTCTTGGCACAATCTAATCTTTTCCAATAACTCTGGCTGCATCAAGATCTCAAACAGCTTTTCAGTCCCTGCTCCGGTTACCTTAACTTCTATTTCCATTCTCTCGAAATCCCTTATCAATTCCTCCGAAGTCATTATCATTTTGAGTCTTTCCTTCCTGCTAAGGGCGTCAGCCACCACATTGGCTTTCCCTGGATGATAGAGAATCTCACAATCATAGTTCTTGATTAGTTCTAACCATCTCCTTTGGCGCATGTTGAGCTCTTTCTGCATAAATATGTACTTGAGGCTCTTGTGGTCTGTGAAAATCTCGCACTTCTCTTCGTACAAGTAGTGCCTCCAAATATTTAAGGCAAAAACTATTGTCGCGAGCTCAAGGTCATAAGTAGGATATCTAATCTCGTATTCCTTCAGTTGTCTCGACGCATACGCAATCACCTTACCGTGCTGCATAAGCACACACCCTAATCCTTTGTGCGACGCGTTACTATATATCACAAAATCTCCTTTTCCGTCTGGAAATGCCAACACCGGGGCCGTTACCAACCTTTTCTTTAATTCCTGAAAACTGTTCTCGCATTTTTCCGTCCATTCAAACTTCTCTGTCTTACGAGTAAGTCGTGTCAAAGGGGCTGCGATCTTCGCAAAGTCCTGTACAAATCTACGATAGTAGCCGGCCAATCCTATGAAACTCCTTATCTCTGTGGGTGTGGTAGGCCTTTCCCAATTTGAGACCGCCTCTATCTTGGAGGGGTCGACCAATACTCCTTCTTTATTGATCACATGTCCTAAAAACTGTACTTCATTCCGCCAGAATTCACACTTCGAGAATTTGGCATATAACTGTTCCTCTGTGAGTATTCCTAGAGCTATCCTCAAATGCTCTGCATGTTCTGCCTCAGTCCTTGAGTAGATTAAAATATCATCGATAAAAACTATCACACACTTGTCCAAGTACTTCTTAAATACTCTGTTCATTAAATCCATGAAAGCCGCTGGGGGGTTGGTTAATCCAAAGGACATTACCAAGAACTCATAGTGCCCATACCTGGTACGGAACGCGGTCTTGGGAATATCTCCGGGTTTAATCTTTAGTTGGTGATATCCAGTTCTCAGGTCAATCTTGGAAAAATAAACACCATCCTTTAGCTGGTCGAACAGATCATCTATTCTAGGTAACGGGTACATGTTCTTTATGGTTAGCTTGTTCAACTCTCGGTAGTCGATGCACAACCTCATGCTCCCATCTTTCTTCTTAACAAATAACACTGGTGCTCCCCACGGAGACACACTAGGTCTTATCATACCCTTATCCAAAAGTTCCTGCAATTGGGTAGCTAATTTCTTCATTTCTAATAGGGCTAACCGGTAAGGTGCTTTTGAAACTAGCGTCGTCCCAAGGGCCAACTCAATAGCAAATTCAATCACTCTATCGGGTGGTAATCCCGGAAGGTCTTGTGGGAATACATCTTCAAATTCGTTGAATACCGGAATATCTAGAAAGTTGGGCACCTCCTTCTGCGTGTCCACCACATAGGCTAGGTAAGCCTCATTTCCTTTTCGTAGCATCCTTTTGGCCTGGGCCATAGTCAAAAATTTCTGCGTCTGCCTCTTTCTAAATATGACTTTTTCTTTCCTGGGATATTCAACTTAACTTTCTTCCCCTTACACTCTATCTGAGCATCATTGCTAGATAGCCAGTCCATTCCCAAAATTACATCAAACTCCCCTAATTTAAAAGGAATCAGATCAACACTAAAAGATTGTTCCCCTATGCCTAACTCACAGGCGGGGTGAATCTGGTTAACAGGAATAACTTCATGATTGGCTATTTCTACTTGTAAGGGTTCTATCAAGGGTTCAGCCTTAAGTCTTAATTTACGCGCAAAGTCTCTTGATATAAAAGATTTAGTTGCTCCAGAATCAAATAAAACATTTGCACTAGCTGAATTTAGAGAAAGGGTACCTGCTATGACATCTGAGTCTTTCATAGCATCCTGGACTGTCATGTTGAAAGTCCTCACAGTAGGTGGCTTATTAGAAGCAGCCCTGCTTGCTCCTGAAGCTGCTGGTTTATTCCCTGGGCATTCCCTCCTCATGTGGCCTGGTCTTCCACACTGATAACAGATGGTGGTCGGGCTGACACTAGAGGGTTAGGAAGTACACTTGTTAGAATAGTGACCCTCTCGACCACACTTAAAGCATGTTACTGGCTTCCCTTTACACTCCCCAGAATGCATCCTACCACAAGTGTTACAGGCTGGTAATGGGGGTCGAGACTGGTTGGAATAGGACCTTCCTGACTTCTGGCCGCTCTGGCTCACATTCACACCCATTGGCCGCCTAAACCCAGTACTATTTCCCTGTAGGGACACTGCTCCTCGATTAAATCTAGTTGGGAAGCTCCCTCCTACGGAACCTCCGCCCATGCTAATGCTTTTCCTCTTAATTACTTTCTTCTCTCTTTCCTTCTGCATATGTTCACTTCCGGCTTCTGCAATTGTTACCTTTTGCACCAGGGTGGCATAATCAGCAAGCTCAAGGATTGCCACCCTATTTTGAATCCACGGTTTCAATCCTAGCTGAAACCTTCTAGCTTTCTTTTCCTCGGTGCTCACAAACTCCGGCACAAACCTTGATAACTCAGTAATTTTTGCTTCGTACTCTGCTACGGATAAGTTATTCTGCTTTAGCTCCAAGAACTTGAGCTCCATCTGGTTCTCCATAAACCTCAAGAAATACTTTCCCAAAAACAACTGACTGAACCTCTCCCAGGTTATGATAGCATATGTCTCCATGTTTTTCTTGGCCTCCCACCAGTAGTTGGCCTCTCCTTTCAGAAGGTAGGTAGCAAATACAGTCTTCTGTGCCTCATCGGTACTCAGGATCTCAAAGGATTTCTCCATTTCCTTTAGCCATGCTCTTGCCTCAACTAGGTCGGCTGATCCGTGGAACTCAGGGGGCTTAAGGGACTTGAAAGCCCTGAAAGAGTTTGCCATAACATTGTTATTTCCTTGAGGGGGTGGGTTGGGTTGACGTTCCAAGTTCTGCCTTAGTAGTTGCATGAACAGTCCCATGGGATCCATGCCTAGGTTTGGTACTGGTTGCTCAACCTCAGTTTCTCCTTCTTCAGCCTCTATCTCAAATCCTTCAACATCATATGTTTTATCCTCCTCTTCATACAGGGAGTCATCCTGTTCAACATAATCCTCGTCTTCCTCTTCACTGTGTTCTTGGTTCCTACCGTCCTGGTTATGGCTTCCCTGGTCCTCGGATCTAGGGTTCGCCCTAGTTCCAATCTTTCTTGGCGGCATGATACTAATAAAAACAATTTAGGGAAATTCAATGTTAGGTCACAATCATACACAAAATTGTGCCTTGCACAGTTCTATAATGGGGAGAATGTATCTCACAATTCTATTATTTTATGACAGTTCTAATAAGAAGTGCGGTAATAATAATGATAAAAATAGTGATCTCGTCACTAAGGAACTGAACTGAAAGGAAACAAATATATACATAATGCAAGAAATACATAGTTTGATCTGGTCAAAAGTACAACAGTACTACAGCCATCTGCCCAAAAGTGATACACAAGAGTCTATCTGTCTAGTCAGAGAAAGGGATGCTATATACAAGTCAACTATCCCGGAAAATTGGCTCTTACTATGGCCTCGACTCACTAGACGACTAGACTATCCCATTACCGGTCCTGAATCACACACCGGAGCGGATCAGCTCCCATACTCTTTCCATCGTACGACGAAAGATGTAGTCAGCCTGCCGCCTGGAGATCCTACCATGCATGTCCCCCTGGAGCGATCTGAGTCTCGTTCGGGCCGCGGGCTCTATCCCAGTCAGCTCCCTCCTCAAGGATCGGGGTATAGTAGCCCTAGTCTCATAAGCTCGGGCACGCCTACCCACCCTCTCCGCATCCAACTCCCTCCTGACCTCATCCAGCCGGGCCTCAGCAACAGCCACTCGGGTCCTCAGTACATCCTGAACATAGCCGTGAGCTAACAAAGACTGCCTATGGGCAGGGTCGAGAGGTGGTGAATCCGGAGCCGCTGGGGGTGCCTCCTCGGTCTGCCTAGGCTCGGGAGTATGGGTCTCTGAGCTGTCATCATAGGGGCTCCAAGATAGTGGTGGAGGGGTAGGAGCTCTGACCACCGGGAGTGAGGGTAAAGGGGTACCAGTGTACTCTACCATAGCTCTTGATGGATTTTAATTGCAGCGGAGGCATGGTAAAACACTTTTACAGACATAAAATCCAAATAAAAGCATATAAATCGTGGTAAAAACGAGGGGATCGATTACTAACCTTTAATATACGATCCAAAAGCAACAATCGGAGATCCTTAGCAGTTGCTCCTCAAACGTGAAGTACTCCACCGGTATCCACCAAGAAAATGACGTTAAGGAGGAGGAGGTGGAGAGAATTAGGTTTTCTAAAACTTTTGGGTTTTTGGGTTCGAATAAAAATAGGGTCTATAATAGTATATTTATAGGCAAAATTTTCAGCTGAAATTTTCCCATAAATATTATTATTATTATCCCATTTATTATTCTCATTAATAATTAAAACACCTTTTAATTATTAATCCTTTTTCTAAACACTTTAGAAATAATTCACTCTCTTGATTTAATTTTTAAAAATTAAATCCTTAATTAATAATATTAAGAACTTTTCTTAATTAATTTATAATCAATTAAATCTCATTTAATCAATTATTAAATTTGCCAATTAATTATTTATTTCACAAATAAATAATTATTAGCCATTATTAATTAATTCCTCCACCATAAAATCATTCTCTTTTTATGGTGTGACCCTGTAGGTTCAATATTAAGCCGGTAGTAGAAATAAATAATAATAAAACTATTTTATCATTATTTATATAAATTCTCTAATTTATTAAATATGATTAATTAATTAATCACATTTATTATACATCGTGAGGGATACTTCTCAGCATATCGCGACTATCCGGATAATATGAATTCACTACTTAGAATACCAAGAACCTATTCAGTGAATAGTTACCGTACAATAAACTCCTTCTACCCTACAATGTCCCGATTAAATACAAGGCATGGATCTCGTGTCAATCCTATCTAATTTAATCACTTGCTTACCATTTACTATGCGTAGTTCTATGCAAATTAGAAACTCCTTTCTAATTTCATTCACTCTGGCCAGAGATTCCTGAACTAGCATAAGTGGATCAGCCTTGAACATTCGCTTCCTTCACTGGAAGGGGTAGATCCTATATTGATCATACACTATCTTCGTGTACAAATTCCTATACCTAGTAGAGCCCTAATAATTGTCCCTGGAGACTAAGAACTAAACCAAAGCATAGTTCAGTGTACACAAGATGACTATGATGACCTCAAGTCTAAGGATAGTTGTACAACTATCACTATGTGAATAACTGCTGACACGTGAGTGAACTCCATCAGTTGTTCAGCTGTGCGAGTCATGTTCAGTGAACTTATTCTATAATAAGCACCTACATACTAGCTATAGTGTCACCACACAAATGTCTATGAAAACAGACATCCTTCATAATGAAGCAAGCATAGTATGTACCGATCTTTGCGAATTATTAATTACCAGTTAGTAATCCTATGACCAAGAACTATTTAAGTTTAGAGTTATCATCTTTTAGGTCTCACTATTATGATCTCATCATAATCCATACAAGCTTTACTCTAAACTATGGTATATCTTATTTAAACACTTAAATAGATAGAGCACGTAATAAAAACAAAACAAGTCTTTTATTAATATCAATGAAATCAAAACAGATTACACAAGAAGTTATTCCTAAATCCTAATACATGATTGGACTTAAGACATATTCCTTTCAGCTCTGACATGCTCCTCAGCTACTAGGACCTCCTTCGGGTCCTCCTCATCTGAAATCGCCACAACCTCCGTCTCTGACTCTTTTGAGGGGTCCTCCTCATGCTCCTCCATCTCAGGCTCCTCCTGATCCTCGGCATCTAGCAGTGCCTCATCATGCTCACGCTCGAACATCTCTGGGTCCTCTATCTCATGTGCCTACACATTAAATGAGCTAAGTTACTATCATGATACTTCTAAGGATTCCCGTAAGGGTTTTAACTGTCAGTGCTACTTTAAGTAGTCCGACTACGAACTTGGCAAGAGTTCTTATTATCTTTGTGAGTATATTATTATATCGTCGCATCATCTCTGAGGTTTATAACGTTTAGCTCTGATACCATTTATGTAACACCCCCTGTAATATCCGGGATATATCGTGTAATTATTTTTGCTAATTAAATAATTATTATGTGTGTTCAGTATCTATTCTGTGAATTAATTGCTAAGTGTTATTTGTATTTGGATATTCAAAAATAATATTAATTGAGTATATTAATTTTTATATGTTCAAAATAAAATATAGATAATTGTCATATCTTCCTAATTATCTTTATGTTGATTTATGAATTTATAAGAATCATATGAAATTTATAAAATCTTTTTTCGGGTATTTAAAATCTATTTTATAAAAACGGGAACCAACCGACGTCACCTGTTGTTACGTTTTTGGAACCCGAAACTCGTCCGAGAACTCCTTCCTAACCTAATTGTAATATTCCGAGCATTTTCCATGTTTCGGCTTTTTCGATCCGGCGTACGGTTTGTCCTGCGCGGGTCCCGGCGTAACATTTTCAATACAATATTTGTTTCGGTAAATCAATAAAAGTTGTATTTTCGATAAACAGGATCTTTTTATTAAACTATCACAATCACAATTATCACTTCGTAGTACGTGCAACCAGGCGCTGAGACCAAGACCGCATTACAAATTGTACTGATTTGGATAATTATCCGGAAAACCGATACCATTTGGATCAGTTTTTATAAATAAACGTATCGTTTTATATCCGGAATGATCCAACGAGATACTAATCTTCCGTAAATATAAATAGCCTTTTACCGTATTTTATTTTGTATCAAAATCATTTGCAGACAGATAAATATATAATTTTACAGAGAAAAATCATATATTCATAAACTCCTCCAAGAATCAAACCAACTTTTGAAGGTGTTATTGATCTTTGTTGGAAAAGCTCGAGTATCAGATTTGAAGGTCTTGAAGAGCTCTATCAGATTCCATAACCTGTTTTACTGCAGAATCAAAGGTTAATTTTATATATTTTTATTAAATTTCGATTTATTTTGATTAAAAATATGAATTTTTGTTCGGATGATTGTTTGTATGATTTGATGATTGCATGTTGTAGAGCTTGTTTTCCTGATGATTTTGGTATATTATACGTCTGATTTGGAGTTCAGTAACATGTTCAAATTAGAGTTTAATTTTCGAATTTTAAAATTAGGGTTTATAACCCGTATGAATGTTTTCAATTGAAATTTGGGGGTTTCTGATTTAGGGGTTATTAGCTGTTGATTTATAGTGGGTTGTGTTCCTTATTAAATTTACAATCGATTGATATATAGCTCGTTAACAGAGGATTAGTGAATCGAAGGGAGTTGTGTTTTGAAGGTTTACGATGTTCGCCGGAAACCGGCGATGTTCTTGGCCAATTTCCGGCCAGAACAGGAATGATTAGAATGATTTGTTTGCATGAATATGTTCCTGGTGAAGTGTAGTTGTGATCTGGACAGTTTGGTGGCCTGAGGTGGCCGGAATCGTGTTCTCCGGCCACACTCCGGCGAGTCGACGGTAGGAGTTTGCAAAATTGCAAACACACCCCTGTACTTTTGGAGATGATGAAGTTAGGTCCCTGAAGTTTCCAGACTTTGCAAAAATTGGATTCCTGTTTTAAAAATGTTTAAAAATCATATATCCTATTTATTTTTATTATAAAAATTCGTTTTTAATTTCTGAAAATTCTAAAAACTATTATTTTAATTCCGAAAATTATTTTTAATTCAAAAATAAATCTGAATTATTTAGTTAATTAATTTCAGTTAATTTTTAATTGATTAATTGGTCAATTAATTCGAAAATTAATTGATTAATTGATTTAATAAATTATTAATTGATTTTAGTTAATTATTTAATTAGATTTAATTATTTAAAAATGATTTAAAAATTCCGAAAAATAGTTTCGAGCTTTAAAATATTATTCTAAATTATTTCCAAGGCTCGATAATTATTATAAAATTGTTTCGAAGCCAGAATTGGCTAATTGAACCCTGTTTATTTACCCAAAATTGATCCAACGACCCGTTTTAATTCCGAAAAATGTTTTAAAAATCATTTTAAATAACCAAAAGCTTATTTATGACCCGAGACTTCTTTACAAATAATATATCATTGATTACGTGATGTATTATGTGTTATACGTGACTTGTGGATTGACTATCGGTCTATATATTCGGTGTTTACTTGATTATTGCGTAACTTTCAATCCGTTAATCGGATTTGGGTGAAACGAAGGGTAGATAGAAGTATGTGTTGAATAGAATCATATGTGTTGGTTATTGATAAATGCATATGATATGTGAGCAGAAGAGGCAAGACGTAGGAAGGGGAAACAGGTAGTTGAGGAGTAAGACGATTGTGATTGGAAGCGAGTGCAGTGTAGTAAGCTAATACCAGGCAAGTGTTCTGAACTTTCTCGAGATATTGTAGTACTTGATAGTCCTGTTGATATTGCAAGTTCTTTGAAGCACTGAAACCTAAACCCTGATTCCAGTTATTGTTCTTGAGCCGTAAACCTTATTCTTTCTAAGCCATTGACTATTGTATACCCAAACACGAACCACAAATCTACGATACTACTCCACAAATACATACAAACAAAATCCCAACCACTGAACTGAATTACTTATATACTCAACCCATTGTATCTTATACTTTGAAAGGACCAAATCTTTGAAACCCTGAAATATTGACTCCTTTGTTATCCAATTCTTTCATTACCCAGCATCCAAGCTTTGAAATTTACCTTATTGATCCTTACAAGGATTAAAACCCTTTTATTGTTAAACACTCACTGTTGTTAATGATTCTGGTTATTGTTTATTATTGTTTATTCTGTTATTATGTTAGAATTGGATTGTTTTTATAAAGTTGTGGACCAGATTCGTGGTCAGACCATATAATGGTCAAGTTAGGCCAATGTGTGCCTTGGATCCAGTAGTTAGAGCAATGTTGTGTGCTTTGCTCGGGGTTAGTGCGTGACTGTTCAGCAGCCTAACCTTGTTTTTTTTTTAAAATAAAAATATAGTATCCAATTCTAAATCATAATCCATTGTTCACTTGATATCATAACCATATTCACTTGATGATCATTATTCTCAGTTTTGTCATTGTGACTTGCTGAGCTAATTAGCTCATTTGTGCGATGTTGTTTATATTCTTTTCAGTTAAAAGGGAACCAGTTGGTAGCAAGGATCCCCAGTCCAGCGCGAGAGCTAGGGATTAAGGTTGAGGAAGCTGAGCTAGTAGGCTTCTTTTGGAATAAAATTATGTTTGTAAAAGTTTGTAATAATGTTTAATACTCAGTTTGAGTTTGAATGATTGGGATTTAAACGATATGTAATATAAGTAGATGTGTTTGGCTTGTGTGCATACTTTAACCTATTGCGATCCGTGGTAGTTGATAAGTAGGGTCACTGCATGTTATTATTATCTCGATTATTGATATAAGGAGGTTATAAATAAGGTGTGTGTGGACCCCAAACTTCTGACCCGGGTTTGGGGGGCGTCACAGGTTTGGTATTAGAGCTACAGGTTATAAGTCACTGACACAAGCCTAGGTTTACGGGAATGGGTAGAGGGTTAGGATTAGAAGTAAGGAATAGAATGATAGAACGTCGAGAGGTTGAGTGTTATGGTATAACTAGTAGTAGTATAATTCCCGTCATGGTTCGAGATTCTTATACTGCGATATGATTTCAGATAGCAGCGATGGCCGACTCTTTTATTCTCGTATCAGCTGATCACTCAGAGCCTTCAGTTGGAGCACCAGCATCAGATCCACGTCCTGTTATTCCACGAGCATTGGCTATTTTACCTCCACCGGTGTTGAAGCTCGTACCACTGCAGGCTATTCCACCCCCGGGCATGAGGCCACCTGTTAGAGGACCCCCACCAGCTGATTCAGATTCCACTGGGCATTCCGTTGCGAGTGCCCCATTCCAGTCTACATTGCCCCCAGTTCCTTATTACCGGTATGAGGCTCTTATATTAAAGCGTGATTCCTTGTTGGCTCAGATTAGGGAGCTACAACATATCATTAGGACTATAGATGTTGATCGTGGTATGAGGGAGCTTCGAGAGGAGATTTATGTGACACGGAGGGTTCTTGAGGCTAGGCTACATGGAGCTACGCTACCTGGCAGAGGCCCTGATACACTGATGGGCTGGGCTAAACTCTGGCAGGACCAGAGTTTCCTTGGAGTTGAGACAGAGATTCAGAAATGGAGATGCTGAGCAGTGTTGTTATGGTTGTATAGTATGTACAGTAGTGTGTAGTGTGTATCAGTAGACTTTTGAGTTATATTTATAGACTAGCGATGCTGACTAGTGAGTAGGTTTTTGTACCCTTTTGATTTTACTTTCGAAGCGTCTTTACGCTTGTACTACCTAAAACTTTTGATCTATATACATCAGTACCTTTTCTTTTCCAGCATTGTCATTTACTTTATTGCACCTGTTTTACTTTTCCTTATTTATTACAGCAGTTATACCCTGTGATACCATGTACCCTATTTTCCATAACTGTTTATATTTTGTAAAGAAGCATGCAATTTACTTAGTTACAACTGTTTTCAAAAAAAGAGATATTTCTGTTTTACAAAACTTTTCTTTTATGCAAAAGATTTGATTCAAAAGCTAAATAAGTTGCTTGATTCTTTACAGAAAATGCCTCCCAGAAGAAATACCCACACCAACACCCAGAATGAAGAAACCAACAACAACAACAACCAAGATGATACAAACCCGAATGTGAACCCAGGACCCATAGACCCAGCAATAGCCCAGATTCTTCAAATCTTGGCCCAACAAACAGTTCACTTGGCACAACAACAGCAAAGGCAGACCAATCCCCAGGTAACTTTCAAAACTTTTCAAGCAATAAATCCACCAGAATTCAAGGGTTCCTTAGAGCCGATTGAAGCAAATGTGTGGTTAAAGGAAATAGAGAAGGCATTTGCCTTGGTAAAAGTGAACGAGGAGCAGAAGGTTGAGTTTGCAAGTTACTATTTGAAGAATGAGGCCACCTATTGGTGGGAGATGGTGAAGACATTGGAAGGTACAAATGCTATTACTTGAGAGAGGTTTAAGGAATTATTTCTAGAAAAGTATTTTCCCCAGTTTATTTAGGATTAGATGGAGCTGAATTTTTTAGAATTAAAGCAAGGGAACATGTCGGTGGCAGATTATGAAAGTAAGTTTGAGGAATTGTCAAGGTATGTGCCGTCGTATGTAGATACTGATCGAAAGAAAGCCAAGAGATTCTAGCAAGGCTTGAAGCCATGGATCATAGGGAATGTAGCTATTTTTGAATTGGAGACCTATGCAGGAGTCGTACAGAAGGCTATGATTGCGGAGACAGAGAGTGAGATGTCCCAGAAGGAGAAAGAAAGCAAAAAAAGGAAGGTTGAGGGAAGTGAGGGTCAGCCACAACCAGGGAAGTTTCCAAATTTTAAGAAGGGCAAGTTTCAGCCAGGGAGAAATTTTAATTTCAGGAGACAGAATGCAGGAGACGGAGGCCAGAGCAACCGTCCAGCTAATACAAATCAGCCAAATCAGTTGAGATTAACTTTTCCAGATTGTCAAGTATGTGGAAAGAAGCATGGAGGAGTTTGTAACAAGTTGAATGTGGTATGTTTTAAATGCAACCAGAAAGAGCACTATTCGAGGGAGTGCCGAAATCAACCAGCTAGAGAGCCAGCAAATAAGGATCAGCCTATCCGGAATCCAGCAGTGAAGGTTCCAGCCATTGGATTTACGTGCTTCAAATTTGGAAAGCCAGGACATATGGCCAGGGATTGCAAGACACCATCTCCAGTCAGTAATGCATTGAGGATTATGGGATTTACCCCAATAGTGAATGAGACTCCAAGGGCTAGAGTATTTGACATGTCTATGAAGGATGCGATCCAGGATACGGATGTCGTGGCAGGTCGGCTTAACGTGAATTCTTTATATGCCAAAGTGTTAATAGATTCGGGAGCAACTCAATCGTTTGTTTCACAAGATTTTGTTAGTAAGTTAAATTGTCCAGTTGAGTATTTAAATGAAATAGTGACTGTGGAATTAGCAAATCAAGAACGTGTAACTGTGAATCAAGTTTGTGGGAATTGTGAGGTTGAGATTTTAGGTAGTAAGTTTTGTGTAGATTTGATACCATTTAAGTTAGGAGAATTTGAGGTTATATTAGGGATGGATTGGTTATCTAAGCACGATGCCCAGATAGATTGTCGAAATAAGAAGGTAATGGTGAAGACGCCTGACGAAAGGATAGTAACGTTCAAGGGCCAGAAGCAAGTAAAGAAGTTCTTAACAATGATTCAAGCTAAGAAGTTATTACGGCAAGGATGCGAGCATTTTGTAGCATATGTGATTGACATAAGTCAGGAGCCAGCAAAACTTGAAGATATTCCAGTAGTAAATGAATTTCCAGACGTGTTTCCCGACGAATTGCCAGGACTTCCTCAAGATAGAGAAATTGAATTTGCGATCGACTTAGCACCTGGAACAAAACCGGTATCCAAGGCCCCGTATAGAATGGCGCCCGTTGAGATGAAAGAGTTAGCGAAGCAATTGCAAGAGCTGTTAGAGAAAGGAGTAATCAGACCCAGTATGTCCCCGTGGGGTGCACCGGTATTATTTGTCAAGAAGAAAGACGGAAGCATGAGACTGTGTATCGACTACAGGGAGCTCAACAAGCTTACAATCAAGAACAAGTATCCGTTACCTAGATTCGATGATATGTTTGACCAATTGAAGGGAGCTAAGTATTTCTCCAAAATTGATTTAAGATCGGGATATCATCAGTTGAAGATCAAGCAAGAAGATATACCAAAGACAGCTTTCCGAACAAGGTACGAATATTATGAATTTTTAGTAATGTCTTTTGGATTGACCAATGCCCCGGCAGCATTTATGGACCTGATGAACAGAATTTTCAAGGAATATTTGGACAAGTTCGTTATTGTAGTTATAGACGATATTTTGATCTATTCAAAGACAGAAGAGGATCATGCGGAACATTTAAGGACAGCTTTGGAGATTTTAAGGAAAAAGAACTTATATGCTAAATTCTCGAAGTGTGAGTTTTGGCTATAGGAAGTTCAGTTCTTAGGACACATAGTTAGTAATGAAGGGATTAAAGTGGATCCGGCAAAGATCGAGGCAATTACGAATTGGGAGAGACCGAGAACACCCATCGAGGTAAGAAGTTTCTTGGGATTGGCGGGATATTATCGACGATTCGTCCAGAATTTCTCAAGAATTGCAACACCATTGACAAAGCTTACACGGAAGAATGAAAAGTTTATATGGAACGACAAGTGTGAAGAAAGTTTTCAGGAGTTGAAATGAAGATTAATCACAGCACCTGTTTTGTCACTTCCAGACGATCCAGGGAATTTCGTAATTTATAGCGATGCTTCTCACAAAGGATTAGGATGTGTTCTAATGCAGCATGACAAAGTGATTGTGTATGCGTCAAGGCAATTGAAACCACACGAACAGAAGTATCCTACTCATGATTTGGAACTAGCAGCCATAGTGTTTGCTTTGAAGATCTGGAGACATTACCTGTATGGAGAGAAGTGTGAGATTTATACGGATCATAAAAGTTTGAAGTATATATTCACTCAGAAGGAACTAAATATGAGGCAAAGGAGATGGTTAGAGTTGATCAAAGACTATGATTGCTCGATCAATTATCATCCCGGTAAAGCGAATATTGTAGCAGACGCATTGAGTCGGAAGGAAAGGTTGAATGTATTATCAGTTGCTGAAGATATATATAAGGAATTTCAGAAATTAGAATTGGAAATTAGAGTTTGCAAACCTGAGAAAGAGAAAGTATACAGTATGACTTTCCAACTGGAGTTATTGGAGAAAATAAAGAAATGTCAGGAAGATGTAATGGATCAAGATATAAATCGTTTGATAGGTGAAGAATTATGCACGCAAAAGGATGACCAAGGTATTCTGAGGTTTTCATCTAGAATTTGGATTCCACCGGTGACGGAGTTGAAGAATGAAATTCTACAGGAGGCACATAATTCGAGGTATTCCATCCACCCAAGGAGTACCAAGATGTATAGAGATTTAAAGAAGAATTATTGGTGGCCAGACATGAAGAGGGAAATTGCGGAATGGGTTAGCAAATGTTATACTTGTCAGAGAGTTAAAGCAGAGCATTAGAGACCAAGCGGATTGCTACAGCCATTAGAGATTCCAGAGTGGAAGTGGGAACACATTGCCATGGATTTTATAGTTGGATTACCAAGGACAAGGGCTAATCATGATGCCATTTGGGTTATAGTGGATAGACTTACCAAGTCAGCTCATTTTCTGCCTATAAATGAAATATTTTCGCTCGACAAGTTGGTCCATATGTACCTAAAGGAAATCGTAGTTCATCATAGAGTTCCGGTGTCTATCGTATCTGATCGAGATCCCAGATTTAATTCAAGATTTTGGAAAAGTTTTCAAGAATGTTTGGGAACGAGATTGAATATGAGTACGGCCTATCACCCCCAGACGGATGGTCAAAGTGAAAGAACGATCCAGACAATCGAGGACATGTTACGTATTTGTACTATTGATTTCAAAGGAAGTTGGGACGAGCATTTACCCCTGGTAGAGTTTGCTTATAACAACAGTTATCACGCCAGTATTGGTATGCCACCCTATGAAGCCCTTTATGGACGCAAATGTAGATCTCCAGTATATTGGGATGAAGTAGGAGAACGCAAAATACTTGGACCTGAATTGGTGCAGCAGACAAAGGAAGTTATAGAAATTATCCAGAAAAGATTGATAGCCGGACAAGATCGTCAAAGGAAATATGCAGACCAGTCAAGGAAGGACTCGTTTGGCCAAGATGAACGTGGCTAGAAAGTCCAATGATTTTCCTATTCGATCGAGGTATACTTCCTTAATCGACATGATCAACACTCGAGGGGACGAGTATCCGTCTGATGCGCATCTGGACGCGCACGATCATATCAGTGCTTTACGGGATCCCAAGGAGCTGGAAAAGTTGAGCAGCTGCTTCAAAATCAAGGAGCCTTTTAAGCTGGTTCTTGCGGGTCCGGCCGACAGGGCCTGTCAGTGGAAGAAGGATGCGCTATGCGTCTATAGGGATACTCTGAGGGCAGGTATTAGACTCCCTTTTCATCCATTCATTCCTTTGCTACTGGCTGATGTGGGCATCAGCCCTTGCCAACTTCCCCCTAATTCCTGGAGGTTGATTCTGTGCTATATGTCGCAATGCGCCAAGCACAACGTCCCCACATTTGTTGCTGTCTTCAGGAAGATTTTTTAGTTCAAAAACAGCCCTGATAAAAGTCCGGGTTGGGTTTCTATCAACCAGCGCCCCACTATCCCCCATATCGTGAATGGGAAGTCCATCCCTGACAACAACTTGGGGTGGAAGAAAGATTTTTTGTTTGTTATTTGGGAAGGTGGAGATTGGGGCTCCCTGTTTCGATCATCCTTTGGGCTGGCCGTAGACGGGAGCCCGAATGACATAACTTTGTCTGAGGAGGAGGCTAGAGGTTTCAACCTCCTTACGCAAGACAACGGCACTTCCCATTGTTGGGACCTTATCCGGGAGACCGTCCTGGTAGAACGCGGCCTTTCGCCCGTTAATAAGAAAAGTAAGTTCCCTTTCTTATCTCCTTTATTTCCTGCACTTTTATTTCATTGATTTTCAACTGACTTTGTTTGTTGTAGTGGCTGAGAAGATTGAGGAGGCTACCAAGCCGAAGGACCTGGAGACAACCAGGATGAAGAGGACCGGGAAGATCTTTAAGGACCCTCGACTGGGTGACCGCTTCCCGGAGTTCCTTCTTCAGGCAACGGAGCCAGATGAGGAAGGCCCCAGCCAAGTTCTGCGCACCAAGCAGAGGCCAGGTGCCTATTTTCAACCTGCTTGGGGGATCCAGGGCAAGGACTCAATTGTGGGCAGCACGGCCCTGTCCAAGGAATGGTCTAAGCATTCCATTTCCCCGGTGGATTATCAAGATTTTGTCCTTCAACAGGACTTGGAGGGGAATGAGCTGTTTGGAGCCCAAGCTCTGGCGACGGTACGTACTTTACTTATGCTTTTTACAATTCTCTTTTCTTTCTTTTCTAAACCTTTGCTGTTTTTTCTTGCAGGCTAACGCCCATTTTCAAGGGGCAATTCATCAAGCCAAGGCTTGGAAGGTTGGCCTGGAAGATGCCAACAAGAAGTTGGAGGAGGCCAATCAAAAAATTGAGGCCCTTGAAGCTCAATTGGCCTCTTCCACTTCTGACCTGGAGACGGCCCGGGCTGAAAATGTCATCTTGAAGGCGCAGAAGGAAAAAGCCTTTGATGGCTGGATGGACACTCAAGAATTCAAAGACTTGATGGTGGAGCATGATGCCCTTCTTCATCCTGTTAGCTATAAGGAAGGCTGGGACGCTGCTGTGGAGGCCATCCAGGATGAGTTTCCCGAGGTCCTTGAGCAGTCGCCCTTTCCTTGCCCAGTGCGGGTTCCAGAGCTTGGAGGTGTTACTGAAAAGCTTGCTGGCATGATCAAGGATGGAGAGGAGGAAGATTCCTCCGAGGAGGAATTCGAGCCTGTCGCTAAGAAGGCCAGGGTGGAAGAATCTCCCAAAGCAGCGCCTCAACAGCCATCATCTCCTGCTGAGGGAACTTCTACAGGGACTTCGGAGGGGACGACCGAGACGTCCAAAGAAACGACTGAAACTTCCGAAGAGACTTCGGATAGTGGTTTTGAGGAATCTCAGCCTTCCAAGGCCTAGCTTTTTGTATATCTTCTTTTTGAACTTTATTTATATCAGAACTTGTTACCCTTCGGGGTTATGTTTTATACGTTGCTTTTCTTGCCTTTTTCTGTTTTAACTTTACAATCTTAATATGCATTTGAACCTTAAACATCCTTGGATTGAAATAATTTCAAGCTCTTTAATATGAAGTCTGGTTTTTCAAAACCTTACACAGCATGGGTTCGACCCTAATCAATAATAACTAGATATTGTAAATTCTACTGGAATATAAAATTCTACGCAAGCAAAGCTTCCAGGTGCTTTTAAACCTATTTGTCACAATGACAAGTGAGAATCGTACTTAGCCTATCTTACACGTAGTAAACCTTCAGGTTTTGTGCATGCCAGGTCCTCGGGACTTCAAAACCATCCATAGTTTCCAGCTTGTAGGTACCTCTACCCTGGACGCTCTTGACTCTGTACGGCCCTTCCCAATTTGGGGCGAGCTTTCCTTTCTGTCCAACACCAGAAGCCTCTATTTTTCTCAAAACTAGATCACCTTGTTTAAAAAACCTCTCTTTAACCCTTAAGTTGTAGTAGAATGAAGCTTTTTTCTGATATTCTACTATCTTTGCATGTGCTTTATCTCGCACTTCATCGATTAAATCCAGGGCTAACTTCTGCCCTTCTTCATTTTCTTTTTCATCAAAAGCCTGAGTCAAGGGAGAATGCCATTTTCAAAAGGTATCCCTGGAGAGTTTTTCATTTGAAATGTTTTTGTATATGCCAACATGAAAGGAGTTGCATCTGTCGTGACTCTACAGGTAGTCCTATAGGCCCATAATATGGGAAGTATCTCATCCACCCAATTATTTCTTGACTTTTCGATCCTCTTCTTTAGTCTATCCAGGATTATCCGATTTGCTACCTCCGCTTGCCCATTGGCTTGCGGGTGAGCCACAGAGGTGAACCGTAACTCAATTTCATTTTCTTCGCAATACTTCTTGAATTCCTCGTTGTTGAATTGTGTTCCATTATCAGTGATGAGGATACGGGGAATTCCATATCGGCACATAATGTTTTCCCACAGGAATTGTGCAACCTGCTTAGTTGTGATTTTGGCCAAAGGTTTGGCTTCGATCCACTTGGTGAAATAATCAATGGCTACAATCAGAAACTTCCTTTGTGCTGTGGCCATAGGAAAAGGCCCTAGAATATCCATCCCCCACATAGCAAAGGGAATAGGTGAGTTGATAGAGGTCAGCATCTCGGGGGGTTGTCTGGCGACTGGTGCATGCTTCTGACAGCGATCACACTTCTTTACATATTCTTTGGCATCAGCCATCATTTCTGGCCAATAGAAGCCTAAACGGGTTATCTTATGAGCCAAGGCCCTGCCCCCTAAGTGTTGCCCACAAATACCTCCATGCACTTCCTCAAGAGCTAAGCGTGCCTCATCGGGCCTGAGACACCTCAAGTAAGGAACCACGAAAGATCTTTTATATAGAATCCCATCTATCAAAGAGTACCTTAGTGCTCGAACAGTTAACTTCCGTGCCTCAATTGCATCGCTTGGCAACCAACCGGTCTGAATGTGAGCCTTGATGGGATCAATCCATGACGTCCCCAAGCCTACGGGAGCCACAAGCTTAACATTTATGCTTCGTGTCTTCAAAACACGGAAGTACACACTTCCTGAACTTTCTTCAATCTCAGATGAAGCAAACTTTGATAGCGCATCTGCTTAGCATTTTCTTCCCTTGGAATGTGTTCAACATGGCATTCATTAAATTGGGTCATCACAGCCCTTACTAGGCGAACATACTTAGCCATCGTATCATCCCTTGCCTCAAATTCTCCCTTTACCTGGGATATGATCAACTTCGAGTCTCCACGGACCTTTAAGTTTTTGACTCTAAGTGTCCCAGCTAGACCAAGGCCAGCAATCAGGGCTTCATACTCTGCCTCATTGTTTGTGGTTGGGAAGTCTAGCTTCATGGCATACTCAATTAAGAATCCATCAGGGCTTTGCAAAACCAACCCTGCTCCACTGGAATTTGTTTTTGATGTTCCATCAAAATAGAGAACCCAATATTCTTTCTCCTTGTCCCCATTGTCGACTCCCTTGTCTTGAGGTATGGTATCTTCCTGCCCCCCGACTTCTTGGTTGGGTATGGTACATTCCACCACGAAGTCAGCTAGTGCCTGGGCTTTTATGGTCGTACGTGGCTTATACTTGAGATCGAACTCTCCCAACTCTATTGCCCACTTAATCAGTCTCCCACTTGCCTTGGGACTGTGAATGATATTTCTCAGTGGCTGATTTGTTAGCACTTCAAATTGGTGAGCTTGAAAATAAGGACGCAGCTTTCTTGAAGCCATTACCAAGGCTAAAGCGAATTTCTCAATGGCTGAATAATTCAACTCAGCACCATGCAAAATTTTGCTGACATAGTATACGGGTTTCTGGACTTTCAGTTCCTCCTTAACCAACACGGCGCTCAAGGCGCTCTCTGAAACAACCAAGTACAAGAATAAAACTTCATTCAGAACTGGCTTGGCCAACAACGGGGCCTGGCCCATATACTTCTTTAACTCTTCAAATGCCTTCTGATTTTCCTCACTCCATACAAAGTCTTTGATGTTCTTTAGTGACTTGAAAAATGACAAGCACTTGTCTCCTGACTTGGAGATGAATCGTCCTAACGCAGCAACCCTTCCTGTGAGCTTCTGAACATCCTTGACAGTTTTGGGGGGTTCCATGTCCAGGATTGCCTTTATTTTATCGGGATTTGCCTCAATTCCCCTTTTCGAGACCATCAATCCCAAGAATTTTCCAGATCCTACTCCGAAAGCACACTTCGTCGGATTCAACATCATCTTGTGGTACCTCAGGACCTCAAAAGCTTCCCTTAAATGGGCTATATGATCAGTCTTTACTAGACTCTTGACTAACATGTCATCAACATAGACTTCCATAGTCTTACCAATAAGATCCTTAAAAATTCTATTCACCAACCTTTGATAGGTGGCTCCTGCATTCTTGAGACCAAACGCCATAACAAGATAACAATAAACACCAAAGTCAGTGATAAATGATACCTTTGGAATGTCATCCTTATGCATTTTGATCTGGTTGTATCCGCTAAACCCATCCATGAAACTCAGCATCTCATGTCCAGCGGTGGCATCAATCAAAGTATCAATTCTAGGCAGCGGAAAACAGTCTTTGGGGCATGCATCATTCAGATCGGTGAAGTCTATACACATCCTCCACTTTCCATTAGCCTTCTTCACCATTACAGGGTTTGCTAACCACTCCGGAAATTGAATCTCCTCAATGAAACCAGCCTCTAAGAGCTTTTCCACTTCCTGCTTTATAGCCTCTTGTCTTTCCGAGGCAAAATTTCTTTTCTTTTGTTTCACTGTCTTTCGGCTTGGATCTACATTTAGCTTGTGAGTAATTAACTCCGGGTCTATGCCTGGCATATCAGCTGCTGACCATGCAAACACATCACTATTTTCTTGCAAAAATTTCACTAACTTCCCTCTAAGGGGCTCCTCTACTGTGGCTCCATATATCGGCATGTCGGTTGGTGTTAACTGGGAGTCGTTATACCCCATCCTTAGAAAGGTGTCGTGGAGCAATATATCCACAGAAGCACCATTATCCACAAGGACCCTCTTAACCGGGCTATTTCCTATTATTGGTGTTATGACCAGCGGGTCGTCATGGGGAAACTTCACACCCTCTAGGTCGGAATCATCAAAAGCCAATGTTACTTCTGTCCTGGCCCTCTTCGAGGCTTCTCCAACAATATGCATAACCTCTCTAGTATATGCCTTTCTGGAATTTTTGGACAATCCAGCAGCAGTTGGACCTCCAAAGATCGTGTTTATCACAGGCCCTCGAGGTCTCGGCCCCCCATAAATGGTGTTTATAACTGGTCCTCTAGGCTGGGGGTTTCGCCCCTGATCGTCTTGGTCCCTCCTACGATCTTCAAAGTTCTTCCTTCCATTATTATTTCTGTCCCCTCCATCTCCAGTATACTTGTTCAATCTTCCTTTTCGAATCAAAAACTCAATTTCATCTTTCAATTGCCTACACTCATCGGTGTCATGGCCAACATCTTTGTGAAACCTGCAATACTTGCCCTTATCTAGCTTGGCGGGATCAGCCTTCAAGGGCTTAGGCCAGCGAATATCTCTGTCTTTCTCAATCTCCATCAAAATCTGACTTCTGGGAGCATTCAGCTTAGCGTATTCAGTGAACTTTTGCCCAGGTCCTCCCTTCTTGGGGGTTGAATCAGGGTTTTGTTCGGTTCTAGGATATTTGTCCTTAGCGATATACTCCAAATCAGTTTTTCGTTTCTTGCCTCCAGTGGGCTCATTACTTACTACGGTCTTCCTCATACTTTCTTCAACCTTGATATACTTCCATGCCCTCTCTTGAAGCTGCAACATGCTCTCAGGGGGTCGTTTGGCCAAAGACATCTTGAAAAACTCATCCCTAGTTCCTTGTTGCAATGCTATCATGGCTACCTTATCATCAAGGTCTGGGACTTTTAAAGCCTCCTTTGTAAAACGATTCAGGTAATCTCTTAAGGATTCCTTAGCTCCCTGCAGAAGACTCATAAGAGATGCTGAACTTTTCTCATGGACTCTTCCACTGATGAATTGCTTAATAAAAGCCTGACTTAATTCTCTGAATGATCCAATAGAATTTGGGGGTAGGCGACTGTACCATCTTTGAGCCATACCCGACAGGGTTTGAGGGAAGGCCCGACATTTTATAGCATCATTCACGGGTTGCAGCAGCAGTGCATTAGAGAATGTCCTAACATGATTAGCGGGGTCTCCCGTGCCATCATAGGCTTTGATAGTGGGCATCTTGAATTTCCTTGAGATATGGGCATTTATTATCTCTTCTGTGAAGGGTGGAGTTGGATCATCAGGATCTCCAAGGGGAAGGAGATTGCTTGGATCAGTTCTTGAGACAGCATCCCTTCTTCTTACCGGACCATCCAGGTCTATGCTAGGAGGAGGATTTCTCCCCCTAGGAGGCATGTGGGGTCTGGTGGCTTGGTGAGCCTCCAAATCACGCCTCAGCCTTTGGATTTCAGCCTCATGAGCCCTGATCTTTTCCTGCACTTCTTGGGGATTCGCCCCTGGGGTGCTTTGGGGGCGTTGCCTTCCATCGGCCATTGGCTCTTTTCCAGGACGCCTCCTTCTCGGGGCCACTTCATCATCCGAAGATTCGGAGTCTCTCTCAGTGTATGGACCAGAAAATTCCCGATCCTCAGGGATAGGATCCAAACCTCGTATATAGGGGGGCGACCGCCCTCGTGCTTCGCTACGCCCAGCATATCCGCTTCTTCCAACCTCAGGGTGAAGGGGCATCCCATAAGGGGGGTTAGTAGTAACAATAGTTGAATATTCATACCCGACGGGTCGAGAATTCACAGGTATATGTATTTGTTGAACTTGAGGATTCGTACCTTGAATCGGGGGAGTTGTCCCTTGTAGCTGGGGTTGAGTTGCCCCTGTCTGGGCTTCCTCCTGAGTAGATGCATAAGTTGAATGGGGAGGAACCTCCACGGTTGATGAAATCACCTGGGTTGTCTCTAATGGTGTTCCTTCTTCTAGAGCTCCAATTGTTCTCCGTGTTCTCGCCATGGTTGTTGTTGTGATTCCCACAGACGGCGCCAAATGTTGTGGATAAAAAACTAAGGTTATTACTTGCTGTATTTAATTTTAAGATTCGGGAGCTCAAGGCCTTTAATGGCTGCTCTCGTGTTTCGTGACTCAATCTGCCTTTACGAGATGCCTACGTATCTCTGTGAACTAGAGAATCAAGCCAAAAAACGTAGTTCTGATTGGTGGGGGTGAGACCCCTTATATAGATGTTGGGAGTCCTTGAATTGGACTTGGTATAGGAGACTTGGTGGGCAAGTCTCATAATTAGAATGGACTTTGGAGTCCTAGGTAGTAGGAAACTGATTCCTTATCCTTTTAGGCCCCCTTGAGGCTAATCTCCAAGGATTTATATCCTTATCGGGACTCTTTTCAACATCTGATTTGTCCCTTATTAATTAATTATGAAATTAATTAATAATCAGGGCTTTTGGGCCTTTTTTATTTCATCAGGCCTGATCTGGTCCATCAGGCTTAACCTTTCTGGTCTGAGTATCATATATCTTTTTATTGGGCCTAGTAGCCCACAGTTTGTACAATTAATGCAGTATTTAATTATACAATCATAATTTATTTATCCCTATCATTACTGGATATAAGCTTAAAGGAAGATGAAGTTACCAATTACTTCACTATACTTATACCATTTTATAAAACTACTTGAACTACCACTGTTCAAAGTATTATAGGTTTCAAAAGGTCATCCCATAGATGAGACCACAAGTTAAGACTTGAATAGATTCAATCTTTGAAATATTATTGAATAAAATAAAGTTACGAGATACTTTATTTAGTCCCGATATATATATCCACATATATATCTCTTATACATTTCCTGGAAACCTCTGTTATGTAAAGTATGAACAGAGTTTGTAACATCCAATGAATTTTGGAAAGGAAAAGAATTTTGGCATAAACCCGATATCTTGCTGATCAGGCAAAGATACCAATAAGTAACCTTTTCTACTGTAGATGGATGAATTCCTCGCCGGTCATCACCCAGGCTGCATTAGGACCTCGCGCTAGACCGTTACCCGGCCACTCACGCGTGGATGGACTGTCACCCAACCTCTTACACCTTCATAGACCGTACCCCGGCCTGTCGCTTATGCCGACTCAATTAGATGGACTTACTTCCCGAACATTGGGCAAGTAATCAAATTGTTTTCTCAAACAGCAACCTCGTTACGAATATAAAATACACCACAGAGCCGGATCCCTAAGATTTTTGAGCGAATATTCAAGTCTCCTTCGAAAGGAAGATCTTAAATCTGGAAACGAGATTTTAGGATCTGCTCTAACTTTTAAAATCATTTTGAAGACTCGAAAACATTTTTAAGAATGTATGGAGTAATGCTGATTTAATGAAATAAATCAGTCCTGATATATTAGAAAATATCTAAATATTATTATTTAAATAATATTCCCAGAAGGTTAATCCTTATAAAAATAATTGAAGTAAAAGTTTTAAAACTCATACTTGAAATGAATAATAAATAACCAAAGATATACTTATACGAAAGTACGATCTTTATTTGAATAATCGAAAATGAGTTTGATTATCGAAACATTATTCTTTAATAAAATAAAGAATATTATTTAATAAATAAGCGGAATCATAAGTCCTCGAATGAATATTCAAAATAATATTTATTAAATAAAATAAACAGAGTCATAAGTCCTCGAATGAATATTCAAAATAATATTCATTAAATAAAATAAACTAAGTCATATGTCCTCGAATGAATATTCAAAATAATATTCAGTAAATAAAATAAACGGAGTCATAAGTCCTCGAATGAATATTCAAAATAATATTCATTAAATAAAATAAACGGAGTCATAAGTCCTCGAATGAATATTCAAACTAATATTCATTAAATAAAATAAACGGAGTCATAAGTCCTCGAATGAATATTCAAAATAATATTTAGTAAATAAAATAAACGGAGTCATAAGTCCTCGAATGAATATTCAAAATAATATTCATTAAATAAAATAAACGGAGTCATAAGTCCTCGAATGAATATTCAAACTAATATTCATTAATTAAAATAAAGTTATCGAATAAACCTTATTCGATTAATAGTTTTGAAAACTATATATCTATATATATATATATATATTATACTCGGGAACATCGACTCCCGGTTTAGCAATATGTTCACCTTTGGGTCCCCTATACTAAGGGTATACGCAACTACTGCTTATCTCTAGCATAGGTATTATGCAACTTATAAGCATTGAATCAACAATTAGATATCAAAATTATGAAACAAACATGCATATAAATATCATATCACATGCTCCAATATATCGCAGGATTTTCTAATAACAATCATGCACTTATCACAAGATAATGCATATACATATATACATCACAACAACAGTGTAACGAGTAGAAAACTTGCCTGAGCGACTGGGGGTGGTAAAAATCCTGGGATGAGTCTGGTAACCTATAAACATCATATAAGTTGGAATTAAACCAAAGTCGCTTAAGAATCTATACCTTAACCAATTAGACCCTAACGTTCGCTTTTGCGCTTAACGATTCACTTAAATCGCTCGAGTACCCTCGGCTCCACCATTTTTAATAAATTAACCATTAAGAGTTTTAAGGCGATTCTTTCGCGAGTATCCTACCAACTGTCTAACCCACTTTAAATAATTGTTTCATAATCCAATTATTCATTTAAGGGCCTTAATTAATGTTTCAAAGTAAGGCGAGGGGTAATGGTTCGTTCGCGAAACGCCGTTACTTAAAACGGTCGTTTCTCCTAAACCGTACATCGGATTCAAGAGAACCACATATCAAAACGAAGCTCGTAACATGAACTATCTAATCATGGCAATGGTAAAAACCTAACAGTGAGTTCTCGGGTCCTGATATTAAGAACAAAACAGTCTAAAGTAAATCGGACATTACGACGGCTATGTTTACGCGATTACCAAATTTTATCCTACTCCAAATCAACCACAATTCAATCATACAACCAAACTCCATCCATACAATACTACAACAGCCCCAGCAACTCAATATTTCCAAATTTATACTACTTCCCAAACATGAACTAAAAGCTTACTTAAGTTCTTTAACTAATCAACAAGATTTACAACTCCCAACACATCACAAAACCAACACATCTCTAAATACACAATAATCAAGCTTCTGATGAACCATACCAAAAACAAAAACTCTAAATATACAAAAGTAGGGCTAGGGTATGAGATTATACCTTCCTTGGTGAGTAAAAGTAACTAAGGAGCTTGGAATCACCCTTGAAAGTCCTTACCAAAGCTTAATCTAAACAAAAACTCAAGAACAAAATTTCAAGTTCTTGAAAAACACTATTCACCCTCTTCTTCCATGAATTTTAGGAAGAGATTGTGAAGGAATTTGAAGCTTAAACTTATAGGATATCTATATCTATGCACAAGGAATCTTAGATAATTACCTCACTAATTAATGAAGCTTATAACTAGGATTTGGGTTTTTCTTTTCTTGCAAAATGAAAAGGGGCCGAGAGCTTTGTTCTCCAAAATGAAAGTCAACTTTGTGTTTTTGGCGTTATGATTTTTTTGTTGGTTGTTTTTGCTTTTGTTTTAATTAATTACCTTTTAACCATGGTGATTTTTTGTGTGGCTTGAAATCAACCACACTTCCATCCCTTTTTGGTCATGCTTAGGTCATCAATCTTATGTCATCTTCCCATGCTTGTCCTCTTCTTATTGGTTTGATGACATCATCCTCACTAACCTCTTTGATTAGCTCCTAATTACTTGGCTAATGACCACTGATCTGTAATACGGTTCGCTTAATTTTCGTTTTCGTTTATCGTTTGAGGGATCATACCCGGGATCTTATTACTTGGGTTTCCTTGACCTTTCTCAATACATTATATTCCTTTTATGATCCTCTCTTATAATCCTTGAATTTTAAATCCTTTTTATCCTGTTACCTTATACTCAATTCTTTCGGTATCTGGTGGATTTTCGGGAAAAATCAAAGTGTTCGAATTTGGATTCTGACGATCTTTACATACACTAATATATCATATAGAGTACTAATAAGATCTCAGAATAACAATAAAAGAACCCCTACATAGTGTGGCATGAAAGTTTTTTTATTCAGCATAATCGGCAGAAACACTATTCATAAGGGTTATAAAAAAGTTCAAAATTTTGGGGTTATTACAATCTCCCCTCCTTAAAAGGATTCCATCCCAGAATCAAATAGAAAACAAATGGGGGTACTTTTCTAGCATTGCGCTCTCTAGTTCCCAAGTTGATTCTTCCACATTATGATTCTTCCATAACACTCTGACTAGCTAGATAATTTTGTTCCGAAGCACCTGCTCCTTCTTATCCATAATCTCTACTGGTCTCTCCACATAAGTCAGATCTGGTTGCATATCCACCTACTCGTACTCCACTATGTGTCTGGCATCCCGATGATACTTCCGTAACATTGACACATGGAACACATTATGAACTTGTTGTAGGTTCGGGGGTAAGGCTAGCTCGTAAGCCAACTTCCCAATCCGTCTTAATATCTCAAAAGGTCCAATGTATCTTGGGCTTAGTTTCCCTTTCTTTCCGAACCTCATTAACCCCTTCCAAGGGGATACTTTTAGTAGTACTAAGTCTCCTACTTCATACTCCTTATCCTTTCGGGCTAGGTCTGAATATTTCTTCTATCTGTCTTGGGCTGCTACCAGCCATCCTCTGATGAGATCCACTATATCTTTGGTCCTTTGGACCACTTCGGGTCCGAGCATCTTACGCTCTCCTACTTCATCCCAGTATAAGGGAGATCAACACCTTCTTCCGTACAGGGCCTCATAAGTCGGCATTCCGATGCTAGCATGAAAGCTATTGTTATAAGAAAACTCGATCAACGGCAAGTGATCATCCCAACTTCCTTTAAAGTCTATTGCACAGACTCTCAACATATCCTCTAGTGTCTGGATGGTCCTTTCACTCTACCCATCCGTCTGGGGATGGTAAGCGGTACTCATATTTAACTTGGTCCCCGCACATTCTTGAAAGCTCCTTCAAAATCTGGAGTTGAACCTGGGTCTCGGTCTGAGACAATGGACGTTAGGACTCCATGTCGCGTCACTATTTCCTTAAGGTAAATGTCCACCAGTCTATCGACCGTGTATCTCTCATTGATAGGAATGAAATGACTTGACTTTTTCAGTCGGTCTATAATCACCCATATGGCATCATGGTTGGCTTTCGTCCTTGGTAAATCAACAACAAAATCCATGGCTATCTGTTCTCATTTCCATTCGGGAATCTCCAGGGGACGTAAAAGTCCACTGGGTCTCTGGTGCTCTGCCTTTACTCTTTGGCAAGTCAAATATTTGCTTACCCATTCTGCTACGTCCCTCTTCATGTTGGGCCACCAGTAATACTCCTTCAAATCCCTATAAATCTTGGTGCTTCCCGGATGAATGGAATACCTTGAACTATGGCTTTCATCCAAAATCTCGTCTTTAAGCTCTTGAACGTTCGGAACCCAAATCCGGTAGGAGTACCGCATTATCCCTTTATCATCTCTCTCAGTATGGATCTCTTCTCCCGTCATTGACTCTCTGCCTTCATTCATTACTTTCTCTTGGCACAATCTAATCTTTTCCAATAACTCTGGTTGCATCAAGATCTCAAACAGCTTTTCAGTCCCTGCTCCGGTTACCTTAACTTCTATTTCCATTCTCTCGAAATCCCTTATCAATTCCTCCGAAGTCATTATCATTTTGAGTCTTTCCTTCCTGCTAAGGGCGTCAGCCACCACATTGGCTTTCCCTGGATGATAGAGAATCTCACAATCATAGTTCTTGATTAGTTCTAACCATCTCCTTTGGCGCATGTTGAGCTCTTTCTGCATAAATATGTACTTGAGGCTCTTGTGGTCTGTGAAAATCTCGCACTTCTCTTCGTACAAGTAGTGCCTCCAAATTTTTAAGGCAAAAACTATTGTCGCGAGCTCAAGGTCATAAGTAGGATATCTAATCTCGTATTCCTTCAGTTGTCTCGACGCATACGCAATCACCTTACCGTGCTGCATAAGCACACACCCTAATCCTTTGTGCGACGCGTCACTATATATCACAAAATCTCCTTTTCCGTCTGGCAATGCCAACACCGGGGCCGTTACCAACCTTTTCTTTAATTCCTGAAAACTGTTCTCGCATTTTTCCGTCCATTCAAACTTCTCTGTCTTACGAGTAAGTCGTGTCAAAGGGGCTGCGATCTTCGCAAAGTCCTGTACAAATCTACGATAGTAGCCGGCCAATCCTATGAAACTCCTTATCTCTGTGGGTGTGATAGGTCTTTCCCAATTTGAGACCGCCTCTATCTTGGAGGGGTCGACCAATACTCCTTCTTTATTGATCACATGTCCTAAAAACTGTACTTCATTCCGCCAGAATTCACACTTCGAGAATTTGGCATATAACTGTTCCTCTCTGAGTATTCCTAGAGCTATCCTTAAATGCTCTACATGTTCTGCCTCAGTCCTTGAGTGGATTAAAATATCATCGATAAAAACTATCACACACTTGTCCAAGTACTTCTTAAATACTCTGTTCATTAAATCCATGAAAGCCGCTGGGGGGTTGGTTAATCCAAAGGACATTACCAAGAACTCATAGTGCCCATACCTGGTACGGAACGCGGTCTTGGGAATATCTTCGGGTTTAATCTTTAGTTGGTGATATCCAGTTCTCAGGTCAATCTTGGAAAAATAAACACCATCCTTTAGCTGGTCGAACAGATCATCTATTCTAGGTAACGGGTACCTGTTCTTTATGGTTAGCTTGTTCAACTCTCGGTAGTCGATGCACAGCCTCATGCTCCCATCTTTCTTCTTAACAAATAACACTGGTGCTCCCCACGGAGACACACTGGGTCTTATCATACCCTTATCCAAAAGTTCCTGCAATTGGGTAGCTAATTCCTTCATTTCTAATAGGGCTAACCGGTAAGGTGCTTTTGAAACTAGCGCCGTCCCAAGGGCCAACTCAATAGCAAATTCAATCACTCTATCGGGTGGTAATCCCGGAAGGTCTTGTGGGAATACATCTTCAAATTCGTTGAATACCGGAATATCTAGAAAGTTGGGCACCTCCTTCTGCGTGTCCACCACATAGGCTAGGTAAGCCTCATTTCCTTTTCGTAGCATCCTTTTGGCCTGGGCCATAGTCAAAAATTTCTGCATCTGCCTCTTTCCTCTAAATATGACTTTTTCTTTCCTGGGATATTCAACTTAACTTTCTTCCCCTTACACTCTATCTGAGCATCATTGCTAGATAGCCAGTCCATTCCCAAAATTACATCAAACTCCCCTAATTTAAAAGGAATCAGATCAACACTAAAAGATTGTTCCCCTATGCCTAACTCACAGGCGGGGTGAATCTGGTTAACAGGAATAACTTCATGATTGGCTATTTCTACTTGTAAGGGTTCTATCAAGGGTTCAGCCTTAAGTCTTAATTTACGCGCAAAGTCTCTTCATATAAAAGATTTAGTTGCTCCAGAATCAAATAAAACATTTGCACTAGCTGAATTTAGAGAAAGGGTACCTGCTATGACATCTGAGTCTTTCATAGCATCCTGGACTGTCATGTTGAAAGTCCTCACAGTAGGTGGCTTATTAGAAGCAGCCCTGCTTGCTCCTGAAGCTGCTGGTTTATTCCCTGGGCATTCCCTCCTCATGTGGCCTGGTCTTCCACACTGATAACAGATGGTGGTCGGGCTGACACTAGAGGGTTAGGAAGTACACTTATTAGAATAGTGACCCTCTCGACCACACTTAAAGCAGGTTACTGGCTTCCCTTTACACTCCCCAGAATGCATCCTACCACAAGTGTTACAGGCTGGTAATGGGGGTCGAGACTGGTTGGAATAGGACCTTCCTGACTTCTGGCCGCTCTGGCTCACATTCACACCCATTGGCCGCCTAAACCCAGTACTCTTTCCCTGTAGGGACACTGCTCCTCGATTAAATCTAGTTGGGAAGCTCCCTCCTATGGAACCTCCGCCCATGCTAATGCTTTTCCTCTTAATTCCTTTCTTCTCTCTTTCCTTCTGCATCTGTTCACTTCCGGCTTCTGCAATTGTTACCTTTTGCACCAGGGTGGCATAATCAGCAAGCTCAAGGATTGCCACCCTATTTTGAATCCACGGTTTCAATCCTAGCTGAAACCTTCTAGCTTTCTTTTCCTCGGTGCTCACAAACTCCGGCACAAACCTTAATAACTCAGTAATTTTTGCTTCGTACTCTGCTACGGATAAGTTATTCTGCTTTAGCTCCAAGAACTTGAGCTCCATCTGGTTCTCCATAAACCTCAAGAAATACTTTCCCAAAAACAACTGACTGAACCTCTCCCAGGTTATGATAGCATATGTCTCCATGTTTTTCTTGGCCTCCCACCAGTAGTTGGCCTCTCCTTTCAGAAGGTAGGTAGCAAATACAGTCTTCTGTGCCTCATCGGTACTCAGAATCTCAAAGGATTTCTCCATTTCCTTTAGCCATGCTCTTGCCTCAACTAGGTCGGCTGATCCATGGAACTCAGGGGGATTAAGGGACTTGAAAGCCCTGAAAGAGTTTGCCACAACATTGTTATTTCCTTGAGGGGGTGGGTTGGGTTGACGTTCCAAGTTCTGCCTTAGTAGTTGCATGAACAGTCCCATGGGATCCATGCCTAGGTTTGGTACTGGTTGCTCAACCTCAGTTTCTCCTTCTTCAGCCTCTATCTCAAATCCTTCAACATCATATGTTTCCTCCTCCTCTTCATACAGGGAGTCATCCTGTTCAACATAATCCTCGTCTTCCTCTTCACTGTGTTCTTGGTTCCTACCGTCCTGGTTATGGCTTCCCTGGTCCTCGGATCTAGGGTTCGCCCTAGTTCCAATCTTTCTTGGCGGCATGATACTAATAAAAACAATTTAGGGAAATTCAACGTTAGGTCACAATCATACACAAAATTGTGCCTTGCACAGTTCTATAATGGGGAGAATGTATCTCACAATTCTATTATTTTATGACAGTTCTAATAAGAAGTGCGGTAATAATAATGATAAAAATAGTGATCTCGTCACTAAGGAACTGAACTGAAAGGAAACAAATATATAAATAATGCAAGAAATACATAGTTTGATCTGGTCAAAAGTACAACAGTACTACAGCCATCTGCCCAAAAGTGATACACAAGAGTCTATCTGTCTAGTCAGAGAAAGGGATGCTATATACAAGTCAACTATCCCGGAAAATTGGCTCTTACTATGGCCTCGACTCACTAGACGACTAGACTATCCCATTACCGGTCCTGAATCACACACCGGAGCGGGTCAGCTCCCATACTCTTTCCATCGCACGACGAAAGATGTAGTCAGCCTGTCGCCTGGAGATCCTACCATGCATGTCCCCCTGGAGCGATCGGAGTCTCGCTCGGGCCGTGGGCTCTATCCCAGTCAGCTCCCTCCTCAAGGATCGGGGTATAGTAGCCCTAGTCTCATAAGCTCGGGCACGCCTACCCACCCTCTCCACATCCAACTCCCTCCTGACCTCATCCAGCCGGGCCTCAGCAACAGCCACTCGGGTCCTCAGTACATCCTGAACATAGCCGTGAGCTAACAAAGACTGCCTATGGGCAGGGTCGAGAGGTGGTGAATCCGGAGCCGCTGGGGGTGCCTCCTCGGTCTGCCTAGGCTCGGGAGTATGGGTCTCTGAGCTGTCATCATAGGGGCTCCAAGATAGTGGTGGAGGGGTAGGAGCTCTGACCACCGGGAGTGAGGGTAAAGGGGTACCAGTGTACTCTACCATAGCTCTTGATGGATTTTAATTGCAGCGGAGGCATGGTAAAACACTTTTACAGACATAAAATCCAAATAAAAGCATATAAATCGTGGTAAAAACGAGGGGATCGATTACTAACCTTTAATATACGATCCAAAAGCAACAATCGGAGATCCTTAGCAGCTGCTCCTCAAACGTGAAGCACTCGACCGGTATCCACCAAGAAAACGACGTTAAGGAGGAGGAGGAGGTGGAGAGAATTAGGTTTTCTAAAACTTTTGGGTTTTTGGGTTCGAATAAAAATAGGGTCTATAATAGTATATTTATAGGCAAAATTTTCAGCTGAAATATTCCCATAAATATTATTATTATTATCCCATTTATTATTCTCATTAATAATTAAAACACCTTTTAATTATTAATCCTTTTTCTAAACACTTTAGAAATAATTCACTCTCTTGATTTAATTTTTAAAAATTAAATCCTTAATTAATAATATTAAGAACTTTTCTTAATTAATTTATAATCAATTAAATCTCATTTAATCAATTATTAAATTTTCTAATTAATTATTTATTTCACAAATAAATAATTATTAGCCATTATTAATTAATTCCTCCACCATAAAATCATTCTCTTTTTATGGTGTGACCCTGTAGGTTCAATATTAAGCCGGTAGTAGAAATAAATAATAATAAAACTATTTTATCATTATTTATATAAATTCTCTAATTTATTAAATATGATTAATTAATTAATCATATTTATTCTACATCGTGAGGGATACTTCTCAGCATATCGCGACTATCCGGATAATATGAATTCACTACTTAGAATACCAAGAACCTATTCAGTGAATAGTTACCGTACAATAAACTCCTTCTACCCTACAATGTCCCGATTAAATACAAGGCATGGATCTCGTGTCAAGCCTATCTAATTTAATCACTTGCTTACCATTTACTATGCGTAGTTCTATGCAAATTAGAAACTCCTTTCTAATTTCATTCACTCTGGCCAGAGATTCCTGAACTAGCATAAGTGGATCAGCCTTGAACATTCGCTTCCTTCACTGGAAGGGGTAGATCCTATATTGATCATACACTATCTTCGTGTACAAATTCCTATACCCAGTAAAGCCCTAATAATTGCCCCTGGAGACTAAGAACTAAACCAAAGCATAGTTCAGTGTACACAAGATGACTATGATGACCTCAAGTCTAAGGATACTTGTACAACTATGACTATGTGAATAACTGCTGACACGTGAGTGAACTCCATCAGTTGTTCAGCTGTGCGAGTCATGTTCAGTGAACTTATTCTATAATAAGCACCTACATACTAGCTATAGTGTCACCACACAAATGTCTATGAAAACAGACATCCTTCATAATGAAGCAAGCATAGTATGTACCGATCTTTGCGGATTATTAATTACCAGTTAGTAATCCTATGACCAAGAACTATTTAAGTTTAGAGTTATCATCTTTTAGGTCTCACTATTATGATCTCATCATAATCCATACAAGCTTTACTCTAAACTATGGTATATCTTATTTAAACACTTAAATAGATAGAGCCCGTAATAAAAACAAAACAAGTCTTTTATTAATATCAATGAAATCAAAACAGATTACACAAGAAGTTATTCCTAAATCCTAATACATGATTGGACTTAGGACATATTCCTTTCAGCTCTGATATGCTCCTCAGCTACTAGGACCTCCTTCGGGTCCTCCTCATCTGAAATCGCCACAACCTCCGTCTCTGACTCCTTTGAGGGGTCCTCCTCATCCTCCTCCATCTCAGGCTCCTCCTGATCCTCGGCATCTAGCAGTGCCTCATCATGCTCACGCTCGAACATCTCTGGGTCCTCTATCTCATGTGCCTACACATTAAATGAGCTAAGTTACTATCATGATACTTCTAAGGATTCCCGTAAGGGTTTTAACTGTCAGTGCTACTTTAAGTAGTCCGACTACGAACTTGGCAAGAGTTCTTATTATCTTTGTGAGTTTATTATTATATCGTCGCATCATCTCTGAGGTTTATAACGTTTAGCTCTGATACCATTTCTGTAACACCCCCTGTAATATCCGGGATATATCGTGTAATTATTTTTGCTAATTAAATAATTATTATGTGTGTTCAGTATCTATTCTGTGAATTAATTGCTAAGTGTTATTTGTATTTGGATATTCAAAAATAATATTAATTGAGTATTTTAATTTTTATATGTTCAAAATAAAATATAGATAATTGTCATATCTTCCTAATTATCTTTATGTTGATTTATGAATTTATAAGAATCATATGAAATTTATAAAATCTTTTTTCGGGTATTTAAAATCTATTTTATAAAAACGGGAACCAACCGACATCACCTGTTGTTACGTTTTTGGAACCCGAAACTCTTCCGAGAACTCCTTCCTAACCTAATTGTAATATTTCGAGCATTTTCCATGTTTCGGCTTTTTCGATCCGGCGTACGGTTTGTCCTGCGCGGGTCCCGGCGCAACATTTTCGATACAATATTCGTTTTGGTAAATCAATAAAAGTTGTATATTCGATAAACAGGATCTTTTTATTAAACTATCACAATCACAATTATCACTTCGTAGTACGTGCAACCAGGCGCTGAGACCAAGACCGCATTACAAATTGTACTGATTTGGATAATTATCCGGAAAACCGATACCATTTGGATCAGTTTTTATAAATAAACGTACCGTTTTATATCCGGAATGATCCAACGAGATACTAATCTTCCGTAAATATAAATAGCCTTTTACCGTATTTTATTTTGTATCAAAATCATTTGCAGACAGATAAATATATAATTTTACAGAGAAAAATCATATATTCATAAACTCCTCCAAGAATCAAACCAACTTTTGAAGGTGTTATTGATCTTTGTTGGAAAAGCTCGAGTATCAGATTTGAAGGTCTTGAAGAGCTCTATCAGATTCCATAACCTGTTTTACTGCAGAATCAAAGGTTAATTTTATATATTTTTATTAAATTTTGATTTATTTTGATTAAAAATATGAATTTTTGTTCGGATGATTGTTTGTATGATTTGATGATTGCATGTTGTAGAGCTTGTTTTTCTGATGATTTTGGTATATTATACGTTTGATTTGGAGTTCAGTAACATGTTCAAATTAGAGTTTAATTTTCGAATTTTAAAATTAGGGTTTATAACCCGTATGAATGTTTTCAATTGAAATTTGGGGGTTTCTGATTTAGGGGTTATTAGCTGTTGATTTATAGTGGGTTGTGTTCCTTATTAAATTTACAATCGATTGATATATAGCTCGTTAACAGAGGATTAGTGAATCGAAGGGAGTTGTGTTTTGAAGGTTTACGATGTTCGCCGGAAACCGGCGATGTTCTTGGCCAATTTCCGGCCAGAACAGGAATGATTAGAATGATTTGTTTGCATGAATATGTTCCTGGTGAAGTGTAGTTGTGATCTGGACAGTTTGGTGGCCTGAGGTGGCCGAAATCGTGTTCTCCGGCCACACTCCGGCGAGTCGACGGTGGGAGTTTGCAAAATTGCAAACACACCCCTGTACTTTTGGAGATGATGAAGTTAGGTCCCTAAAGTTTCCAGACTTTGCAAAAATTGGATTCCTGTTTTAAAAATGTTTAAAAATCATATATCCTATTTATTTTTATTATAAAAATTCGTTTTTAATTTCTGAAAATTCTAAAAACTATTATTTTAATTCCGAAAATTATTTTTAATTCAAAAATAAATCTGAATTATTTAGTTAATTAATTTCAGTTAATTTTTAATTGATTAATTGGTCAATTAATTCGAAAATTAATTGATTAATTGATTTAATTAATTATTAATTGATTTTAGTTAATTATTTAATTAGATTTAATTATTTAAAAATGATTTAAAAATTCCGAAAAATAGTTTCGAGCTTTAAAATATTATTCTAAATTATTTCCAAGGCTCGATAATTATTATAAAATTGTTTCGAAGCCAGAATTGGCTAATTGAACCCTGTTTATTTACCCGAAATTGATCCAACGACCCGTTTTAATTCCGAAAAATGTTTTAAAAATCATTTTAAATAACCAAAAGCTTATTTATGACCCGAGACTTCTTTACAAATAATATATCATTGATTACGTGATGTATTATGTGTTATACGTGACTTGTGGATTGACTATCGGTCTATATATTCGGTGTTTACTTGATTATTGCGTAACTTTCAATCCGTTAATCGGATTTGGGTGAAACGAAGGGTAGATAGAAGTATGTGTTGAATAGAATCATATGTGTTGGTTATTGATAAATGCATATGATATGTGAGCAGAAGAGGCAAGACGTAGGAAGGGGAAACAGGTAGTTGAGGAGTAAGACGATTGTGATTGGAAGCGAATGCAGTGTAGTAAGCTAATACCAGGCAAGTGTTCTGAACTTTCTCGAGATATTGTAGTACTTGATAGTCCTGTTGATATTGCAAGTGCTTTGAAGCACTGAAACCTAAACCCTGATTCCAGTTATTGTTCTTGAGCCGTAAACCTTATTCTTTCTAAGCCATTGACTATTGTATACCCAAACACGAACCACAAATCTACGATGCTACTCCACAAATACATACAAACAAAATCCCAACCACTGAACTGAATTACTTATATACTCAACCCATTGTATCTTATACTTTGAAAGGACCAAATCTTTGAAACCCTGAAATGTTGATTCCTTTGTTATCCAATTCTTTCATTACCCAGCATCCAAGCTTTGAAATTTAGCTTATTGATCCTTACAAGGATTAAAACCCTTTTATTGTTAAACACTCACTGTTGTTAATGATTCTGGTTATTGTTTATTATTGTTTATTCTTTTATTATGTTAGAATTGGATTGTTTTTATAAAGTTGTGGACCAGATTCGTGGTCAGACCATATAATGGTCAAGTTAGGCCAATGTGTGCCTTGGATCCAGTAGTTAGAGCAATGTTGTGTGCTTTGCTCGGGGTTAGTGCGTGACTGATCAGCAGCCTAACCTTGGTTTTTTTTTAAAATAAAAATATAGTATCCAATTCTAAATCATAATCCATTGTTCACTTGATATCATAACCATATTCACTTGATGATCATTATTCTCAGTTTTGTCATTGTGACTTGCTGAGCTAATTAGCTCATTTGTGCGATGTTGTTTATATTCTTTTCAGTTAAAAGGGAACCAGTTGGTAGCAAGGATCCCCAGTCCAGCGCGAGAGCTAGGGATTAAGGTTGAGGAAGCTGAGCTAGTAGGCTTTTTTTGGAATAAAATTATGTTTGTAAAAGTTTGTAATAATGTTTAATACTCAGTTTGAGTTTGAATGATTGGGATTTGAACGATATGTAATATAAGTAGATGTGTTTGGCTTGTGTGCATACTTTAACCTGTTGCGATCCGTGGTAGTTGATAAGTAGGGTCACTGCATGTTATTATTATCTCGATTATTGATATAAGGAGGTTATAAATAAGGTGTGTGTGGACCCTAAACTTTTGACCCGGGTTTGGGGGGCGTCACAGGTTTGGTATTAGAGCTACAGGTTATAAGTCACTGACACAAGCCTAGGTTTACGGGAATGGGTAGAGGGTTAGGATTAGAAGTAAGGAATAGAATGATAGAACGTCGAGAGGTTGAGTGTTATGGTATAACTAGTAGTAGTATAATTCGCGTCATGGTTCGAGATTCTTATACTGCGATATGATTTCAGATAGCAGCGATGGCCGACTCTTTTATTCCCGTATCAGCTGATCACTCAGAGCCTTCAGTTGGAGCACCAGCATCAGATCCACGTCCTGTTATTCCATGAGCATTGGCTATTTTACCTCCACCGGTGTTGCAGCTCGTACCACTGCAGGCTATTCCACCCCCGGGCATGAGGCCACCTGTTAGAGGACCCCCACCAGCTGATTCAGATTCCACTGGGCATTCCATTGCGAGTGCCCCATTCCAGTCTACATTGCCCCCAGTTCCTTATTACCGGTATGAGGCTCTTATATTAAAGCGTGATTCCTTGTTGGCTCAGATTAGGGAGCTACAACATATCATTAGGACTATAGATGTTGATCGTGGTATGAGGGAGCTTCGAGAGGAGATTCATGTGACACGGAGGGTTCTTGAGGCTAGGCTACATGGAGCTACGCTACCTGGCAGCGGCCCTGATGCACTGATGGGCTGGGCTAAACTCTGGCAGGACCAGAGTTTCCTTGGAGTTGAGACAGAGATTCAGAAATGGAGATGCTGAGCAGTGTTGTTATGGTTGTATAGTATGTACAGTAGTGTGTAGTGTGTATCAGTAGACTTTTGAGTTATATTTATAGACTAGCGATGCTGACTAGTGAGTAGGTTTTTGTACCCTTTTGCTTTTACTTTCGAAGCGTCTTTACGCTTGTACTACCTAAAACTTTTGATCTATATACATCAGTACCTTTTCTTTTCCAGCATTGTCATTTACTTTATTGCACCTGTTTTACTTTTCCTTATTTATTACAGCAGTTATACCCTGTGATACCATGTACCCTGTTTTCCATAACTGTTTATATTTTGTAAAGAAGCATGCAATTTACTTAGTTACAACTGTTTTCAAAAAAAGAGATATTTCTGTTTTACAAAACTTTTCTTTTATGCAAAAGATTTGATTCAAAAGCTAAATAAGTTGCTTGATTCTTTACAGAAAATGCCTCCCAGAAGAAATACCCACACCAACACCCAGAATGAAGAAACCAACAACAACAACAACCAAGATGATACAAACCCGAATGTGAACCCAGGACCCATAGACCCAGCAATAGCCCAGATTCTTCAAATCTTGGCCCAACAAACAGTTCACTTGGCACAACAACAGCAAAGGCAGACCAATCCCCAGGTAACTTTCAAAACTTTTCAAGCAATAAATCCACCAGAATTCAAGGGTTCCTTAGAGCCGATTGAAGCAAATGTGTGGTTAAAGGAAATAGAGAAGGCATTTGCCTTGGTAAAAGTGAACGAGGAGCAGAAGGTTGAGTTTGCAAGTTACTATTTGAAGAATGAGGCCACCTATTGGTGGGAGATGGTGAAGACATTGGAAGGTACAAATGCTATTACTTGAGAGAGGTTTAAGGAATTGTTTCTAGAAAAGTATTTTCCCCAGTTTATTTAGGATCAGATGGAGCTGAATTTTTTAGAATTAAAGCAAGGGAACATGTCGGTGGCAGATTATGAAAGTAAGTTTGAGGAATTGTCAAGGTATGTGCCGTCGTATGTAGATACTGATCGAAAGAAAGCCAAGAGATTCTAGCAAGGCTTGAAGCCATGGATCAGAGGGAAGGTAGCTATTTTTGAATTGGAGACCTATGCAGGAGTCGTACAGAAGGCTATGATTGCGGAGACAGAGAGTGAGATGTCCCAGAAGGAGAAAGAAAGCAAGAAAAGGAAGGTTGAGGGAAGTGAGGGTCAGCCACAACCAGGGAAGTTTCCAAATTTTAAGAAGGGCAAGTTTCAGCCAGGGAGAAATTTTAATTTCAGGAGACAGAATGCAGGAGACGGAGGCCAGAGCAACCGTCCAGCTAATACAAATCAGCCAAAACAGTTGAGATTAACTTTTCCAGATTGTCAAGTATGTGGAAAGAAGCATGGAGGAGTTTGTAACAGGTTGAATGTGGTATGTTTTAAATGCAACCAGAAAGAGCACTATTCGAGGGAGTGCCGAAATCAGCCAGCTAGAGAGCCAGGAAATAAGGATCAGCCTATCCGGAATCCAGCAGTGAAGGTTCCAGCCATTGGATTTACGTGCTTCAAATTTGGAAAGCCAGGACATATGGCCAGGGATTGCAAGACACCAGCTCCAGTCAGTAATGCATTGAGGATTATGGGATTTACCCCAATAGTGAATGAGACTCCAAGGGCTAGAGTATTTGACATGTCTATGAAGGATGCGATCCAGGATACGGATGTCGTGGCAGGTCGGCTTAACGTGAATTCTTTATATGCCAAAGTGTTAATAGATTCGGGAGCAACTCAATCGTTTGTTTCACAAGATTTTGTTAGTAAGTTAAATTGTCCAGTTGAGTATTTAAATGAAATAGTGACTATGGAATTAGCAAATCAAGAACGTGTAACTGTGAATCAAGTTTGTGGGAATCGTGAGGTTGAGATTTTAGGTAGTAAGTTTTGTGTAGATTTGATACCATTTAAGTTAGGAGAATTTGACGTTATATTAGGGATGGATTGGTTATCTAAGCACGATGCCCAGATAGATTGTCGAAATAAGAAGGTAATGGTGAAGACGCCTGACGAAAGGATAGTAACGTTAAAGGGCCAGAAGCAAGTAAAGAAGTTCTTAACAATGATTCAAGCTAAGAAGTTATTACGGCAAGGATGCGAGCATTTTGTAGCATATGTGATTGACATAAGTCAGGAGCCAGCAAAACTTGAAGATATTCCAGTAGTAAATGAATTTCCAGACGTGTTTCCCGACGAATTGCCAGGACTTCCTCAAGATAGAGAAATTGAATTTGCGATCGACTTAGCACCTGGAACAGAACCAGTATCCAAGGCCCCGTATAGAATGGCGCCCGTTGAGATGAAAGAGTTAGCGAAGCAATTGCAAGAGCTGTTAGAGAAAGGAGTAATCAGACCCAGTATGTCCCCGTGGGGTGCACCGGTATTATTTGTCAAGAAGAAAGACGGAAGCATGAGACTGTGTATCGAGTACAGGGAGCTCAACAAGCTTACAATCAAGAACAAGTATCCGTTACCTAGATTCGACGATTTGTTTGACCAATTGAAGGGAGCTAAGTATTTCTCCAAAATTGATTTAAGATCGGGATATCATCAGTTGAAGATCAAGCAAGAAGATATACCAAAGACAGCTTTCCGAACAAGGTACGAATATTATGAATTTTTAGTAATGTCTTTTGGATTGACCAATGCCCCGGCAGCATTTATGGACCTGATGAACAGAATTTTCAAGGAATATTTGGACAAGTTCGTTATTGTAGTTATAGACGATATTTTGATCTATTCAAAGACGGAAGAGGATCATGCGGAACATTTAAGGACAGCTTTGGAGATTTTAAGGAAAAAGAACTTATATGCTAAATTCTCGAAGTGTGAGTTTTGGCTATAGGAAGTTCAGTTCTTAGGACACATAGTTAGTAATGAAGGGATTAAAGTGGATCCGGCAAAGATCGAGGCAATTACGAATTGGGAGAGACCGAGAACACCCACCGAGGTAAGAAGTTTCTTGGGATTGGCGGGATATTATCGACGATTCGTCCAGAATTTCTCAAGAATTGCAACACCATTGACAAAGCTTACACGGAAGAATGAAAAGTTTATATGGAACGACAAGTGTGAAGAAAGTTTTCAGGAGTTGAAATGAAGATTAATCACGACACCTGTTTTGTCACTTCCAGACGATCCAGGGAATTTCGTAATTTATAGCGATGCTTCTCACAAAGGATTAGGATGTGTTCTAATGCAGCATGACAAAGTGATTGTGTATGCATCAAGGCAATTGAAACCACACGAACAGAAGTATCATACTCATGATTTGGAACTAGCAGCCATAGTGTTTGCTTTGAAGATCTGGAGACATTACCTGTATGGAGAGAAGTGTGAGATTTATACGGATCACAAAAGTTTGAAGTATATATTCACTCAGAAGGAACTAAATATGAGGCAAAGGAGATGGTTAGAGTTGATCAAAGACTATGATTGCTCGATCAATTATCATCCCGGTAAAGCGAATGTTGTAGCAGACGCATTGAGTCGGAAGGAAAGGTTGAATGTGTTATCAGTACCTGAAGATATATATAAGGAATTTCAGAAATTAGAATTGGAAATTAGAGTTTGCAAACCTGAGAAAGAGAAAGTATACAGTATGACTTTCCAACTGGAGTTATTGGAGAAAATAAAGAAATGTCAGGAAGATGTAATGGATCAAGATATAAATTGTTTGATAGGTGAAGAATTATGCACGCAAAAGGATGAACAAGGTATTCTGAGGTTTTCATCTAGAATTTGGATTCCACCGGTGACGGAGTTGAAGAATGAAATTCTACAGGAGGCACATAATTCGAGGTATTCCATCCACCCAGGGAAGACCAAGATGTATAGAGATTTAAAGAAGAATTATTGGTGGCCAGACATGAAGAGGGAAATTGCGGAATGGGTTAGCAAATGTTATACTTGTCAGAGAGTTAAAGCAGAGCATTAGAGACCAAGCGGATTGCTACAGCCATTGGAGATTCCAGAGTGGAAGTGGGAACACATTGCCATGGATTTTATAGTTGGATTACCAAGGACAAGGGCTAATCATGATGCCATTTGGGTTATAGTGGATAGACTTACCAAGTCAGCTCATTTTCTGCCTATAAATGAAATATTTTCGCTCGACAAGTTGGTCCATATGTACCTAAAGGAAATCGTAGTTCGTCATGGAGTTCCAGTGTCTATCGTATCTGATCGAGATCCCAGATTTAATTCAAGATTTTGGAAAAGTTTTCAAGAATGTTTGGGAACGAGATTGAATATGAGTACGGCCTATCACCCCCAGACGGATGGTCAAAGTGAAAGAACGATCCAGACAATCGAGGACATGTTACGTATTTGTACTATTGATTTCAAAGGAAGTTGGGACGAGCATTTACCCTTGGTAGAGTTTGCTTATAACAACAGTTATCACGCCAGTATTGGTATGCCACCCTATGAAGCCCTTTATGGATGCAAATGTAGATCTCCAGTATATTGGGACGAAGTAGGAGAACGCAAAATACTTGGACCTGAATTGGTGCAGCAGACAAAGGAAGTTATAGAAATTATCCAGAAAAGATTGATAGCCGGACAAGATCGTCAAAGGAAATATGCAGACCAGTCAAGGAAGGACATGGAATTTGAATAAGGAAACTTGGTATTACTGAAAGTATCACCATGGAAAGGACTAACAAGGTTTGGGAAGAAAGGAAAGCTAAGCCCAAGATATGTCGGACCTTTTGAGATCCTAAAGCACGTTGGCAAGGTAGCTTATGAATTGGCGTTACCACCGCACATGGAGCATATTCACAATGTTTTACACGTATCAATGCTTAAGAAGTACAATCCAGACTCCAGGCATGTAATAGAATATGAGCCAATAGAGCTTCACACAGATTTGTCATATGTAGAGAGTCCGATAGAAATTCTAGAGAAGAGAGAGAAGGTATTAAGAAATAAAGTGGTAAAGTTAGTAAGAGTGTTGTGGAGAAACCCAAAGGTTGAAGAGTCAACCTGGGAGTTAGAAAGTGATATGAGAGAAAAGTACCCTCAATTGGTTTCTTAGGAGATTCTGAGGACAGAATCCTTTTAGGGGGGAAGAATGTAATATCCGGGATATATCGTGTAATTATTTTTTCTAATTAAATAATTATTATGTGTATTCAGTATCTATTCTGTGAATTAATTGCTAAGTGTTATTTGTATTTAGATATTCAAAAATAATATTAATTGAGTATTTTAATTTTTATATGTTCAAAATAAAATATAGATAATTGTCATATCTTCCTAATTATCTTTATGTTGATTATGAATTTATAAGAATCATATGAAATTTATAAAATCTTTTTCCGGGTATTTAAAATCTATTTTATAAAAACGGGAACCAACTGACGTCACCCGTTGTTACATTTTTGGAACCCGAAACTCTTCCGAGAACTCCTTCCTAACCTAATTGTAATATTCTGAGCATTTTCCATGTTTTGACTTTTTCGATCCGGTGTACGGTTTGTCCTGCGCGGGTCCCGGCGCAACATTTTCGATACAATATTCGTTTCGGTAAATCAATAAAACTTGTATTTACGATAAACGGGAGCTTTTTATTAAACTATCACAATCATCACTTCGTAGTATGTGTAACCAGGATCAGTTTTTATAAATAAACATACCGTTTTATATCCGGAATACAAATTGTACTGATTTGGATAATTATCCCGAAAACCGATACCATTTGGGTCAGTTTTTATAAAAAACGTACCGTTTTATATCCGAAATGATCCAACGGGATACTAATCTTCCGTAAATATAAATAGCCTTTTACCGTATTTTATTTCGTATCAAAATCATTTGCAGACAGATAAATATATAATTTTACAGAGAAAAATCATATATTCATAAACTGCTCCAAGAATCAAACCAACTTTTGAAGGTGTTATTGATATTTGTTGGAAAAGCTCGAGTATCAGACTTGAAGGTCTTGAAGAGCTCTATCAGATTCCATAACCTGTTTTACTGCAGAATCAAAGGTTAATTTTATATATTTTTATTAAATTTCGAATTATTTTGATTAAAAATATGAATTTTTGTTCGGATGATTGTTTGTATGATTTGATGATTGCATGTTGTAGAGCTTGTTTTCCTGATGATTTTGGTATATTATACGTCTGATTTGAAGTTCAATAACATGTTCAAATTTGAGTTTAATTTTTGGATTTTAAAATTAGGGTTTATAACCCGTATGAATGTTTTCAATTGAAATTTGGGGGTTTTTGATTTAGGGGTTATTAGCTGTTGATTTATTGTGGGTTGTGTTCCTTATGAAATTTGCAATCGATTGATATATAGCTCATTAACAGAGGATTAGTGAATCGAAGGGAGTTGTGTTTTGAAGGTTTACGATGTTCGCCGGAAACCGGCGTTGTTCTTGGCCAATTTCCGGCCAGAACAGGAATGATTAGAATGATTTGTTTGCATGAATATGTTCCTGGTGAAGTGTAGTTGTGATCCGGACAGTTTGGTGGCCTGAGGTGGCCGGAATCGTGTTCTCCGGCCACAATCCGGCGAGTCGACGGTGGGAGTTTGCAAAATTGCAAACAGGCCCCTGTACTTTTGGAGATGATGAAGTTAGGTCCCTGAAGTTTCCAGACTTTGCAAAAATTGGATTCCTGTTTTAAAAATGTTTAAAAATCATATTTCCTATTTATTTTTATTATAAAAATTCGTTTTTAATTTCTGAAAATTCTAAAAACTATTATTTTAATTCCGAAAATTATTTTTAATTCAAAAATAAATCTGAATTATTTAGTTAATTAATTTCAGTTAATTTTTAATTGATTAATTGGTCTGTTAATTCAAAAATTAATTGATTAATTGATTAAATTAATTATTAATTGATATTAATTAATTATTTAATTAGATTTAATTATTTAAAAATGATTTACAAATTCCAAAAAATAGGTTCGAGCTTTAAAATATTATTCTAAATTATTTCCAAGGCTCGATAATTATTATAAAATTATTTCGAAGCCAGAATTGGCTAATTGAACCCTGTTTATTTACCCGAAATTGATCTGACCCGTTTTAATTCCGAAAAATGTTTTAAAAATCATTTTAAATAACCAAAAGCTTATTTATGACCCGAGACCTCTTTACAAATGATATATCATTGATTACGTGATCTATTATGTGTTATACATGACTTGTGGATTAACTATCGGTCTATATATTCGGTGTTTACTTGATTATTGTGTAACTTTTAATCCGTTAATCGGATTTGGGTGAAACGAAGGGTAGATAGAAGTATGTGTTGAATAGAATCGTATGAGTTGGTTATTGATAAATGCATATGATATGTGAGCAGAAGAGGCAAAACGTAGGAAGGAGAAACAGGTAGTTGAGGAGTAAGACGATTGGATTGAAAGCGAGTGCAGTGTAGTAAGCTAATACTAGGCAAGTGTTTTGAACTTTCTCGAGATATTGTAGTACTTGATAGTCCTGTTGATATTGCAAGTGCTTTGAAGCACTGAAACCTAAACCCTGATTCCAGTTATTGTTCTTGAGCCATAAACCTTATTCTTTCTAAGCCATTGATTATTGTATACCCAAATACGAACCACAAATCTACGATACTACTCCACAAATACATACAAACAAAATTCCAACCACTGAACTGAATTACTTATATACTCAACCCATTGTATCTTATGCTTTGAAAGGACCAAATCTTTGAAACCCTGAAATGTTGATTCCTTTGCTATCCAATTCTTTCATTACCCAGCATCCAAGCTTTGAAATTTACCTTATTGATCCTTACAAGGATTAAAACCCTTTTATTGTTAAACACTCACTGTTGTTAATGATTCTGGTTATTGTTTATTATTGTTTATTCTGTTATTATGTTAGAATTGGATTGTTTTTATAAAGTTGTGGACCAGATTCGTGGTCAGACCATATAATGGTCAAGTTAGGCCAATGTGTGCCTTGGATCCAGTAGTTAGAGCAATGCTGTGTGCTTTGCTCGGGGTTAGTGCGTGACTGATCAGCAGCCTAACCTTGGTTTTTTAAAAAAAATAAAAATATAGTATCCAATTCTAAATCATAATCCATTGTTCACTTGATATCATAACCATATTCACTTGATGATCATTATTCTCAGTTTTGTCATTGTGACTTGCTGAGCTAATTAGCTCATTTGTGCGAAGTTATTTATATTCTTTTCAGTTAAAAGGGAACCAGTTGGTAGCAAGGATCCCCAGTCCAGCGCGAGAGCTAGGGATTAAGGTTGAGGAAGCTGAGCTAGTAGGCTTCTTTTGGAATAAAATTAAGTTTGTAATAATGTTTAATACTCAGTTTGAGTTTGAATGATTGGGATTTGAACGATATGTAATATAAGTAAATGTGTTTGGCTTATGTGCATACTTTAACCTGTTGCGATCCGTGGTAGTTGATAAGTAGGGTCACTGCATATTATTATTATCTTGATTATTGATAAAAGCAGGTTATAAATAAGGTGTGTGTGGACCCAAAACTTCTGACCCGGGTTTGGGGGCGCCACACCCCCAGATCCGGGGTCGAGGATCCGGGTCGTCACGGTCTTTCTTTCCACAATATCACTTAACTTAATTAATAATAAATAACCTCATGCTGTGACCCCACACTAACACACACCACAACCCGTTATAGTCTCAGAGATGAAATTTAAATAAGTACAAGTCCTTGAATCCACAATTTAAAAGTTATTACAACCCAAAATGATTACTTGATAAGTTTACAGTTAATTGCCATTATCTGTCACAAGTTGTAATTATGCATAATTGGTTCCCACAAGTAGAATGCATGATCTACCAATAGATCTACCTCTGCAGCTATAGCAGCTACAACATCAACAGGAAGATGCGGGACGCTTCCCACGCGCTTGCACTGGGTCTGCTTGAGTCTGGCTATCTTTCCTAACTGTTGTTGTGTGATGGAGAAATGAAGCAAGAGTGAGCATTACAGCTCACAAGATAATATATAGTGTAAACAATAATGCAAGTATCTAAATGGATAACTTACTGGAAACCTTTATGAAGTGTAAGGTAATTACTTACTGGATATAAGTTTAAAGGAAGATGAAGTTACCAATTACTTCACTATACTTATACCATTTTATAAAACTACTTGAACTACCACTATTCAAAGTATTATAGGTTTCAAAAGGTCATCCCATAGATGAGACCACAAGTTAAGACTTGAATAGATTCAATCTTTGAAATATTATTGAATGAAATAAAGTTACGAGATACTTTATATAGTCCCGATATATATATCCACATATATATCTCTTATACATTTCCTGGAAACATCTGTTATGTAAAGTATGAACAGAGTTTGTAACATCCAATGAATTTTGGAAAGGAAAAGAATTTTTGCATAAACCCGATATCTTGCTGATCAGGCAAAGATACCAATAAGTAACATTTTCTATTGTAGATGGATGAATTCCTCGTCGGTCATCACCCAGGCCGCATTAGGACCTCGCGCTAGACCGTTACCCGGCCACTCACGCGTGGATGGACTGTCACCCAACCTCTTACACCTTCATAGACTGTACCCCGGCCTGTCGCTTATGCCGACTCAATTAGATGGACTTACTTCCCGAACATTGGGCAAGTAATCAAATTGTTTTCTTAAACAGCAACCTCGTTGGGAATATAAAATACACCACAGAGCCGGATCCCTAAGATTTTTGAGCGAATATTCAAGTCTCCTTCGAAAGGAAGATCTTAAATCTGGAAACGAGTTTTTGGGATCCGCTCTAACTTTTAAAATCATTTTGAAGACTCGAAAACATTTTTAAGAATGTTTGGAGTAATGATGATTTAATGAAATAAATCAGTCCCGATATATTAGAAAATATATGAATATTATTATTTAAATAATATTCCCATAAGGATAATCCTTATAAAAATATTTGAAGTAAAAGTTTTAAAACTCATACTTGAAATGAATAATAAATAACCAAAGATATACTTATACGAAAGTACGATCTTTATTTGAATAATCGAAAATGAGTTTGATTATCGAAACATTATTCTTTAATAAAATAAATAATATTATTTAATAAATAAGCGGATTCATAAGTCCTCGAATGAATATTCAAAATAATATTTATTAAATAAAATAAACGGAGTCATAAGTCCTCGAATGAATATTCAAAATAAGATTCATTAAATAAAATAAACGGAGTCATAAGTCCTCGAATGATTATTCAAAATAATATTCAGTAAATAAAATAAACGGAGTCATAAGTCCTCGAATGAATATTCAAAATAATATTCATTAAATAAAATAAACGGAGTCATAAGTCGTCGAATGAATATTCAAACTAATATTCATTAAATAAAATAAACGGAGTCATAAGTCCTCGAATGAATATTCAAAATAATATTCAGTAAATAAAATAAACGGAGTCATAAGTCCTCGAATGAATATTCAAAATAATATTCATTAAATAAAATAAACGGAGTCATAAGTCCTCGAATGAATATTCAAAATAATATTCAGTAAATAAAATAAACGGAGTCATAAGTCCTCGAATGAATATTCAAAATAATATTCATTAAATAAAATAAACGGAGTCATAAGTTTTCGAATGAATATTCAAACTAATATTCATTAAATAAAATAAACGGAGTCATAAGTCCTCGAATGAATATTCAAAATAATATTCAGTAAATAAAATAAACGGAGTCATAAGTCCTCGAATGAATATTCAAAATAATATTCATTAAATAAAATAAACGGAGTCATAAGTCCTCGAATGAATATTCAAACTAATATTCATTAATTAAAATAAAGTTATCGAATAAACCTTATTCGATTAATAGTTTTGAAAACTATATCTATATATATATAGATATATATATATATTATACTCGGGAACATCGACTCCCGGTTTAGCAATATGTTCACCTTTGGGTCCCCTATACTAAGGGTATACGCAACTACTGCTTATCTCTAGCATAGGTATTATGCAACTTATAAGCATTGAATCAACAATTAGATATCAAGATTACGAAACAAGCATGCATATAAATATCATATCACATGCTCCAATATATCGCAAGATTTGCTAATAACAATCATGCACTTATCACAAGATAATGAATATACATATATACATCACAACAACAGTGTAACGGGTAGAAAACTTGCTTGAGCGATAGGGGGTGGTAAAAGTCCTGGGATGAGTTTGGTAACCTATAAACATCATATAAGTAGGAATTAAACCAAAGTCGCTTAAGAATCTATACTTTAACCAATTAGACCCTAACGTTCGCGTTTGCGCTTAATGATTTACTTAAGTCGCTCGAGTACCCTCGGGCCCACCATTTTTAATAAATTAACCATTAAGAGTTTTAAGGCGATTCTTTCGCGAGTATTCTACCAACTGTCTAACCCACTTTACATAATTGTTTCATAATCCAACTGGTCATTTAAGGGCCTTAACCAATGTTTCAAAGTAAGGCGAGGGGTAATGGTTCGTTTCCGAAATGCCGTTACTTAAAACGGTCGTTTCTCCTAAACCGTACATCGGATTCAAGAGAACCACATATCAAAACGAAGCTCATAACATGAACTATCTAATAATGGCAATGGTCAAAACCTAACAGTGAGTTCTAGGGTCCTGATATTAAGAACAAAACAGTCTAAAGTAAATCAGACATTATGACGGCTATGTTTACGCGATTACCAAATTTTATCCTACTTCAAATCAACCACAAATCAACTACAATTCAATCATACAACCAAACTCCATCCATACAATACTACAACAGCCCCAACAACTCAATATTTCCAAATTTATACTACTTCCCAAACATGAACTAAAAGCTTACTTCAGTTCTTTAACTAATCAACAAGATTTATAACTCCCAACACATCACAAAACCAACACATCTCTAAATACACAATAATCAAGCTTCTCATGAACCATACCAAACACAAAAACTCTAAATATACAAAAGTAGGGCTAGGGTATGAGATTATACCTTCCTTGGTGAGTAAAAGTAACTAAGGAGCTTGGAATCACCCTTGAAAGTCCTTACCAAAGCTTAATCTAAACAAAAACTCAAGAACAAAATTTCAAGTTCTTGAAAAACACTATTCACCCTCTTCTTCCATGAATTTTAGGAAGAGATTGTGAAGGAAGTTGAAGCTTAAACTTATAGGATATCTATATCTATGCACAAGGAACCGTAGATAATTACCTCACTAATTAATGAAGCTTGGAACTTGGATTTGGGTTTTTCTTTTCTTGCAAAATGAAAAGGGGTCGAGAGCTTTGTTCTCCAAAATGAAAGTCAACTTTGTGTTTTTTGTGTTATGATTTTTTTGTTGGTTGTTTTTGCTTTTGTTTTAATTAATTACATTTTAACCATGGTGATTTTTTGTGCGGCTTGAAATCAACCACACTTCCTTCCCTTTTTGGTCATGTTTAGGTCATCAATCTTATGTTATCTTCCCATGCTTGTCCTCTTCTTATTGGTTTGATGACATCATCCTCACTAACCTCTTTGATTAGCTCCTAATTACTTGGCTAATGACCGCTGATCTGTTATACGGTTCGCTTAACTTTCGTTTTCGTTTATCGTTTGAGGGATCATACCCGGGATCTTATTACTTGGGTTTCCTTAACCTTTCTCAATACATTATATTCCTTTTATGATCCTCTCTTATAATCCTTGAATTTTAAATCCTTTTTATCCTGTTACCTTATACTCAATTCTTTCGGTATCTGGTGGATTTTCGGGAAAAATCAAAGTGTTCGAATTTGGATTTTGACGATCTTTACATACACTTATATATCATAGAGAGTACTAATAAGATCTCAGAATAACAATAAAAGAACCCCTACATAGTGTGGCATGAAAGTTTTCTTATTCAGCATAATCAGCAGAAACACTATTCATAAGGGTTACAAAAAAGTTCAAAATTTTGGGGTTATTACAGAGTCGGTCAAGGAGGGGGATTTCCGTGAAAAGCTAGAAGGCCATGGGTATTCTTGATGATTAAGGCATCTTCATGTATTCAACAGGTATCCTCGTTGGGCATGCAGAATTAATGTTGGGGTGTGCTTTATTCTTGCATTCAACGAGTGTCCTTGTTGTAGAACTTTGGAGTCATCCTGCATTTTGCACCCAAGAGATTTGTATCACCTATCCTGCTATCGGGTGGGTTATCCTCATTCGGAGGACAGGGACGCATCCAACATTTGAGGTGAACCGTGTCTATATCTGCGTTCATAAATCAAGGGAGATAGTTGTAGTAGAGTGTTATTCTTACGCAGGGAGATTCACTATCTTTGAAGTCCCACGATTACGAATGAGCCTTGGGCCTAGTGGTTGGGCACATTGAAAGAGGTGGGAAACGATAGATTTAAAAAGCCACCACTAACCCCAATCAATCTCAACCCCCAATTCATCACAATCACCACACTCCGCTCAATTTTCAGGCGAAAAATCACCATCGTAAATCTTGATTCCGCTGACGAACCTCAAACTTTATTGCTACTAGATTCTCCCATCAATAATAAGTGTTAGGAATATGTTGTAGACTTGATGATATGCTACAAAAACACCTTAGTAGATTTAATCAAGTGATGTTTGTAGCTCTCAACGGATAATTTTATTAGTCATCCGTTGAGAGAGTAGCTTATGTTTAAATAAGTTTTAGTAACTCATTCCTGCATATTGTAATGCCTTAGAGAACTAGAACTTGTAGCATATTCTAAGTCATGTTGACTACTAGATTGATATGCAAGACAGGTTGGCTAATTGTGAATATTAGATGCCTTGCAATCTTGTATAAGTGAAATATAGTTAACTTCCATGAAGATACTTACAATGTATGTTACACAAGGTTTCAACGGATGATAAACCAAATTCTAAACAGATGATTCAATAAAGTCTCAACGGATGATTCAAAAAGTCTCAACGGATAATCCAATAGAGTTATAATGGATGATCATATTCAAAAAGCAGTTTCTAGTGACTTGACATACACATGGGTTGATTGTATGCAAATGGAATGTGGCAGCCTATTTACAGGTTTTAGAGAACTAAGAAGCATTTCCATTTCCATGCTTACTTGAAGAAAATAAAAGATACTAGATGGAGAAATGAAGAAGCATGTGATTAGACAATGACAAGTTTTTTTTATTAGTTTGTCTTATTCACTTGTAACTTGGTAATATAAAAACCAAGAGTAGGTAGTAGTAAATGAAGAAATCGACAAGAGAAATACAAAAAACTATATCTGAGAAAAATTTCTATGTTCTTTGTGATTCTATTTGTAAGAAGCTTGTACAATCTTTGTATCATAGAGTTCTCAAAATATATATATATATATATATATATATATATCTAGTGGATAATTATAATCTACCAGAAAGATTTAAACACTTGTGTTTTAAATTACTTTGTTCTTGAATACATCAATAGTTTCATTCCGCACTTTTGCATATTCAAACACTGTTATGTATATTTATTAGAGAAGTTCTTAGAATTAAGAAGAAACCAAGAATTACATTCAACCCCTCTTCTGTAATTCAACTGTTAGATTATCTGGGAATAATAATTGGTATAGCTTTTGACACACTAAGAGTCTAAAGATCAAAGTAACTAACAACATGAGTAGGAAGGATGTTGGAGTAAAGATCCCGTTCTTGGATAAAGACAATTATCACCCTTGGAAGGTGAAAATGCACCTACATCTTCTCTCTCAAGATGAAAGTTATGTTGATTGCATTGAGAAATGCCATCATGTTCCTCGAAGAGCTGCTACAGATGCTGATGGTGCTGTAGGAAATGAGCAAACTGTTCCAAAAACTCGAGCAGAATGGACAGATGAAGACATTGAGCAAGTACATAAAGATAAAAAGGTTATAAATATTCTGTTCAATGCTCTTGATGGGGATATGTTTGACAATGTCATCAATTGCAAAACTGCTAAGAATATTTGGGATACAATTCAAATCATATGTGATGGAACTAAACAAGTAATGGAAAACAAAATGCAACTTCTAATTCAGCAGTATAATCACTTTCATTGTGAAGACAGTGAATCTTTAAGTGACATATTTAGTAGATTTCAAAAACTACTAAATGCACTAAAACTGCATGGAAGGGTCTATCAGACAAAAGATTCAAACCTAAAGTTCCTCAAATCACTACCAAAAGAGGGGAAGCCTATGACTGTCTCTCTCATAAATTCTCAAGATTACAAGGAATTTACTTTGGAGAGACTGTATGGCATTCTAAAAACTTATGAGCTTGAAATGGAACAAGATGAGCAGATAGAGAAAGGAAGAAAGAAGGGAGGATCTTAGCACCGGTAGCTGAGCAAGAGAGAGGGAAAGAGATGAAGGTTGATGCTGTGGAATCTGCACCAAACTCTAGGGTTTGTGAAGGAAAAGGAAAAAGGCCAGTAGATGAGCATAAAGATCATCTTAGTCAAGATGAAATGGAAGATATAGATGAACATTTAGCTTTCCCATCAAGTAGGTTTACCGAGCTCAAATTCAAGAAGAATTTTGGAGCAACCAAGACAAATAGAAACATGGTGGATAAATCCAAATTCAAGTGTTTCAAATGTGGCTTGAGTGGTTATTTTGCAAGTGAATACAGAAAGCCTGAATTTGAGAAAAAGAAGTTTGAGCCTGTGGATTATAAAAAGAAGTATTTTGAACTGCTCAGACAAAAGGATAGGGCTTTCTTGACTCAGGAAAATGATTGGGCTGCTGATGAGATTGATGAAGATGAAGAAACTAGCTATGTCAACCTAGCCCTGATGGCTAAGTCAGATAAAGCAGAAGTCAGTTCTTCAAGCAATCAGGTAATCACCACTAACCTAGCACATCTTTCTAAAGATGAGTGTAGTGATGTTATGCCATGTCCACCGAGTTATATCATTTGTGTATTACACTAAAATCACTCACCAAAGAAAACACAAGAATTAAAGATAACAATCTGTTTTTAAGTGAGGGAAATACTGTGTTAGAAACTCAATTTATTGATTTTGAGAAACTGAAATTAGAGTGTACAATTGCTAAAGAGGAACTGACTGAATCCTTAAAAAAAGAGGAGATTTTAAGAAAGTAATTTGAACGAGAACATAAGGTAATTAAGGCTTGAAAATAATCTAGAGATGTCCATGATCAAATTACCAAAATTCAAGGTATAGAGTCATTTTGTGAGGATGCCTGGAAAAGGAGTAAAGAGAAACTGGATCCTAGTTTGGTAGGACTTTTAACGGATGTGGATTTAACGGATAATAAAGATTATCAGTCAAAAGATAAAAAGAATTATCCATCAAAAGACAAAGAACCACATCCATCGAGTGAAAGAAAGCCAGTTAGCAAAGTTAAGCTGGCTAAGTTAAATGAGAAATATGGATTAGTTTCGAAGAATTTTATTACATGAGAAACAAGTCAATTCAAGGAAAACAAGAGAACCAATGTAGGACATCTGTCAATTAAGCAATTGAATGACAGATTAGAGAAAATTGAGGTTAAAATAGAATAAAAATGGAAGAATAATAGAAATGGAAAGGTAGGAATTAACAAACATAAAAACTATACACCTGATAAATATGCTCCTAGAAAAATATGTGTTAAGTGTTGTAATGTTAATCACATGTCTGTTAGTTGCAAATCTGCTATGCCTACATCCATGTCTGCACCTCCCTCAATTCTCAACATGCCTACATTGCCCTTTAATGTCATGCCTATTATGCCTACACAGAATCTGAATGCATAATTTTCTAATATTCCATTTGCACAAAATCCTTACTATGCTGCATTTAATATGCCTCAAATGCCATTAAGCATGCCTTACTAGAATAACATGTTTGCATAAAGTATACCATTTCATGTTAACCAAACTGTGCACGATAATTTAGCTGTGATGAATGGTTTTTAAAGCCCTACTCTATTGACCAAGGTTAAATCTCACTCACCCGAGTCAAATGGGGACAAGCCTAAAAACCTAAAAGAATGCTAACAAGGTAGGACCCAAGAAAACTTGGGTACCAAAATCAACTTGATTTTGTTTTTATGTGTGCAAAGAAACGGAAAGAATCTTTGGTATTTGGATAGTGGTTGCTCAAGGAACATGACTGGAGATTCTACCTTGCTCACTGAGTTCAAGGAGAGAGTTGGCCCAAGTATTACTTTTGGAGATCAAAGAAAAGGGTATACTGTGGGATATGGCTTAATTTCTAAAGACAATGTTATCATTGAAGAAGTTGCTCTAGTGGATGGACTCATACATTTAATTCTGAAGCCTATGTTGTTACAAACAAGAAGGACAACAAAGTGGTTCTCACTTGAGTGAGAAAAGGAAATGTGTCTCTAGCTGACTTTAATTCATCAAGTACAAATTTTATCACTTGTCTTTTCATCAAGGTAAGTCAAGATGAAAGTTGGCTATGGCACAAGAAACTGTCCCATCTGAACTTCAAGACTATGAATGAACTAGTCATGAAAGATCTTGTAAGAGGCATTCCACAAGTTGAGTTCTCAAAGGATGGACTGTGTGATGCCTGTCAGAAAGGAAAGCAAATTAAGGCATCATTCAAAAAGAAACTTGAATCTACAATTGAAGAACATCTATAACTACTACATATGGATTTGTTTGGACTAGTCAATATGTTGTCAATCTCAAGGAAAAGATATTTCCTAGTGATTGTTGAATATTTATCAAAGTTCACAAGGACATATTTTCTCAAATCTAAAGATGAAGCTAGTGAAATCATTATCAGTCATAGAAAACAAGTAACTATTAGGGTTTATACTGAACTATTCGTTTGAAGTATATAATGTTATAATAATCATTTGAGAATCTTGAATGCATGTTTTCAAATTTTCTGTATATTATATATTGTAGAGAATCTAGTATCAAATGGGGTAGAAGGAGATTAGATTGTCAAGTTCCTTATTAATATAATAAAGGTTCACAGTCTTAGTGGTGTTAGCAAACCACTGGAACGACTGAAGTATTATTTAGAAGTAGTTTATCTTGACTATTGAATAATACTTGTATACTTTGTGTATATTGAACGAGATCAAAATAGTAGAATAATTCTTTCTTGTATTCTGACAATAAAGAAGAACTAAGATTCTATGATGTTATTATTTCTTAGGTTCTTAATCCAGATATAGTGATTGGCATTTATATCTAATGCACATGCCTTGATTTATACATTAAATAATTTATTTTAAACTATGAATTTATGTATTGGGAAATGAAATTATATACAGAGTGGGATATTGACTATAAAAGGAAACCGTGTCCGAAAAATATATCTGGGTGATGATGTCCTCTTGAAAGCTCATAAAGATAATTGTGCTTTAGTCCTGCAGGAAGATTTGTTCTTGCATATTTATAAGGTTGACTGGATGATCAAAGATAAAAGATATTGATTAAATCAATTGTCAGAAATTAGTTTAATTAATGGACATGCAATATCTTAAACATGGGGAATTTAATAAGCAAATAATATGGGAGCCGAATTAAATAATTAATTTATAGAATTAGGAAAGGTAGTGCAAATATTAATTCTTTAGTGGATTGAATTAATATTTAATGACATTGGGCATGGCCCAGAATGTCATTGGCAGGCTTGACCTAATTTTCCATGATCCCTACTGTAGCCTATAAATATTCTAATTCTCCTGAAATTAGAAGTAGTGAAAACATGAGAACAAAAGAACACGGTAAATGAAATAAGATCCTAGGGTTTGAGAGAGGCAGCCATTTTTCTCAAGGTGCCAACTAGGGTTTTAAATTTTTGGAGCTTTAAGGATAGATACACCTTGGGAGATCGAAACCCACACTTCATCCAAGGAGAATCAGGGAATATAGTAGAAGACGTGGATTTGAATCGCTTGCGCCGCAGCGATTAAGGTTAATGTTCTTTTTGCACTCTTTAGAGATATATCATAAAATGCAGGACTGATATCATATTGTACCAACAATTGGCATCAGAACCAGGTTCTAGATTCTGTGTTTTATGATATGAAGTCCATGTCATAATTATATATGCATATATAAAGTGGTTTGCTTGTATTGATTATGTGATGCAGGTTGATATTCACTATTATGGCCAAGTTTTAATTATGTGTTTGGATCCCACGTGGTTTAATTGTGGTTATTTTATTATGATTAAGATCCCACGTGGTTTATCATGGTTTTGTTGTAAATCACGAGGGTTGATCGTGATAGTTTTTGTGGCGCCCTCCAAACCCGGGTCAGAAGTTTGAGGTCCACAATACACACTCACACTATATATAAACATGTTTATGAAAATAATATATATGCAATTACCCTACTTACCATAACCACGGATCGTAATAGTTTAAAGTATGCCCACAAGCCACAACCTTATATATATTACAAATGTACCAAATCCTAGTTTATTTATCTTACAACTGAAGAAAACTTTATTACAAACTATGAACACAACTAAGGCAAACATCATCTGCTAGCTTATTCCAAATCAACCTGGAAACCTAGCTCGCACGATTGTCTGGGGATCCTCGCTACCACCAATTTCCTTTTTCACTGGAAAAAAATATAATCAAATTTGCAAGAGTGAGCTAACTAGCTCAGCAAGTCATAATGATAACACTGAGATTAAACAATAATCAACTCAAATGTTATAAGGAATCAAGTTTCATGATAAGCAATAGTTATAATTGGATATTCACTTTTATTTTTAAAAATCAAGGTTAGGCTGCTGATCAGTCACATACTAACCCCGAGCAAGGCTCCCAGCTTTGCTCTATACATTGGATCCAAGGCACACATTGGCCTATTATGACCACGAATCTGGTCCGACCACGAATATTGTCCATATTTAAAAATAATCCAATTCCATAATATCAACATGATAAACAATATAAATCAATAAGTTGAATCATAAATAACATTATATTGAAGCATAAGGGAATTCATAATACCCTGAAGGTATAACAAGGTAAACAGGAAGATTGATTTTCAATCAAGGAAAGAATCAGAAAGTAGAAGACCAAGGGTTCAATGGTTATAAGGATTGATCTTCTATTATACAAGGCACAAAGGTTCGTATGTTAAGAAATTCCATATCAAGAATCAGTATGTGGTATATATATTTATGGAGTAGTATCTTATAAGGGTGGTTTGTATCCAATAAAAATCTTTCATTAATGGGCAAGAAATGAGCTGATTTAGTTAGTCTGTCCACTATAACCCAAATGGCTCTCGTCCTTGGTAATCCAACTATAAAATCCATAGCAATGTGCTCCCACTTCCATTCTGGAATCTCTAACGGTTGTAATAATCCACTTGGTCTCTGGTGCTCTGCCTTAACTCTTTGACACGTGTAACATTTGCTAACCCATTCTGCAATCTCTCTCTTCATGTCTGGCCACCAATAATTCTTTTTTTTAAATCTCTGTACATCTTGGTACTTCCTGGATGGATGGAATACTATGAGTTGTGAGCTTCCTGTAGGATTTCATTTTTCAACTCAGCCATGTATGGAATCCGAATTCTGGAAGAAAATCTGAGAATACCTTGATCATCTTTTTGAGTGCATAATTCTTCTCCTACCAAACGATTGATATCCTGATCCATTATTTCATCTTAGCATTTTCTTATCTTTTCTAATTCTTCTGGCTGAAAATTCATACGATACACCTTTGCTTCATTAGGCTTACAAATCCTGACTTCCAATTCCAATTTCTGAAATTCCTTGTATAATTCTTCAGGTACCATTAATACGTTCAGTCTTTCCTTTCTGCTTAACACATCTGCCACCACATTCACTTTTCCTGGGTGATAGTTAATTGTGCAATCATAGTCCTTGATCAGCTTCAACCATCTTCTATGTCTCATGTTAAGCTCCTTTTGTGTGAATATGTACTTCAAACTTTTATGGTCCGTATAGATTTACATCTTTCTCCGTATAGATAATGTATCCAAATCTTCAAGGCGAATACTATTGCTTCTAGTTCCAAGTCATGAGTAGTATACTTCTGCTCATGAGGTTTCAGTTGTCTAGACGCATATGCAATAACTTTATCATGTTGCATCAAAACACAACCTAATCCCTTACGAGAAGCATCACTATAGATTACAAAATTTCCTTGATCATCTGAAAGTGACAAAATAGGGGCCGTGATTAGTCTCTTCTTCACTTCCTGGAAACTTTTTTCACACTTATTCCATATAAACTTCTCACTTTTTCTAGTAAGCTTTGTTAAAGGTGTCGCAATCTTTGAGAAATCTTGAACAAATTGTCGATAATATCCTGTTAATCCTAGGAAACTTCTTACTTCTGTTGGTATTTTTGGCCTTTCTCAATTCATAACAGCTTCAATCTTTGTTGGGTCCACTTTGATTCCTTCATTACTAACTATATGCCCTTGGAATTGAACTTCTTGTAACCAAAATTCACATTTTGAAAACTTGGCATACAACTTCTTCTTTCTTAAAATTTCCAAAGTGTTAGGACACACACACTGTAGAAGGGGGTTGAATACTGTGTATACTACAATCAAATCGAATTAAGAACACAAGTATGAAACACAGAATAATCTTATTAATAAAATAGTATTACAATGGAACCGTTCTCTCTCAGTGATGAACAAATATCACGAGAGCTGCTAGGGTTACAATGAATAATATTCTCGATTAAGATAACACATATAGTGTAAACCCTATGCTGTGTTTATATATACACACAGTTACAAGATAAACTTCTAATTGATATCGAACATAAGTCTGCATCCTAAAATATATCAACTAGTTATCTTTTCTTCCAAGTATTCTATTCTTCATAGAATTCTTCTCCATGCATATCTCTTCTTGTGTTTGCCTTAATCTTCTTTCTTGCAATCAGCCGCCTTCCTTATCTGAACGTCTTCTTAAGTCCTGATATTATCTCCTAATAAATATCTTCTGATAACTTAAGTTCTGATAACTTAAGTTCTGATATCTTAAGTTCTGACTTTAGTATAAGTACTGATTTCCAGTTAAGTCCTGATTTGTCCAGTTAGTTAAGATCTGAAAACTAAAACATAAATCATTATTAAACATGACATCACAAATATATCAAATAATCTCCCCCGACTTGTAAATTAGCATAATATACAAGTTCAATATATATTTGATGATGTCAAAAACATTAAGTACAAATGCATATGAGAATTTGACTAAGTAACTACAACTCACAGTCTTTATAGCTTTTACCATCCTTAAAGTCTGATATCACCTTTAACCTGTATAACCTTCAGAATTTATCAGCTGTAGTTCTTGACTTGGCTTCAGTATGTAATCTCTTAAATGTCAGAAGTTGTTCTGAGATAGTTCTTCAACAGACTTCTCTCATCATATTCAAGTTTATTCTGCATCGTCCTTTTTGAAAGGAATATGTCCTAAGTCCAATCATGTATAAGGATTTAGGAATAACTTTTATGTAATCTGTTTTGATTTAATTGATATTAATAAAAGACTTGTTTTGTTTTTATTACGGGCTTTATCTATTTAAGTGTTTAAATAAGATATACCATAGTTTAGAGTAAAGCTTTTTATGGATTATGATGAGATCATAATAGTGAGACCTAAAAAGATGATAACTCTAAACTTAAATAGTTCCTGGTCATAGGATTACTAACTGGTAATTAATAATCCGCAAAGATCGGCACATACTATGCTTGCTTCATTATGAAGGATGTCTGTTCTCATAGACATTTGTGTGGTGACAATATAGCTAGTATGTAGGTGCTTATTATAGAATAAGTTCACTGAACATGACTCGCACAGCTGAACAACTGATGGAGTTCACTCACGTGTCAGCAGTTTTTCACATAGTGATAGTTGTACAAGTATCCTTAGACTTGAGGTCATCATAGTCATCTTGTGTACACTGAACTATGCTTTGGTTTAGTTCTTAGTCTCCAGGGACAATTATTAGGGCTCTTCTGGGTATAGGAATTTGTACACGAAGATAGTGTATGATCAATAAAGGATCTACCCCTTCCAGTGAAGGAAGCGAATGTTCAAGGCTGATCCACTTATGCTAGTTCAGGAATCTCTGGCCAGAGTGAATGAAATTAGAAAGGAGTTTCTAATTTGCATAGAACTACGCATAGTAAATGGTAAGCAAGTGATTGAATTAGATAGGCTTGACACGAGATCCATGCCTTGTATTTAATTGGGACATTGTAGGGTAGAAGGAGTTTATTGTACGGTAACTATTCACTGAATAGGTTCTTGATATTCTAAGCAGTGAATTCATATTATCCGGATAGTCGCGATATGCTGAGAAGTATCCCTCACGATGTAGAATAAATGTGATTAATTAATTAATCATATTTAATAAATTAGAGAATTTATATAAATAATGATAAAATAGTTTTATTATTATTTATTTCTACTACCGGCTTAATATTGAACCTACAGGGTCACACCATAAAAAGAGAATGATTTAATGGTGGAGGAATTAATTAATAATGGCTAAATAATTATTTATTTGTGAAATAAATAATTAATTGGCAAATTTAATAATTGATTAAATGAGATTTAATTGATTATAAATTAATTAAGAAAAGTTCTTAATATTATTAATTAAAGGATTTAATTTTTGGAAATTAAATCAAGAGAGAGAATTATTTCTAAAGTGTTTAGAAAAAGGATTAATAATTAAAAGGTGTTTTAATTATTAATGAGAATAATAAATGCGATAATAATAATATTATTTATAGGAAAATTTCAGCTAAAAATTTTGCCTATAAATACACTATTATAGACCCTAATTTGATTCTAACCCGAAAACCCAAAAAGTTTGGAAAACCCAATTCTCTCCACCTCCTTCCACCTCCTTAACATCGTTTTCTTGGTGGATACCGGTGGAGTGCTTCACACTTGAGGAGAAACTGCTAAGGATCTCTGATCGTTGTCTCCGAATTATTTTAAAGGTTAGATTCGATCCCTCGAATTTTTATTCACGATTTATATGCTTTTATTTGGATTTTGTATGTGTAAAAGTGTTTTGCCATGACCCCGCTGCGTTAAAAATCCAACACTTTTTGCATCTTTAAGTTCAACTATATCTTCACCTGTTTGGAAGATAGCAGCCCTGAGATCATTTATTTTTGTTTTCCTTATATCCTGATCCATTCTGATGATATAGGCTTTATCAGACTCTAGATTGAATTCAAGACCTTTAATACCAAGAAATGTAGTGATGATTTTAGCGGTATTATGCTTCATCTCAACTATATCACCATTGTGAGCTCTGTACTTAGGATAGTATGGCCTGTCAGACTTTACAGAGTAAAGTTTCTTCTGCCTTTGAATATCATATTTTAAGTAACTGGAAGCACCATCCGTTGACCTGTTTTTCACTTGAAGTAAAAATAGCACATGTTGCAATTCTTCAAAGTACTTCAAACGAATATCATTCTTTCTAATCTGGAATACCCTCCCATCTGTCATGAAGTATAGCATGATATCTTCTTTCAATACAGAGTGGTAAACCATTTGTACAGAATCCAGTTGATTCAATCTTTCAGGAGTTGTTCCTACTCCTGGTTCACTCAAAGAAGTTAGATCAGAGGTAGTATTATTTACTCTCTTTTCTTTAGAACTACCCAATCCTGATTTGTCTCTGGCTTCCTTTCCTCTAATAACTCTTGCTTCAAAACCACTTGATGTAGTCTTCAAAAGTTGAGTAGATTGTTGAGCTTTAGTAAACCCAGGTAGTAGAATTTTTGAAGGTTTAACATGAGCAATGTCAGAGGTTTCCTTTCCTTTATCTTCTGATATCAAGTCAACTTGAGCTCTGTCATAGGTTGCTTGCTTCATTGTCATATCAGAATTTACTAAGTCCTGATCTTGAACAACATAAGCTATGTCAGAGGTTGTTTGAATATTCTTTTTCTTCAAAATCAGACTAGTATCTTCATCAGGTTTTGCTTCCAGATCCATGATTAGCATATACACCTTTAGAGGTTCATCAACTTTTGCTTTGCCCTTGAATCTTGGATCTACCTCTACTTGTGATTTGGCTTTAGATTCAGATTTGGTTGCCTCAGAGTTTGTCTTCTCTTTAATCGCTATGCCCTTAGGCTTTGGAGGTTTCTTTACAGTAATAGAAGCTTTAGACTTGAATTTGTCATTTTATGCTTTAAGTCTGGCTTCTTCTTTCTTCAGACTTTCAAAGTCCATTCCTGGATTGTCTTTGAGAAATAGTCTTTTTGAAATTTCTTCATCCAGCTTCTGTAACCTGGGGTCTTGATAGTAGACTGATGTTTCCTTTCCCTTAAGCTTCAATGTCTGCATAAACTTCTGTGATTCTTGACTTTCACCCTGTATCAGAACATCAGGCTTAGTCAGAACTTGCTTATCAGAAATTTTTCTTCTATCAGGATCAGAGCTTGATCTCTGTGTAGAAGTTCCTGCTTTCCTGAATGAAGAGCATTTGCCTTGACCATGACCTCTACCCCTTTCAGAGTTTTCTAGGTCTTCATTATCATCATCCTTACCCTTCAGTGGTTGATCAGATTTGAATTTGGACTTAATCACTTTCTCCCCCTTTTTTGCATCATCGAGTAGAAGGAGAGAGACAAGCAATTCCACAGAGTTTTGGATTTCATTGAGTTGATCTTGTTGAGCAGCTTGATTCTTCAAATATCAGATATTTGAGCTTGTTGCTTCTCTTGAGTCTTTTCTATATACCCAATGCGGTCAAAGGCTGGCTTAAAAAACCTGTTATTTTCCAATTTTACATTCATGTCTTGTTGAATTAGGGTTTCTTGAATTTTGTTCACCTTGGCTTGAGTTATTGAGTTTTGACCTTGAAGGTGCCTTGTACTCAATGCAGTAACTCTGAGCTGTGCTTTGAAATCATCATTCACCAGCATCTCATCAGCTTTATCCAGGTGCTCAGCAAGAATTTTTTCAGTAGGAATAAAATCAACTTTGTTCCACTCCTTTATCCATTCTTTTCCTCTTGGAGTTTCACTCCAAGGTACTGGTGCATCCCCTCTCACAATTTTTTTAATCAAATCAGCTTTATTAACTGCTGGTAGAGGTGCATGTCCTGAAGGACCAGCTGCATCAGCATTTTCATTTATAGCAGCTTCACCAGTATTTTCAGCATTTGCAGCATCACAACTTACAGAGCCTTCAGAATTAGCTTCCTCTGATAAAATGAGAGTGTGTGAGGCTATAGAGGTTTCAAAATCATCCTCTAAGTTCTGATCAACATCTAAATTCTGATGCTCACCTAATATCTGATCTTTATCATCTGGATTCAGAAGAGGTGTTGTTGGAATATCTGCATTGATATCAGCATCTAAAATTGGTGTTGTTGGTGGTGTTTGCTGAAGAATGGTTGGAGCTTCCAAGTACAGAACCTCAGGCACAACCAAGTTGTGAATACCTATTTCAGCACTTGTACCTGGGTCTTCAGCATGTACTTGTTCAAGGATAGGAGACACAAGAGGTGTAGGCACTCTTTCTTGAGCAGTGTCTTGAATTGGTGACAGTGGTGGTGTAGATTTAGTGGCTTCAGCAAATTCTGGTTGTGTAGATGGAAGGGATTCAATCACAATCGGCTCCTTTGAGATTAGAGATTCCTGATCCCCTTCCTTAGTTGTTGCTTCCACATCCTCTGAATCTGACTCAGCTGTGTCCCTGTTAGCTCGTTGTATCTTCACTTTCTTCAAGGGTGGAGACACTTTGGGAGCTTTATCATCAGAATTTATCTTTCTAATCCTTTTGAGTGGCCTAGAACTCCCAGTTTCTTGAACTTTCTGAGAAGAGACCTTCTCAGCTACTTTAGCAACAGGTTCTGATGGTTGAACCTGTACCTCAATTGTTTCCTCAAATCATCAAAATTTATTATTGACCATTATTAAATCAAAACATTCATCACAGGATAAAGTTTAAAAACGATAAAGTAAAGATTAACAAATTGCAATTAAAACATGCACAGTCACATAATTTGAGAACCAAAGACCAAATCTTGTAATTTTAAAGGAAATTTCATTAATATATCAGATGAGTACATTTCATGAAATTTATCAATTACATGCAAAAATTACAAGATAGTCCTATTCTTAGAATTTTTAACATCAACAGCCTTAGTCCTAGTCTAAGAAGACCTAACGACTAGCTTCTTCTGCTGCTGACGAAGAGCACTGCAAGACGAATGATCCGTCTTGCAGACGGAGAGCTTCTCTCATTTCCTCTTCCAGAGTATCACAATGGAGATGATAATCCATATAAAAGAATAAGAGGTCTGTGTGAACCTCTTGTGGAACTGAGTTCCAGATCTCTTCAGGAATGACAGTTACATGCCACTCCTGTCGCCAATCATCACAGCTCAACTCGATATTGAAAGTATCATAGTTCAGGAGCAAGTTGAAATGAACCATGTTTTTGATGAGTATGTAAAAAGAGTGAGTTTGTGAGCAAATGGAAGATGTATTGGATGGAATGAATAGTTGGTTTAAATAGCCAATAGAATACCAAGAGACGCGAGGAGTATTTAATAATTACAGGTAAAAATAATGATACCTCGTCTCCCTAGACCTATGTGTAATAATAACAGTCAGTAAAAGATCTAAAGCCAGAGTTAATGGGCACAGGAAATAAGTAATGATTACTATGTGCATGCAGTTTTTTTAAAAAAACTGTTCCCACTAAACAAATGATTATGACTATCTTTATCTCACATAAACCAATATTCTGATAAAATATAACCGTTCAAGTATTTACTTAAAAATAAATCAAGGAAATAATTACTGCCACATCAGCATTAGAACTTGATTATTATCAGAATTTAAAAGTCATCAGAATATGGCTTCTTTACTCAAAAAGTGAATGTTTATTTCTGTAATTCTTCACACAAATACTGATATGGTTTCAACAGAACTAAATCATCAGAACTTCCATCAGAACTTGTCCTCAGAATTTATGCAACTGATAATTAAACTGTTCATCTAAAATAACATTGATCACCACAGTAATTTTCATCATTCATATGGAGTGTAAGTGTGTGCAATAAGCTAAATATCAGACAAAGAGTAAAGTCAGATTCACTTCAGTACATCTTAGAAATAAGGCATAACTAAGAACTTTAATCAAAATCGGTCATTATTCTGAAGTCTACTATAGAATGAGTTCATGAATGAGTCCACCTCAACTGTTATGTGCTCATTTTATGCATCTTTTGAAATTCCTTTTTACAGTGGCTTCTCAGTGTAAGTGAGTCACGACTGCTTATCAGAATTTATGCTATTATTAGAGTATTTCTCCAGTAATCAGAGAATGTGAAAAGTCACCAAGAAAATTTTATTTTGCTTTACTAATGCATATTACTTAATACCAGCAATGCACTTGGGTCTTCCCTTCCACATATATTTTTCTCTGGATCTCAAAGGAGTACCTGATATTTATTTCTTTTCTTTTTCTTTTTCTTTTGATAAGTGAGGCTTATCAGCACTTAGTATATCCATAAGATTTATCAACAACAGAACTTAACAGATAAGAAGCACTATTCTAGTTTTTGACTTACTAATAAGATACACTAAGTAAACTTAACTAAGCTCTATATCAGAATTTGCTTTTGTTAAAAGATTTCCACATAAAAAATTACTTCAAACATGGGATCTTTAGTATATTAAAGACTAATAGGTCAGCATCTAGCACAGTTATGTCATTGGATTGAATAGTCACAGAAACATTCATATGACTATCAGAGTTTAGAAATTCACATCAGACAACAATCAGCACTTAAGGAAATTTCAATTTAAGCACGGACTACATAAAGATAGTAATATCTGTAAATACCGATCATAAAGTCTGATGTATCAGAACATAAACTAAGCAGATTTAGAGAAAGAACCTGAAACCATTCCAAGTTCATTTACCAATCTTGTAAAAGTAGCTTCACATGGTGGTTTTGTGAAGATATCTGCTAGTTGTTGATCTGTTAGAACAAAATGCAATTCCATTGTACCCTCCATCACATGTTCCCTTATGAAGTGGTACCTAATGCTGATGTGCTTTATTATAGAGTGCTGAACTGGATTACCTGTCATAGTAATAGCACTTTGATTATCACAGTAAATAGGAATTTTAGAAAATTCTAACCCATAATCCAGTAACTGATTCTTCATCCAAAGAATCTGTGCACCACAGCTTCCTGCAGCAATGTACTCTGCCTCTTTAGTTAATGTGGAAATTAACTTTTGTTTCTTGTTAAACCAAGAAATTAATCTGCCTCCAAGAAATTGGCAGCTTCTACTTGTGCTTTTCCTGTCAATTTTGCACCCTGCAAAATCTGCATCTGAGTAACCTATTACCTTAAAGTCTGATTACCTAGGATACCACAATCCTAGATCAGCTGTACCCTTAAGGTACTTGAAAATTCTTTTCACAGCTGTTAAGTGAGGTTCTCTTGGATCTGCTTGAAATCTTGCACAAAGACAGGTAGCATACATGATATCAGGTCTACTTGCAGTTAGATAGAGTAATGAGCCAATCATACCTCTATAATCAGTAATATCTACTGATATACCAGTATCCTTATCCAATTTTGTTACAGTGGCCATAGGAGTGGATGCACTTGAACAGTCTTGCATTCCAAATTTCTTCAATAAATTTCTGGTGTCTTAGATTGACAAATAAAAGTTCCTTCCTCATTTTGCTTGACTTGAAGGCCCAGAAAATAGCTAAGTTCTCCCATCATACTCATTTGATGTCTCGACTGCATTAGCTTGGCAAACCTTTTACAAAGTCTGTCATTTGTAGAACTAAAAATGATATCATCAACATATATCTACACCAAAATTAAGTCCTTTCTATGGTTGAGATAGAATAAGGTTTTATTAATAGTCCCTCTGTTAAATCCACTTTCCAAAAGAAACTGAGCTAATGTCTCATACCATGCCCTTGGAGCTTGCTTAAGGCCATAAAGTGCTTTATCAAGTCTGTAGACAAGATTAGAAAATTTTGAATCTACAAAACCTGGAGGTTGTTCAACATATACTTCTTCTTCCAATTCTCTATTAAGAAAAGCATTTACATCCATTTGAAAGACTGTAAACTTTTTGTGAGCAGCATAAGCCAAAAATATCCTTATGGCTTCCAATCTAGCAACTGATGCAAATGTTTCATCATAATCAATTCCCTCATGTTGAGAATATCCTTTTGCAACCAGCCTTGCTTTATTCCTTGTAATTATGCCATCACTATCAATTTTGTTTCTGAACACCCATTTTGTACCAACAATTGATCTGTCCTTTGGTCTTGGCACTAGTGTCCAGACTTTATTTCTTTCAAATTCATTTAACTCTTCCTGCATTGCTTGCTCCCAATCAGCATCTTGAAGAGCTTCCTCTACTTTCTTTGGTTCAGCCTGAGAAAGAAAAGAGTGATAGAAACATTCATTTGATGTTGTTGTTCTAGTTCTTATACCTGCTTCAGGATCTCCAATAATCAAGTCATGTGTATGTGCTTTAGTCCACTTCCTTGCAGATGGAAGATTATCTCTAGAACTGGATTCTCCCTCATGATCCATGCTGTCTCCATCAACATTTTCTGATGCACCCCCATAAAATATGCTCTCTGAGTTGGATCCTTCAGAATTTGAGTTTCCAGAATTATCATAATTTGGCCCATCAGAACTTGATGAATCAGAATTTGAGTTTCCAGAATTATCAGAACTTGGCCCATCAGAACTTGATGAATCAGAACTTGAAGAGACTGTTCTAGGTTCTGATGCTTCTTGAGATATGGTTGGATCTGCAATATTCTTCCCTACACAGGTGCATTTTCCTTTGGCATAGTTACCAAAGTTTCAATAACATCAGAGTTTGCAGTATCAGAATTTAGACTATCAAAATTTACAGAATCAGAATTTAAAGCTTCATTCTCAAATCTCAGCTGATCATGATCATTGAAATCTTCAAGTCCAGTCATCTTCTTATCATCAAAAGAGACATTGATAGATTTCATGACAATCCTTGTTCTTAAATTGTAGACTCTGAAGGCTTTTGTGGAAAGTGGATATCCAACAAAAATTCCTTCATCAGCTTTTAGATCAAATTTGGATAGCTGTTCAGGATGAGTCTTAAGAACAAAACACTTGCATCCAAATACATGAAAGTATTTCAGATTTGGCTTTTTTTTCTTCACCATCTCATATGATGTCTTTCCATGCTTGTTGATAAGTGTTGCATTCTGAGTAAAATAATCAGTTTACACAGCTTCAACCCAAAAGTAGGTTGGTAACTTTGCTTCATCAAGCATAGTTCGTGCAGCTTCAATAAGAGTTCTATTCTTTCTTTCAACAACTCCATTTTGCTGTGGAGTTCCAGGAGCAGAAAATTCCTGCGCTATTCCATGGTCTTTGCAGAACTCTTCCATGATCAAATTCTTGAACTCGGTGCCATTATCACTTCTTATGATTTTCACAGAGTCTTTAACCAATTTATCTAGTTGTTTGACATGATCAATCAAGATAGATGCAGTTTCAGTTTCTGTGTGCAAGAAATACACCCATGTGTATCTGGTAAACTCATCTACTAAGACCATAGCATATTTCTTCTTTACAATAGACATGACATTCACTGGACCAAATAGATCAACATGTAGTAGGTGATAAGGCTCAAGAATTGAAGATTCAGTCTTGCTCTTGAATGAAGATTTTCTTTGTTTTGCCTTTTGACATGAATCACAAAGGCCATCAGGAGCAAATACTGATTTTGACAGTCCTCTCATAAGATCTTTCTTGACTAGTTCATTTATATTGCTGAAACTTAAATGAGAGAGTTTCTTGTGCCAATCCCAGCTTTCTTCAATTGATAATCTACTTAACAGACAGATTGCAGAACCATCAGAACTTGTTGAAAGCTTGGCTTCATAAATGTTACCATGCCTGTATCCTTTCAGAACAACTTTTCCTGTAGATTTGTTTACAACTTCACAGTATTCTTCAAAGAAATCCATATGATAACCTCTGTCACAGATTTGACTAACACTCAGCAGAATGTGTTTAAGTCCTGAGACTAGAGCTACTTTTTCAATGATGACATTCCCAAGATTGATATTGCCATATCCCAGAGTTTTTCCCATGTTGCCATATCCATAAGAGACTCCTGGGCCAGCTTTCTCCACAAAGTCTGATAGCAGGGCTTTATTTCCAGTCATATGTCCTGAACATCCGCTGTCCAGAACTAGGATGTTTTTCCTGTTGCCCTGCAATCACAAAGACCACTAATGATTAGTTTTAAGGACCCGGACTTGCTTGGATCCTTTGGCCTTATTAAGTTTGTTAACATTTGCAGTGGATTTAACATCAGAGTTTATGTTAACATTTTTCTTATCAGAATTTACAGTATCAGACTTTGCATCAGAACTTACAGTAGAAGGAATAATGCTAACTTTCTTTAAAGAAGGTTTTATTTGATAATAATCATAGTACAAACTATGATATTCCTTACAAGTATAAATGGAATGTCATAAACTACCACAATGAAAACAAGGATTTTGTGGCTTAAACCTAACAGACTGACTCTTAAATCCTGACTTAGAAGGTAAGGAGTTTATATTCTTATTCTTCCTGCAAAAAAAGCCAGATGGTTAGAATTTCCACAGTTATAGCATTTCTTTCTAGGAGTATTAGGAACAGGCATATAATTATTTCTTTTATTCACACCTTCCTTTCCATTCCTATTTTTCCTAGGTGGTTTTATATTGTTTACATTCTTAATCTCTTTCAGCTTATACTTAAGCTGCTTCTTTGTCATTAAGCCTATGTTAACTTCAATTAGCTTATCCTGTTTCAATTTGTCAGAAGTTGACTCCGCCTTAACTTCTATCTTACTTTCTTTCATCTTTTCAGAATCAGACTTTACAGATTTAGCTACAAACTTAACAGGATTTACCTTTAGCTTATTAGTCTATTTAACAATAATTGGCTTAATTTGTTCCGTTCCTGTTTCACTTTTATCATCTCCATAACCTAAGCCCTCTTTCCAGTTTCCACTACTTAATAAATTCTGAGTTGTTCTGCCCGAGTTAATCCAAGTCCTGATAATCTCTCTTTCCTTTTTTAACTCAGTTTTTAGAGATTGATTCAATTTTAACACTTCATCTCTAACATAAAAAGCATCATCTCTTTCTTTCTAAGTTTGATGGAACATAACTAACTCCTTTTCTAAATAGTCATTCCTTTTCTTAAAAGCCAGATTTTTAGAAGTTAACCTATCACATGTTAAGGTCTGATCTCTATAGCTAATGAATATGGTTTTAGGATAAGATCTCAACTCAGTAATATCATCAGTATGAAAAGCATAAGTTGTTTGAGGTACCTTTAACTTAGCAGCATCAGAACTACTATCAGCATTTGCCATCAAGGCATAGTTCACCTCATTATCAGAATCTGAAGTGTATGTCCATCTTTTCTTCTTTGTGACAAGTGCCTTGCCTTTGTCACTTTTTCCTTTCTTGCGATCAGGAGATATATGGCCTTTCTCACCATAATTGTAGCATTTAACATTTGAGTAATCTCCTCTGTCAGACTTTTCTATTTTGCCTTCAGATTTTCTGAATCCCTTCTTATCAGAACTTCCACTTTTCCTAAAAAACTTCTTTCCCCTTCTGAATTTCCTCTAAGCTATCTTTGTGATACCCTTCACCATAAGAGCACACAATTTCATCATCTTTTCATCAGCATCCATCTCAGATAGACTCTCAGTTTCTGAATCCTCATCACTATCAGAACTTGATGACTCAGTATCAGACTTTGTGATGAGAGCCTTTCCTTTGCCTTTCTTTGAGACAGCCACTTTGGGAGATTCCTCCTCAGCCTTAAGAGCAATTGTTCTTGACTTTCTCCCATGCCTCTTGCTTCTTTGATCCATCTCAAGTTCATGAGTTTTGAGCATACCATAAATTTCATCAAGAGTAGTTTCATCAAGAGCATAGTTGTCTCTTATAGTAGTTTCCTTCAAATCCCAACTTTCAGGAAGAGCTAAAAGGAATTTAAGATTAGTATTTTCAAGATCATATTCCTTATCCACCAGTGACAGATCATTCAAGAGTTTGACAAATCTGTCATAAAAACCAGTTAATGACTCATCAAGTTTTGAGTCAAAGTGCTCATACTCTTGAGTGAGTATAGTCCTCCTGTTCTTCTTAATTGAATCAGTTCCCTGGCATCTTGTCTCCAAGGCATCCCATATCTCATTTGCAGTCTTGCAGTTAATTATCCTATTTGACATGACATTATTAATGGCACTATGCAGCAAATGCCTTACCTTTGCATCCTTGGCAATAGATGAGATATCTTCAGCTGTATATTCACTTTTCTCCTTTGGTACAGTCTGTGCTGGCTGATCTGCAACTACAACAGAGAGCTTGGTTGACTTATGTGGTCCTTCATTAATTCTGTCACGGTATTCTGGATCTATAGCTTCCAGAAACATAGTCATCCTTACTTTCCATATGGGATACTCAGAAGGTTTCAGAATTGGAACCCTAATAGTCTCATATCGATTATGGATTTAAGTCTTTGGAGTTTCTTCAGTTTTGGTGGGCTTGGTTGGAGTTTTCTCTTCTTCAGACATGATTGTTTTTGGATCTTTACTGTATATGTGTTAACAGACTGTTCTGATACCACTTGTTAGGTCACACACACTGTAGAAGGGGGTTGAATACAGTGTAGACTACAATCAAATCGAATTAAGAAGACAAGTATGAAACACAGAATAATCTTATTAATAAAACAGTATTACAATGGAACCGTTCTCTCTCAGTGATGAACAAATATCACGAGAGCTGCTAGGGTTACAATGAATAATATTATCAATTAAGATAACACATATAGTGTAAACCCTATGCTGTGTTTATATATACACACAGTTACAAGATAAACTTCTAATTGATATCGAACATAAGTCTGCATCCTAAAATATATCAACTAGTTATCTTTTCTTCCAAGTATTATATTCTTCATAGAATTCTTCTCCATGCATATCTCTTCTTGTGTTTGCCTTAATCTTCTTTCCTTCAATCAGCCGCCTTCCTTATCTGAACGTCTTCTTAAGTCCTGATATTATCTCCTGATAAATATCTTCTGATAACTTAAGTTCTGATAACTTAAGTTCTGATATCTTAAGTTCTGACTTCAGTATAAGTACTGATTTTCAGTTAAGTCCTGATTTGTCCTGTTAGTTAAGATCTGAAAACTAAAACACAAATCATTATTAAACATGACATCACAAATATATCTAACACAAAGATATCCTTAGATGCTCTGCGTGATCTTCCGTTGACTTTGAGTAGATCAAAATATCATCGATAAACACAATTACAAACTTGTCTAGATATTCCTTGAAAATTCTGTTCATCAAGTCCATAAATGCTTCTGGAGCATTGGTCAATCCAAAAGACATCACTAAGAATTCATAATGACCATACCTTATTCTGAAAGCTGTCTTTGGTATATCTTCAGGTTTAATTTTTAATTGGTGATATCCCGATCTCAAATAAATTTTAGAAAAATACTTGGCTCCTTTCAACTGATCAATCAAATCTTCGATTCGACGTAATGGATACTTATTCTTGATGGTAAGCTTATTGAGTTCTCGGTAGTTGATGCATAATCTCATGCTTCCGTCTTTCTTCTTAACAAATAGTACTGGTGCACCCCATGGGGATACACTGGGTCGAATCACTCCTTTCTCCAATAACTCTTGCAATTGCTTTACTAGTTCCTTAATTTCAACTGGCGCCATTCTGTACAGGGCCGTAGATACTGGTTCCGTTCTAGGTGTTAAGTCGATCGCAAACTCAATTTCTCTATCTGGAGGAATTCCTAGTAACTCGTCTCGAAACACGTCTAGAAATTCAATTACCACTGGAATGTCTTCCAGTTTTGCTGGTTCCTGACTTCTATCTATCACATAAGAAATGAAATGTTCACATCCTTGTTGCAGTAACTTCTTATCTTAAATCATCGTCAAGAACTTATTTGCTTGCTTCTAACCTTTAAACGTTACCAATTTCTCGTCTGGCGTCTTCAAGATTACCTTCTTATTACGAAAGTCTATCTGAGCATCGTGCTTAGATAGCCATTCCAATCCTTAAAAAACGGCAAACTCTCCTAACTTAAATGGTATCAAGTCAGCGTCAAACTTATTTCTAGAAATTTTAATTTTACAGTCCTTATATACTTGTCTAACAGATACACGCTCCTGATTTTCTAATTATACCGTCACAATCTCACTTAACATTTCAATTGGCAATTCAACTTATCAACAAAATCTTGAGAAATAATTGATCGAGTTGCTCTCGAATCTACTAGCACTTTTGCACATAAAGAATTTACTGTAAGCGTACCTGCCACAACATCAGTGTCCATGATAGCTTCCTTCACAGACATGTCATAAACTTTAGCTCTGGAAGGTTCATTCATTATTGGAGTAGCTATCATAATTCCCAGTATATTATTGGCTGAAGCCGGTGCCTTGCTATAATGACTCGTATATTTTTGCATTATTTAAATGTATAATTATTGAATAATTAAATGAATAAAATATGTGTATGGGTTCTGTCAACGGGTTATTATTTTGTTATTAATTATATGTGTTTATTGGGGTTCGAGAATTATTTGTGTAATTACTTGATGAACTGTGTTATTTTGTTTATATATTTAAAAGTGATTATATCTAAGATTTATTTTCATAAATACTTGGATTATCTGTAAAAACATTTTTATTGCTTTATAATTTTATTTATTATTTTTGGGAGTTTATAAAATTTAGAAATCAATATTTTATTAATTATTTATCTCCAAATGATTTTCTGATTATATTTTTTTATAAAATCAGTATTTATTTCCAGAATTCCTCAAAAATTATGAAATTCATATTATATTAAGTTCTTAATATTCTGAGAATTTTAAAATTATTTTGGAGATTTTTGGGATTAAATTCACCCGCACGTCGATTCACTTAATCGTGAAATGCAGGTACGTTGCGCGTTTCAAAAATGCTTTAAATAATTATAAAATTATATATATATTATTAGTGTTAATTATTTCATGAATTTGGAAGTTTATTTGGAGTTATTTTGATTTATTTTATCTTTAAATTATATCATTAAAAATTAGTATTCGGTGTCAGGGAATAATAAAATAGAGGTACCAACAGATAAATTCAGTCATGTTCATCTCTTTCCTGAGTCATTATCTACAGCTCTTATCTCTTTTTCTTCTCGATCTTAATATCTCTCTCGTTCCTGCATTCTCTCTCTCTCTCGGCTCGATTACTATCTCTCCCTCAACAAATCTCTCAATCTCTCATCTCTCTCCTGTCACCTTCTCTCTATTTCTCCTTTATTTCCCCCGATTCTCCCTGTTTTGGTGAGTTTCCGGCCCCCTAGTTTTTTCCTTCTCCGGTCACTGCTTACTTCTCAGTTTAATTGCTTCGATTTTGTTGGTTGTTATGCCTATATACATATATATATATATATATATGTATGTATGTAGAGGCGTAAAATTAATCAGTTATGAATGTTTGTTGTGTTCATGGATCTGTACCGCCCCATGCCGCTCCGGTTGCTGCCGTTTTAAATTTTCCGGCAAGGTGAACGGAGGGGTGGAAGAGTGTGTGTTGTGCTGCGTATTTTTCCTTTGTTGTTTCAGTCGCATATGTTGCTCCTGTCAATTTCAATTGCTGTTAGTTGGGCTTGAATTAATTGGGACTTTTGGATTTTTGTAGGAAAATAATAATTGATTGATGTTTCGTGAAATAATATTTTGTGCTGAAAATTATAATAATTAATCGATGAAATTCGCGAAGGATGTCCGATGTAATTGGGAACCCGCGAATTTTATCGCCGTCGGCGATGAGTTTCGGCCAGCCAACGGTGGACTATGATGATGTAATCTGAGCCCTATGAGTAAAAAATATAAAAATACGAATAATAGTTAATAATTAATAATTGATTTGTATCAGTGGTTGGGACTTGTGAAGTGTGGATGGTTTGTTGTTGCGATTGATGTCGAATTGCTTCGATGGGTTAGTCCGATAAATAAAAAAGACGCTGCCCGATTTCCAGGAAATCAAGTTACAAAAATACGGGAGCGTATCCAGTAATTATGGGAATGTCGAGCGAATATATATATATATATATATATATATATATATATATATATTCTATATGAAATCTGTTTATATGTCATGGTGAAATATTTTGCCAAAACCAATAACCCTAATTTCATAAAATGACGAGTATACGTATTTTCTAAAAACGAACACTGAACCAACTTTCAAGAATGTGAACCCTAATTGATACATGTATTATAATAATGTGTATACTACGAGTCGGGTTTTGATAACGTTCGGGTAGATTGTTAGCGAGGATATGTCAAGCATATTCGGACGTCTAATGTAGGGCATTTCGGTTCTGTAGGTTCCATCAAAATCCCGAGCATCCTGGTCGGTGCAAAGCTAGCCAGTAATAGTTGTTAAAGCATATCAAGGCAAGTACCCCTGACCATATCTTTATGGCTCAGTAATATATGAATAACTGTTGATTTAAATTATGTACTGGAACAGAAACGTTTTAAGTTACGTATCCCATGTATTTCAAAATGATTTGTTAACTTGTGTTTTGAGGGAAAAGTAACTTCTGAAAATGCCTATCTCTAAATTGTGAATAAAATTTGAAAAGGGTTTTTGAAAAGTGTACTGTGATAGAATTGTTTTGAAAAGAGATAGGTAAGTGGTTTGAAAACTGGATAAATAGGTCAGATAATTGGATAAGCGTGCGCGAGGGCCCGTAACGGACATGAAGATAGCGTAAGAGGCTAAGTTGTTTGCACACCCTATTTAAACCACTTAGTCCAGCGTGACAAAGACCTAGCTAGTCTCTGAGTTCCGGAACAAGTTTAATGGGATGGCAAATGGAGTCGTCCTATGGATATAGCCTAATCAACTGTCTCGTCAGGGATCATCCAATACATAAATATCTGAGCTTGATGATTTTATGGTTCCCGTGATGGAACAAATATTTTGGGTCCCCGTAACAGGATAAATGGTTTTATGGTTCCTATAATGGAACAGAAGATTTGGATATGAGAATAGCATGCTAAAATTGAACTCTGATATTCACACAGCACAACTAATAAGATGTTTTACAAAGCATGCTAGTTATTGATATTCAGTTTTACCTGATTACTTGTTTTTTAAAGGAGTTATGAATTTTATTCTTATTATTGTTATCTTAAATTGTTTTTATTATTATTCATATAGTGGTACTGCAGAGCGATTGATCGCTCACTCTTGCAAAATATTTTGCATATTCTTTTATTGCATATGCCTAGGAGATCTTTCTGTCATAGGCAAGGCCAGAGTCCAGTTCCTCCTATATTGAGCTCCTCTGAGTGTGTTGTGTCAGACCAGGTGTGGTCTGTAAGTTGAAGTAGAAAGTTAGATATGTCGGGTTATTTTCAATAAGTTGGTTTGTAATAAGCGTGTTACCTAAATTATACTTGAACCTGGAAAAGATCTTGTGAAGGGGTGTTTAAATTGAAATGAAAATGAGTTGATTGTATTATAATTATAGTTTGATATTGTTAGTGACGTCAACTCCTGACCCCGGGGTTGAGGCCGTCATAGGTTGGTATCAGAGCTACAGGTTTAAATCCTTGATTTAGGTTAGGAATAGAGTCGAAAAGGTGTAGAATTGGGGTATAGGGTGTGAATCAGCAACACACATTTAGAGGAGCAAGTTTAACAGTTTAGTCGAGGGTTTGAAGGTGTAACCCAGGCATATTTTGAGGATCTTAGAATTGCCCTGATCTTTAGTCTGTCTCCCTGGTATATGTGCTATTGGAAACGGATGTTAGAGATTTCTAGTTATCCCTTCCTCGAGAACGAGTCTGATCATGTGAATTCAGTTAGTAGGTTGTGATAGTAGCTAGCAACTGTTATGAGTATTGGCTTATGCTGTTAGCATTGCATTGTTATTACAGTTGTTACTTTTATTATTTTATTTGTTGTTGATTTTGTTAATTTTAGCCACTCATTACCGTCGGACCCCAACTAGACAAGGATGGGAATATTTCATTGCGGCAGCATTCTCTTGGCATATGAAAATGTTGCTACCCGGGGAAATTCTTTTAGACTAAAACCATTTGTTGTGTTTTAGGAGAATGCCTCCCAAGAAGAAAATCCCATCCAATTCCTCTAATAGAGCCTTTGATGGGGGCTCAGTCATGAATGAGTGGCTAGATTTACTGCGCCAACAGTCTATTTAAATGGCTCAACAGCAAGAACAGCAGCAACAATAATTTCTGCAACAACAACAATAATAGCTGCAATTCATACAGCAGTGACAACAACAAATTCAACGGCAATAGTTGTAGCTTCAGCAACAACCTCAGCAAAGAGAGGTGAACCAAACTGTTAGCTTTAAATCTTTTTAGTCGATGAAGCCCCCAGAGTTTAAGGGTGAAGTGGACCCAGTTGCTGCCATAATTTGGCTAAATGAAATAGAGAAAGCCTTTACCCTCACTCAAGTAAGTGATAATCTTAAGTAAGACTATGCGAGTTATTTTCTGAAGGGTGAAGTAAATTATTGGTGGGAGTCCACTCGTGCCTTGGAAGGAGAAGGTCCTATTTCTTGGACCAGGTTTATAGAATTGCTTTTGGAAAAATATTTCCCTGATTGTTTGCAAAGTCAGTTGGAGGTTGAATTTCTAGAATTGAGGCAGGATGAAAAGAGTGTGGCAGAATATAAGGCCAAGTTTACGGAATTGGCCCGATTGGTACCCGTGTATGTAATTTCTTAAGCTCAAAAAGTGAAGAGGTTCCAGCAGGGATTGAAGCCAGAAATCCGTATTGGGGTTGTAGCCTTGCAGCTTAAGACATATCCCTCTGTATTTCAGGCCGCCCTAGTAATTGAAAGTGATCGGAAGTTGGCTGCCAAAGAGAAGGGTGATAAGAAGAGAAAGTCCGAAGGTACTACTAGTGAGATAAATCCAGGAGGATCCGGTCAGAGGTTTCAGAAGCAATTTGGCCAAACTAGTAATAAAAGATTCAGAAGACATACTTTTCCTCAGTCTAGCCCTACTACCACTTCAGTTGCCTCCACTCCAACCCAGTTAGCAAATTCAGCGGTGGATTGTAAGATATGTCGCAAGAAACATAGTGGTCCGTGCAAAAGGGATGTGTAGTGTTTCAAATGTTATCAAAAGGGTCATTATGCATCGCAATGCAACTCAGAGAAACCCGCAGTTACTTGTTATAACTGTGGTAAGGTTGGAAATCTTGCTAGGAATTGTAAGATAGCTACTCAAGGTTCTACGTCTCAAGGACCGACATCCAGCACAGCTAAGGCTAGAACTCTCAAGGTGACCAAGAGGTCCCATGCTCAGGACTCGGATGTAGTTGCAGGTACGCTCTCTCTCAACTCCGTACCTGTTAAATTTTTGTTTGATTCTGGAGCATCTAAGTCTTTTATATCAAAGGATGGTATGAATAAAATGGACTTAATGCTGGAAGATTTGGTTGAACTTTTGACTATAGAAGTAGCTAACCAGGATAGAGTCTCAGTAAGTCAGTTTTGCCCTATATGTCAATTGGAAATCCACGGGCATTCTTTTTTGGCTGACCTAATACCCTTCGAGCTAAGAGAGTTCGACGTGATTTTAGGAATGGATTGGTTGTCCCAACATAAGGAAAATATTGACCGTAAGAAGAGGAAGATTGTGATGTTTACAGAGGATGATGTTAAGGTAAATTATCAAGGACAAAGACAAGAAAAGAAATTTCTCTCGATATTAAAGGAAAAGAAAATGTTAAAATAAGGACGTGAGGCTTACCTAGCACATGTAGTAGACATTGCAAAAAAGGTACCTAATCTGGATGAGATTCCAATAGTAAGAGAATTTCCAGATATTTTTTCAGATGAGTTACCAAGATTGCCACCAGATCGTGAGATCGAGTTTTTTATTGATTTAGTTCCCGGAGCATAACCAGTTTCAAAGGCTCCTTATCGTATGGCTCCAGTATAAATGATAGAACTAGCTAAGCAACTTCAGGAATTATTGGATAAAGGTGTGATTAGGCCAAGTATATCTCTGTGGGGTGCACCAGTGCAATTCGTAAAGAAGAAGGATGGGAGTATGAGGTTGTGTATTGATTATCGAGAATTAAATAAGTTGACCATCAAGAATAAGTATCCCCTACCAAGGATAGATGACTTGTTTGACCAGCTTAAAAGAGCGTGTTGTTTCTCGAAGATTGACTTGAGGTCGGGCTACCATCAATTGAAGATTAAGCCGGAAGACATACCGAAAACTGCCTTCAGAACCAGATATGGGCATTATGAGTTCCTAGTGTTGTCATTCGGATTGACCAACACCCCAGCTGCTTTCATGGATCTAATGAACCGGGTGTACAATGAGTACTTGGATAAGTTTGTGATTATATTTATTGATGACATCCTCATCTATTCGAAGACTAAATACGACCATATCGAACATCTGAGGATTGCCCTACAAAAGCTGAGAGACAAGCGGTTGTACGCTAAGTTTTCAAAGTGTGAATTTTGGTTGGATGAAGTCCAATTCTTGGTTCATGTAGTAGGAAAGGATGGCATCAAGGTGGATCATGTAAAGATTGAGGCTGTATCCAAGTGAGAATAACCAAGGACCCCGATGGAGGTTAGAAGTTTTCTTGGATTAGCAGGTTATTACCGAAGATTTGTAAAGGACTTCACTAAGATTGCAACTCCATTGACCAAGATGACCAGGAAGAATGAGAAGTTTATCTAGAGAGAGAAATATGAAGAAAGTTTCCAAGAATTAAAAAAGAGATTAGTAACAGCTCCAGTGCTAGCATTGCTAGATGAGACGGAAAATTTTGTAATCTACAGTTATGCTTCTTTAAAAGGTTTGGGCTGTGTGTTGATGCAACATGATAAAGTTATTGCCTACGCCTCCAGACAGTTAAAACTCCATGAGCAAAAGTATCCAGTGTATGATTTGGAGTTAGCAGCAATAGTGTTCGCGTTGAAACTGTAGAGACATTACTTGTACGGAGAAAAGTGCGAGATCTATATGGACCATAAGAGCTTAAAGTATATATTCACCCAGAAGGACCTAAACATGAGACAACGAAGATGGCTAGAATTGATTAAGGATTACGATTATTCTATTAACTACCACCCAAGAAAAGCCAATGTATTGGCAGATGCCCTGAGCAGGAAGGAAAGATTGAATGTAATCACAGTTTCTTAGGAACTAGCAAAAGAATTGGAAAAGATGGAATTTGAAATTCGAGTGCCAGAAGATAATAAAGAGAAATTGTATGAAATCACTTTTCAGCCAGAATTGATGGACAAAATTAAGAAATGTTAGAAAGAAATAATGGATCAAGGACTAGATAGTTTGACTGGAGAAGAACTTTGTACGCAAAAAGACAGTAAAGGTATATTTAGGTTTTCTTCGAAAATATGGATTCCCTATGTGATTGAACTGAAGAATAAGGTCTTGAGGGAAGCTCATAATTCTAGGTTTTCTATTCACTTGGGAAGCACTAAGATGTATCAAGATTTGAAGAAAAACTTCTAGTGGCCAGGAATGAAGAAAGAAATTGCAAATTAGGTTAGCATATATCATGTATGCCAGATAGTGAAAGCAGAACATCAAAGACCAAGTGAATTGTTACAACCTTTGGAGATTCCACAGTGGAAATGGGAAGAAATTGCGATGGATTTTGTGGTAGGACTACCAAAGACAAGATCGAACCATGATGCTATTTGGGTAATTATTGATAGATTGACGAAGTCCACACATTTCCTTCCGATCAATAAAAGGTATTCCTTGGATAGGCTAGTCAAGCTATATTTGGATGAAATTGTAACCAAGCATGAAGTCCCTGTGTCAATTGTATCTGATCGAGATCCAAGGTTTAACTCAAGGTTTTGGACCAAATTTCAAGAATGTTTAGGGACTAAACTAAAAATGAGTACCGCATATCATCCCCAGACAGATGGCCAGAGTGAAAGGACGATTCAGATAATAGAAGATGTGTTAAGGGTTTGTGGTTTGGACTTTAAATGAAACTGGGATGATCACCTATCTTTAATTGAGTTCTCCAATAATAACAGCTATCATGCCAACATAGGAATGCCACCCTACAAAGCTTTGTATGGATGTAAATATAGGTCCCCACTCTAATGGGAAGAAGTAGGAGAAAATAAGTTGTTAGGTCCTGAGTTGGTTCAACAAATCAAGGACGTAGTTGTATTGATTCGAAAAAGGTTGGAAGCAGCTCAAGATAGACATAAAAAGAACGCAAACCTACATCGAAAGGACATGGGTATGGAAATAGGATCGTTGGTATTGTTGAAAGTATCGCCCTTGAAAGGATTGGTTAGGTTTGGGCATAAAGGCAAACTATGTCCTAGATATATCAGACCGTTTAAAGTATTGAGAAAAGTAGGTAAAGTTGCCTATGAGTTGGCGTTGCCACCGCAGTTGCAGCATATCCATAATGTGTTCCACATATCTATGTTGAAACGCTATATCCCCGATTCGAATCAAGTCATTGAGTATGAGCCAGTCAAGCTTCAGCCAGATTTATCCTACGTGGAACGACCGATCCAGATTCTAGGTCGTAAAGAATGAGTCCTTAGAAATAAGTCTATTCCCAAAGTTAAAGTACTTTGGGGAAATCCTCGAGTAGAAGAATCTACTTGGGATCTAGAGTCAAATATGCTTGACAAATATCGTCACTTGTTTAGTTTGATCAAATTCTTAGGACAGAATCTTTCTAAGGGGGAAGGATATAACGACTCGTTTATTTTTGCATTATTTAAATGTGTAATTATTGAATAATTACATAAATAAAATATATGTATGGGTTCTGTCAGCGGGTTATTATTTTGTTATTAATTATATGTGATTATTGGTGTTCGAGAATCATTTGTGTAATTAATTACTAAACTGTGTTATTTTGTTTATATATTTAAAAGTGATTATATCTAAGATTTATTTTCATAATACTTGGATTATCTCTAAAATCATTTGTATTGCTTTATAATTTTTTTTTTTATTTTTGGGAGTTTATAAAAATTTAGAAATTAATATTTTATTAATTATTTATCTCCAAATGATTTACTGATTGCATTTATTTGTAAAATCAGTATTTAATTCCAGAATTTCTCAAAAATTATGAAATTCATATTATATTAAGTTTTTAATATTCTGAGAATTTTAAAATTATTTTGGAGATTTTTGGGATTAAATTCACCCGCACGTCGGTTCGCTTAATCGTGAAATGCAGGTACGTTGTGCATTTCAAAAAAGCTTTAAATAATTATAAAATTATATATATTATTAGTGTTAATTATTTCGGGAATTTGGAAGTTTATTTGGAGTTATTTCGATTATTTTATCTGCAAATTATATCATTAAAAATTAGTATTCGGTGTCAGGGAATAATAATTTAGAGGTACCAATAGATAAATTCAGTCATGTTCATCTCTTCCTGAGTCATTATCTACAGCTCTTATCTCTTTCTCTTCTTGATCTTAATCTCTATCTCTCGTTCCTGCAGTCTCTCTCTCTCTCGTCTCGATTCATCTCTCTCTCTCAGCAAATCTCTCATCTCTCTCCTGTCACCATCTCTCTGTTTCTCCTTTATTTCCCCCGATTCTCCTTGTTTTGGTGAGTTTCTGGCCTCCTAGTTTCTTTCCTTCTTCGGTCACTGCTTAGTTCTCAGTTTAATTACTTCAAATTTGCTGGTTGTTATGCCTATATATATATATATGTAGAGGCGTATAATTAATCAGTTATGAATATTTGTTGTGTTCATGGTTCTGTGCCGCCTCATGCCGCTTCGGTTGCCGCCGTTTTAAATTTTCCCGTAAGGTGACCGGAGGGGTGGAGGAGTGTGTACTTTGCTGCGTATTTTGCCTTTATTGTTTCAGTCGCATATGTTGCTCCTGTTAATTTCAATTGTTGTTTGCTGGGCTTGAATTAATTGGGACTTTGGATATTTGCAGGAAAATAATAATTGATTGATGTTTCGTGAAATAATTTTTTGTGCAGAAAATTATAATAATTAATCGATGAAATTCGTGAAGGATGTCCGATATAATTCGGAACCCGCAAATTGTATCGCCGTCGGCGATGAGGTTCGGCGAGCCGATGGTGGACTGTGATGATATAATCTGAGCCCTACGAGTAGAAAATATAAAAATTGTATCGGTGGTTGGGACTTGTAAAGTGTGGATGGTTTGTTGTTGCGACTGACATCGAATTGCTTCAACGGGTTAGTCCGATAAATAAAGGAGACGCTGCCCGATTTCCAGGAAATCAAATTAAGAAAATACGGGATCGTATCCAGTAATTATCGGGACGTCGAGCGAATATGTATATATAAATATTCCATATGAAATATGTTTATATGTCATTTTTGAAATATTTTGCCAAAATCGATAACCCTAATTTTGTAAAACGAACACTGAACCAACTTTCGAGAACGTGAACCCTAACTGATACGTGTATTACAATAATGCGTATGTTACGAGTCGGGTTTTGTTAGCGTACGGGTAGATTGTTAGCAAGGATATGTCAAGCATATTCGGACATCTAATTTAGGGTATTTCGGTTCTGTAGGTTCCAATCGAAATCCCGAGCATCCTGGTCGGTGCAAAGCTAGCAAATAATAGTTGTTAAAGCGTATCAAGGCAAGTACCCCTGACCATATCTTTATGGCTCAGTAATATATGAATAACTGTTGATTTAAATTATATACTGGAATAGAAACGTCTTAAGTTACGTATCCCCTATGTTTCAAAATGATTTGTTAATTTGTGTTTTGGGGGAAAAGTATCTTCTGAAAATGCATATCTCTAAAAGTGTGTTGTGATAGAGTTGCTTTGGAAAGAGATAGGTAAGTGGTTTGAAATTGGATAAATAGATCAGATAATTGGATGAGCATGCGCGAGGGCCCGTAACAGCCAGGAAGATAGCTTAAGAGGCTAAGTTGGTTGCACACCCTATTTAAACCACTTAGTCTAGCGTGACAGAGACCTAGCTAGTCTCTAAGTTCCGGAACAAGTTTAATGGGATGGAAGATGGAGCCGTCCTATGGAGATAGCCTGGTTAGCTGTCACATCAGGGATCATCCAATACATAAATATCTGAGCTTGATGATTTTATGGTTCCCGTGATGGAATAAATATTTTGGGTCCCCGTAACGGGACAAATGGTTTTATAGTTTCTGTAATGGAACAGAAGATTTAAAAATGAAAATAACATGCTAAAATTGAACTCTGGTATTCACACAACACAACTAATGAGATGTTTTACAAAGCATGCTAGTTATGATATCCAGTTTTACCTAATTACTTGTTTTTATAAACGAGTTATGAATTTTGTTCCTATAATTTTTATCATAAACAGATTTGATTATTATTCATATAGTGGTACTGCTGAGCGATTGATCGCTCACTCTTACAAAATATTTTGTATATTCTTTTGTTGCAGATGCCTAGGAGATCTTTGTGTCATAGGCAGGGCCAGAGTCCAGTTCCTCCTGTATTGAGCTCCTCTGAGTGTGTTGTGTCAGATCAGGTATGGTCTGTAAGTTGATGTAGAAATTTAGATATGTCAGGTTATTTTCAATAAGTTGGTTTGTCATAAGTATGTAACCTAAATTATAATTGAACCTGGAAAAGATCTTGTGAAGGGGTGTTTATATTGAAATGAAAATGAGTTGATTGTATTATAATTATAGTTTGATACTGTTAGTGACGTCAACTCCTAAACCCGGGGTTGAGGCCGTCACACTTGCAATCCCTTGCTATGTGTCCTGGCTTTCCGCACTTGAAACATATAAACCCAATTGTTGGAACTTTACATGCCTGATTCCTGGTAGGTTGATCCTTGTTTGCTGGCTCTCTGGCTGGTTGGTTACGGCACTCCCGTCAATAGTGCCCCCTCTGGTTGCATCTGTAGTAGACAACATTCAGCTTGCTGCAAACTCCTACATGCTTCTTTTCACATAATTGGCAATCAGGTAAAGCTGGCCCCTACTGGGATGGTTGGTTTCCACTGGCTGGACGGTTACCTTATCCTTGGTTTCCTGCATTCTTCCTATTAAAATTCCTTCCGGGATTGAACTTGCCTTTCTTCTGATTAAAATTTAGAAACTTCCCTGCTTGGGACTGTCGTTCACTTCCCTCAAACTTCCTTTTCTTACTTTCCTTCTCCTTCTGAGACATTTCACTCTCTGTCTCTGTAATCATAGCTTTCTGCACAACTCCCACATATGTATCTAATTCAAATACGACCACCTTCCCTCGGATCCATGGCTTAAGACCTTGTTGGAACCTCTTAGCTTTCTTATCAGTGTCCACGTATGATGGTACAAACCTAGATAATTCCTCAAACTTACTTTTATAATCTGCCACTGACATATTCCCCTACTTTAATTTTAGAAACTTCAATTCCATTTGATCCTGAACAAACTGAGGGAAATACTTCTCTAAAAACAACTCCTTGAATATATCCCACACAACATCGTCTGTACCTTCCAATGTATTAACAGTTTCCCACCAGTAGGTGGCTTCATTCTTCAGATAGTGACTCGCAAACTCGGTCTTCTACTCCTCTCTCACCTTGACTAAGGCAAATGCCTTCTCAATTTCCTTCAACCATACTTTTGCCTCAATAGGATCTACAGAACCTTTAAATTCTGGTGGATTCACCATCTGAAAAGTCTTAAAGGTTACTTGAGGATTAGTCTGCCTCTGCTATTGTTGAGTTAGGTGGACTATTTGTTGGGCCTAGATATGAAGAATCTGGTCTACAGTTGGGTCTAGGGGACCTGGATTCTCATTATGGTTATTGTTGTCTTGGTTGTTGTTGTTGGTTTCTTCATTCTGGTTGGTAGAACGAGTATTTCTTCTGGGAGGCATTTTTTAGTAAAGAATCAAACAACTTATTTAGCCTTTAAATCAAAACCTTTTTTATGAAAAGATTATATAAAATAGAAATATTTTTTTTGCAAAACATTTTCAATGGTTGAACTAAGTAAATTGCATGCTTCTTTACAGAATATAAACAATTAGGTAATAGGGCACATGTTATGATAAGAGTTTATAAATGGTGCAGTAAGTAAGATAAAATAGGTACAGTAATAACAATGCTGGAAAGGAAAGGAAAGCACTAATATATAAATATATCAAAGTTTGGTAGTACAAGCGCAAAATGTTTTATTAAACACAAAGGTGCAGCAGGCCTATACATTATTCAGCAAGTCCATTTTATTTATATATGAACAATCTGATGATACACATTACACACTATTATACATATAGCAACTGTCACACCATATTTGTCGTCAAGCTTTAGGGAAACTCTAGTCCACCAAGTCTTTCAAAATCCTCCAATACCTCTCTGGCCCACCCCATAAGAGCATCTGGGGCTGCATACTCGCAAGTAGCTCCATGAAGTCTAGCTTCAAGTATTATTCGGGTCACCTGGATCTCATTTTGAAGCTCCCTCACATTCCTATCAACATCTATAGTCCTCATAATATGGTGGCCTCTCGCTCCAGAATAAGAGCCTCATACTTATAGTATGGAACAGGGTGTAGAGTAAACTGGAATGATGCACCGGCCACCGAATGCCCGGTAGAATCAAAATCAGCTGGTGGGGGTCCTCGAATAGGTGGTCTCACAACTGGAGGTGGAATAGCTCGCAGTGGTGCAACCGTCACAACTGGTATTATAGCTGACACCGGTCGAAGAGTAGGATATGGAACAGATGATAGTCTTCCGACTGAAGACTCCGAGTGATCAGATGATATCGGGATAAAGGAATCTGTCATCGCTGCTATCTGAAAATTACGCTGCTAGATAAGAATCTCGAATCTCATCACGACTCATACTATAACCTACCGTTTAGTCACACTCAACCTCTCGACTACCTATTTTTCTATTTTTTGATTATAACATTAACCCTCTACCCATTCCCGACAATGTAGACTTGAGGAAGTGAATTTTAAATTGTAGCTCTGATTCCCAACCTTTGGCGCCCTCTAAACCCGGGTCAGAAGTTTGAATTCCACAACACATACTCACACCATATATAAACCTGTTTATGAAAATAATATATACAATGACCCTATTTACGATAACCATGGATCACAACACTTTAAAGTATGCCCACAAGCCACAACCTTATTTATATTACAAACGTACCAAATCCCAGTTTATTTATCTTACAACCGAATAAACTTTATTACAAACTACGAACACAACTAAGGCAAACATCATCTTCTAGCTTATTCCAAATCAACCTGGAAACCTAGCTCGCATTCTTGTCTTGGGATCCTCGCTACCACCAATTTCCTTTTTCACTGGAAAATAATATAAACAAATTTGCAAGAGTGAGCTAACTAGCTCAGCAAGTCGTAATGACAACACTGAGATTAAATAATAATCAACTCAAATGATATAAGGAATCAAGTTTCCTGATAAGCAATAGTTATAATTGGATATGCACTTTCATTTTTAAAAACCAAGGTTAGGTTGCTGATCAGTCACGCACTAAACCCGAGTAAGGCTCCCAGCTTTGCTCTATATACTGGATCCAAGGCGCACATTAGCCTATTATGACCATGAATCTGGTCCTTATTTAAAAACAATCCAATTCTATAATATCAACATGATAAACAATGGAAATCAATAAGCTAAATCATAAACAATATTATATCGAAGTATAGGCCAATTTATAGTACCCTGAAGGTATAAAAAGGTAAACAGGAAGATAGATTTTCAATCAAGGAAAGAATCAGAAAGTAGAAGACCAAGGGTTCAATGGTTATAAGGATTGGTCTTCTATTATAGAAGGCACAAAGGTTCGTATGTTAAGCAATTCCATATCAAGAATCAGTATGTGGTATATATATATATATATATATATATATATATTTGTGGAGTAGTATCATATATGGGTGGTTTGTATCTGAGAATTCAACAACCAATGGTTTACAAAGAATAAGGCTTACGGCTCAAGCTCAATAACAATAATCAGGGTTTAGGGTAAAGTACTTCAAATTACTTGCAATATAGAACCAGAACTATTTGGAATACTTGCAACTTATATGAAGAGAGTTCGAAGATATTTGTAATACAGTACAAGAATGAGCAGAAGCACCTGTTGTATAACAAGAGAGATTAGAAATACTTGCCTTATTTCAATCCGCTTTCAATTTACTTGCAATCATCAATTGGTTCTCACTCACTGACCACTAGCTTTCCCTTTCTTTGTCTCGCTTCCTCTGTTAAACATCACATTTATTTATCAATACCCATCCTCATCTCATTCTATCCGTTACAAGCTTCTATCTACCCTTCGTTTCACCCAAATCCGACGTACGGATTGAAAGTTACAACAAAAACCGTCAAACAATGCACATACAATCATATTATACATCAATCAGATCATATATAGTACGTAGCACATAAGATATTCAATCAAAATAATTTTTCAAAGAAGATTTAGGGTTAAAATGATTTTCCAAGTATTTAATATAAACTTTTGAATATTTTTGGGAATTAAAACGGGTCTCCGAATCATTTTATAATTAAATAATAAGGCCCGAACACCCGAGTCTAACTTTAAAATGATATAATAATAATTATCGAGCCTTGAAAATAACTAAAAATAATATTTTAAAGCTCAAAACTATTTTTTGGAATTTTTAAATCCAAATAAATAATTAAATCAAATAAATAATTAATTAAAATTAATTAATAACTAATTAAATTAATTAAACAATTAATATTTAAATTAATTGACTAATTAAATAATTAATTATCAACTAAAATAATTTAACTAAATAACTAAGATTTAATTTCAAAGTAAAAATAATTTTTCAGAATTTAATATTGATTTTTAGAATTTAAAATGAATTTTTAGAAATAAAATAAAAATTTTAAATAATTTTTAAATAAAAGAAAATGCAGAAACAGATTTCAGAATTTGCAATTGGGGGCAAGGGGATTAAACCCGGGTCAAATGATCGGGTCGACAAGAACAACCCCGGGTTGGCTTGAACGCCGCCAGGATTCTGGGGATAAACCCAGTTTCCGGCGGGTTCGCCGAAGGCCAGCGAGCTTCGTCCAAATGAGTTAGTTGAACTCCGATTTAAACTCTAATCAATCCTAAATTGATTCCCAGGTTCAGTTCCCTTATCAATTTCTCCCCTCAACCACCACAACAATTTCTCCGGCGAATAAGTTCAAATTCCGGCTACACGTTCCAGGCTTCCAACATAGACATATAATACATGGATCGAATCATTTTAAAACGATCTATCTACTGGTATAACCCAATCAAACCCAAGTTAGCAGATTAAGAGTTCCCAAATTCGATTAAAAACATTCATATGTACATAAACCCTAAATTTTATGATTCAGAGAATTAAACCTTAATATGTTATTGAACTCTATTTTCAACATATAATATACCAAAATTATCATAATAAAATTATCTATAAGATATAATCATCAAATCATACCAACAACATAAAAATCAAAATTTCATATATTAATCTTTAATTAATTCAAATTAAAATAAATAAATAAGAAAATAACCTTGATTGCTGCACTGAAATAGATAGTTGATCCTCATAAAACTTTTCAAGAGCTTCGATTCGGTATATGGCACGTTTGATTCCGAGATCGATAACACTTTTGTTTTTTGTTTTGATTCTCAAGAACGCGACGATTTTACGGGTTTTTCTCTGTAATTTATCACTTTTTACTGATCGATTATGATTATAAGAATAAAATGAAATAAGAAAAGGGCTATTTATATTTATAGAATATTATTACCTGTTGGATCGTATTGGATCGGAAAATAAGTTGCTTAGCCGCTAAGTAACTGCATAAACGATCCGATATGATACCTGTATTGGATAACTATCCAAACTGGGCCTCTTATAAAACACTTTATACGAAAATAATGTAATAATATCCCATCTTTTGAGAATACGGGTTTTGTTGATCTATCGAAATGATTATCGTATCGGAAATTTTTGCGTCGAGACGCATACGGGTTAAACCATAATCCGGATTGAAAATGTCAAAACACGGAAAATGTCCGGACTAGTGATTGCTTATTTTTTCGAAGAGTTTCGGGTTGTTAAAATGGTTGAAGTTGGACGATTCCCGGTTTTATAAAATAGTATTTTAATTATACAGAAAATAATTAATAAATTCATAAATCATTATAAAATTATATAACAGTCCAAAAATTACCAGAAAAATATCACAATTATCTATATTTTATTCTGGACATAATAAAATTAACATACTCCCATTTTATCACATATAAACATCTAAATATAAATATTAATCATCAGATAATTCACCAAATTTCAAATAATAATCATTTATTGATAAAAATAATTACACGCTATATCCTGGATATTACATCCTTCCCCCTTAAAAGGATTATGTCCTCAGGATCTCCTAAGTAAACAAATGAGGGTACTTTTCTCACATATCTCTTTCTAGCTCCAAGGTTGACTCTTAAACCTTTGGGTTTCTCCACAATACTCTTACTAAATTTACAACTTTGTTTCTTTATACCTTATATTTTCTTTCTAGAATCTCTATTGGATTCTCTACACACATGATAAATCTTCCTGAAGTTCTACTGGCTCATACCTGATTACATGCCTAGACTCTGGATTGTACTTCTTAAGTATCGATACGTGAAATACATTATGAATGTGCTCCATGTGTGGAGGTAATGCCAATTTATATGCTACCTTGCCGACACGTTTTAAAATTTCAAAAGGTCCAACGTATCTAGGACTCAACTTTCCTTTCTTTCCGAATCTTGAAAATACTTTCCATGGTGACACTTTCAGTAACACTAGATCTCCTTCTTCAAATTTCATGTGCTTCCTGGATTAACCTGCATATTTCTGTTGACGATCTTGTGCTGCAATTAACCATTTCTGAATAATTTTAATAACTTCCTTCGTCTGTTGCACCAATTCGGATCCAAGTATTTTACGTTCTCTAACTTCGTCCCAATATACTGGTGATCGACATTTGCGTCCATAAAGAGCTTCATAGGGAGGCATTCCAATACTGGCGTGATAACTGCTATTGTAAGCAAACTCCACTAAGGGCAAATGCTCATCCCAATTTCCTTTGAAATCAATGGCACAAACACATAACATATCCTTAATGGTCTGAATCGTTCTTTCGCTTTAGCCGTTAGTCTTTGGATGATAAGTTGTACTCATATTTAATTTAGTTCCTAAACATTCTTGAAAACTTCTCCAAAAACTTGAATTGAATTGTGGATCTCGATTTGAAACAATAGACACAGGGACTCCATGACGGACTACTATTTCTTTCAAATACATGTGAACCAACTTGTCCAATGAAAATCTTTCATTAATGGGCAAAAAATGAGCTGATTTAGTTAGTTTGTCCACTATAACCCAAATGGCATCGTGGTTCGCTCTCGTCCTTGGTAATCCAACTATAAAATCCATAGCAATGTGCTCTAACTTCCATTCTGGAATCTCGAACGGTTGTAATAATCCACTTGATCTCTGGTGCTCCTCCTTAACTCTTTGACACATGTAATATTTTCTAACACATTCCGCAATCTCTTACTTCATGTCTGGACACCAATAATTCTTTTTTAAATCTCTGTACATATTGGTACTTCCTGGATGGATGGAATACTTTGAGTTGTGAGCTTCATGTAGAATTTCATTTTTCAACTCTGCCACGGGTGGAATCCAAATTCTGGAAGAAAATCTGAGAATACCTTGATCATTCTTTTGAGTGCATAATTCTTCTCCTACCAAACGATTGATATCCTGATCCATTATTTCCTTTTGGCATTTTCTTATCTTCTCTAATACTTATGGTTGAAAGGTCATACGTTACATCTTTGCTTCATTAGGCTTGCAAATCGTGACTTCCAATCCCAATTTCTGAAATTCCTTGTATAATTCTTTAGGTACCATTAACACGTTTAGTCTTTCCTTTCTGCTTAACGCATCTGCCACCACATTCGCTTTTCCTGAGTGATAGTTAATTGTGCAATGATAGTCCTTGATCAGCTCCAACCATCTTCTCTGTCTCATGTTAAGCTCCTTTTGCGTGAATATGTACTTCAAATTTCTATGGTCCGTATAGATTTCACATCTTTCTCCGTATAGATAATGTCTCCAAATCTTCAAGGCGAATACTATTGCTGCTAGTTCTAAGTCATGAGTAGGATACTTCTGCTCATGAGGTTTCAGTTGTCTAGATGCATATGTAATAACTTTATCATGATGCATCAAAACACAACCTAATCCCTTATGAGAAGCATCACTATAGATTACAAAATTTCCTTCATCATCTGGAAGTGACAAAACAGGGGCCCTAATTAGTCTCTTCTTCACTTCTTGGAAACTTTCTTCACAGTTCTCGTTCCATATAAATTCTCATTTTTTCTAGTAAGCTTCGTTAAAGGTGTCGCAATCTTTGAGAAATCTTGAACAAATCGTCGATAATATCCTGCTAATCCTAGGAAACTTCTTACTTATGTTGGTGTTTTTGGCCTTTCTCAATTCATAACAGCTTCAATCTTTGCTGGGTCCACTTTGATTCCTTCATTACTAACTATATGCCCTAGGAACTGAAATTCATGTAACTAAAATAACTATATGCCCTAGGAACTGATAATAACTCTTGCAATTGCTTTACTAGTTCCTTAATTTCAACTGGCGCCATTCTGTACAGGGCCGTAGATACTGGTTCCGTTCTAGGTGTTAAGTCGATCGCAAACTCAATTTCTCTATCTGGAGGAATTCCTAGTAACTCGTCTGGAAACACGTCTGGAAATTCAATTACCACTGGAATGTCTTCCAGTTTTGCTGGTTCCTGACTTCTATCTATCACATAAGCAATGAAATGCTCACATCCTTGTTACACTAACTTCTTATCTTGAATCATCGTCAAGAACTTCTTTGCTTGCTTCTGATCGTTAAACGTTACTACTTTCTCATCTAGCATCTTCAAGATTACCTTCTTATTATGATAGTCTATCTGAGCATCGCGCTTAGATAACCAGTCCATTCCTAAAATAACGTCAAACTCTCCTAACTTAAATGGTATCAAGTCAGCGTCAAACTTATTTCCAGAAATCTCAATTTCACAGTCCTTACATACTTGGTTAACAGAACACACTCCTGATTTGCTAATTCTACCTTCATAATCTCACTTAATAATTCAATTGGACAATTCAACTTATCAACAAAATCTTGAAAAATAAATGATTAAGTTGCTCCCGAATCTACTAGCACTTTTGCACATAAAGAATATACTGTAAGCGTACCTGCCACAATATCAGTGTCCATGATAGCTTCCTTCACAGATATGTCATAAACTCTAGCTCTGGGAGGTTCATTCACTGTTGGAGTAGCTCCCATAATTCTCAGTGTATTATTGACTGAAATTGGTGCCTTGCAATCCCTTGCTATGTGTCCTGGCTTTCCGCACTTGAAACATATAAACCCAATTGCTGGAACTTTGCCTACCTGATTCTTGGTAGGTTGATCGATGTTTGCTGCCTCTCTGGCATTCTTACAGCACTCCGTTGAATAGTGCCCCCTTTGGTTGCATCTATAGCAGACCACATTCAGCTTGCTACAAACTCCTCCATGCTTCTTTCCACATACTTGGCAATCAGTTAAAGCTGGCCTCTGCTGGGATGGCTGGTTTTCAGTGGCTGGACGGTTACCTTGTCCTCCGTTGCCTGCATTCTGCCTATTAAAATTGCTTCTGAGCTGGAACTCACCTTTCCTCCGATTAAAATTTGGAAACTTCCTTGCTTGGGATTGTCCTTCACTTCCTTCTCCTTCTGAGACATTTCACTCTCTGTCTCTGCAATCATAGCTTTCTAAAAAACTCCCGAATATGTATCTAATTCAAATATGGCCACCTTCCATTAGATACATGGCTTAAGACATTGTTGGAACCTCTTAGCTTTCTTCCTATCAGTGTCCACATATGATGGTACAAACCTTGATAATTCCTCAAACTTTTTTATAATCTGCCAATGATATTTTCCCCTGCTTTAATTCTAGAAACTTCAATTCCATTTGATCCTGAACAAACTGAGGGAAATACTTCTCTAAAAACAACTCCTTGAATCTATCCCACGCAACATCGTATGTACCTTCCAATGTCTTAATAGTTTCCCACTAGTAGAAGGCTTCATTCTTCAAATAGTAACTCGAAAACTCAGTATTCTGCTCCTCTCTCACCTTGACTAAGGAAAATGCCTTCTCAATTTCCTACAACCAGACTCTTGAATCAATAGGATCTACAGAACCTTTAAATTCTGGTGGATTCACCGTCTAAAAAGTCTTAAAGGTTACCTGAGGATTGGTTTGCCTCTGCTTTTGTTGAGTCAGGTGGATTGTTTGTTGGGCCAAGATCTAAAGAATCTGGGCTACAGTTGGGTCTAAGGGACCTAGATTCATATTTTGGTTATTATTCTCTTGGTTGTTGTTGGTTTCTTCATTATGGTTGGTAGAACGGGTATTTCTTCTGGGAGGTATTTTCTGTAAAGAATCAAACAACTTATTTAGCCTTTAAATCAAAACCTTTTTTATGAAAAGATTTCATAAAATAGAAATATCTCTTTTTGCAAAACATTTTAAATGATTGAACTAAGTAAATTGCATGCTTCTTTATAGAATGTAAACAATTAGGTAATAGGGCACAGGTTATGATAAAAGTTTATAACTAGTGCAATAAGTAAGATAAAACAGGTTTAGTAATAATAATGCTGGAAAGGAAAGGTATTGATATATATATATATATATATATCAAAGTTTGGTAGTACAAGCGTAAAATGTTTTATTAAAGACAAAGGTGCAGCAGGCCTATCCATTATTCAACAAGTCCAGTTTATTTATATACAAACAGTCTGATGATACGCATTACACACTATTATTCATATAACAACTGTCACACCATTTTTGTCGTCTAGCTTCAGGGAAACTCTAGTCAACCAAGTCTTTCAAAATCCTCCAATACATCACTGGCCCACCCCATAAGAGCATCTGGGGTTGCATACTCGCAAGTAGCTCCATGAAGTCTAGCTTCAAGTATTCTTCGGTCACCTGAATCTCATTCCGAAGCTCCCTCATATTCCTGTCAATATTTATAGTCCTCATAATATGTTATAGCTCATGGATCTGTGCCAACAGGGCTTCTTGCTCCAAAAGAAGAGCCTCATACTTATAGTATGGAACAGGGTGTGTAGTAAATTGGAATGATACACCTGCCACCGAATGCCCGGTAGAATCAGAATCAACAGGTAGGGGTCCTCGAATAGGTGGTCTCATACCTGGAGGTGGAATAGCTCGCAGCGGTGCAACCGTCACAACTGGTATTATAGCTGACACCGGTGAAAAAGCAGGATGTGGATCATATGACAGTCTTCCGACTGAAGACTCTAAGTGATCAGATGATATCGGGATAAAGGAATCTGTCATCGCTGCTATTTGAAAAATACGCTGCTAGATAAGAATCTCGAATCTCATCATGAATCATACTATAACCTACCATTTAGTCACACTCAACCTCTCGGCGTCCTATTTTTCTATTTCCTGATTCTAACCTTAACCCTCTACCCATTCCCGACAATCTAGGCTTGTGGCAGTGACTTTTAAACTGTAGCTCTGATACCAAACCTATGGCGCCCTCCAAACCCGGGTAAAAAGTTTGAGGTCCACAACACACACTCACACCATATATAAACCTGTTTATGCAAATAATATATATACAATGACCCTATTTACCATAACCATGGATCACAACAGTTTAAAATATGGCCACAAGCCATAACCTTGTTTACAATTGAAGTAAACTTTATTACAAACTATGAACACAACTAAGGCAAACATCATATGCTAGATTATTCCAAATCAACCTGGAAACCTAGCTCGCACGCTTGTCTGGGGATCCTCTCTACCACCAATTTCCTTTTTCACTGGAAAAGAATATAAACAAATTTGCAAGAGTGAGCCAACTAGCTTAGCAAGTCATAATGACAACACTGAGATTAAACAATGATCAACTAAAATGATATAAGGAATCAAGTTTCCTGATAAGCAATAAGCAGAATTAGATATTCACTTTCATTTTTAAAAACCAAGGTTAGGCTACTGATCAGTCACACATTAACCCCGAGCAAGGCTCCCATCCTTGCTCTATATACTGGATCCAAGGCACACATTAGCCTATTATGACCACGAATCTGGTCCGACCACCAATCTAGTCCATATTTAAAAATAATCCAATTCCATAATATCAACATGATAAACAATGTAAATCAATAAGCTGAATCATAAACAACATTATATCGAAGCATAAGGGAATTCATAAACCCTGAAGCTATAACAAGGTAAACAGGAAGATTTATTTTCAATCAAGGAAAGAATCAGAAAGTAGAAGACCAAGGGTTCAATTGTTATAAGGATTGGTATTCTGTTATACAAGGCACAAAGGTTCGTATGTTAAGCAATTCTATATCAAGAATCAGTATGTGGTATATATGTATTTGTGGAGTAATATCATATATGGGTGGTTTGTATATGAGAATTCAACAACCAATAGTTTACAAAGAATAAGGCTTAAGGCTCAAGCTCAATAACAATAATCAGGGTTTAGGGTTAAGTACTTCAAAGTACTTGCAATATAGAATCAGAACTATTTGGAATACTTGTAATATATATGAAGAGAGTTCGAAAATATTTGCAATACGGTACAATAATGAGCAGAAGCACTTGTTGTATAACAAGAGAGATTAGAAATACTTGCCTTATTTCAATCCGCTTTCACTTTACTTACACTCATCAATTGGTTCTCACTCACTGACCACTTGTTTTCCCTTTCTGCGTCTCTCTTCCTCTGTTAAACATCACATTTGTTTATCAATACTCATTCTCATCTCATTCTATCCGTTACAAGCTTCTATCTACCCTTGGTTTCACCCAACTCCGACGTACGGATTGAAAGTTACAATAAAAACCGTCAAACAATGCACATCCAATCATATTATACATCAATCAGATCACATATAGCACGTAGCACGTAAGATATTCAATCAAAATAATTTTTCAACAAAGGTTCGGGGTTAAAATAATTTTCCAGGTATTTAATATGAATTTTTGGACATTTTTTGAAATTAAAACGGGTCTCCGAATCATTTTATAATTAAATAATAAGGTCTGAACACCCGAATCTGACTTTAAAATGATTTAATAATAATTATTGAGCCTTGAAAATAATTTAAAATAATATTTTAAAGCTCGAAACTATTTTTCTGAATTTTTAAATCCAAATAAATAGATAAATCTAATTAAATAATTAATTAAAATTAATTAATAACTAATTAAATTAACTAATCAATTAATATTTAAATTAATTGACCAATTAAATAATTAATTTCAAATTTCAATTAACTAAATAACTAAGATTTAATTTCAAATTAAAAATAGTTTTTCATAATTTAATATTGATTTTTAGAATTTAAAATGAATTTTTAAAAATAAAATAGAATTTTATAATAATTTTTAAATAAAAGAAATGCAGAAACAGATTTCAGAATTTGTAATTGGGGGCAAGGGGATTAAACCCGGGTCGAGAAGAACAACCCCGGGTTGGCTTGAACGCTGCCCGGATCCTGGGGATAAACCCAGTTTCCGGCGGGTTCGCCGGAGGCCGACGAGCTTCGTTCTTCGTCCAAATCAGTTAGTTGAACTCCGATTTAAACTATAATCAATCCTAAATTTATTCCCAGGTTCAGTTCCCTTATCAATTTCTCCCCTCAACCACCACATCAATTTCTCCGGCGAAAATCGGCATTAATGCCGGCGAATAAGTTCAAATTTCGGCTACACTTTCCAGGCTTCCAACACAGACATATAATATATGGATAGAATCATTTTAAAATGATCTATCTACTGGTATAACCCAATCAAACCCAGGTTCATCAGATTAAGAGTTCCCAAATTCGATTAAAAACATTCATATGAACATAAACCCTAATTTTATGATTCAGATAATTAAAGCTTAATTTCTATATGTTATTGAACTCAGTAACAATACCAGCACCAAGAAACTTCTGCAAGCCCGTCTGGAGTCGCTACAGTTGCATAAAATTCAAGCTCTTCAACATCATCAAATTGTAGATATACTGAAATATGATTTGGATCAAGTCAAGGAGGATCTCTACAAGAAACTGGATGCTAAACTTCCTGATACTACAATGACCAGTCTCAGTTAGATTCTCAGGAAAAAGTATGACTTGAACAACAAAATTGAGAATCTGGGTTCAAGACTATCTAAGGTTGAAGACTCAGTTGCTCAAATACTTTCCAACCAACAAACTCAAACTCAATTGCTTCAACAATTAGTGACTACTCAGACTTCCAACCCTCCACAAATTGATGATAATAAAAAGGGAGAGAAAAATGCAATTACTCAAGTTAGTGAGGGGGAGAAGGATGTGCAAATTCATGTCAGCAAAGTAATTGTTCCAGCCATTACTTTCTCAAAGCCACCAGTTCTAGATGGAATTGATTTAATCAATATTGCAGTAGTTGAGCTCAGACTGAATGAACAAATGAAGCAGATTGATGGAAGAATTGAAAAGATTTTTAGTCCAATTTCAAAGAAAGATAAATCTTCTAAACACATTTAACATAATTGAGACAAATTCCTATCAGTGAAATGAGCTTGAGGAACATGGAGAGAGGTTAAACCTCTGCTAGAAGACAGCCAAAGGCCAATATGATCTTGAAGCCCAAGAAACATTCATCAAAACATTCTTCCAAGAATCCTTTGGACCTAGTCTATGCAACTCCTTAGCTAGATGAAAATAAATTGCTTGGTCATTCTATTGCTCACATCAAAGATCCAAGAGATTCAGTTTTGAAGAAGAGGATAGCAAAAGTCTACAGACATGGAAAAGAAATTTGTGTGATGGCTAGACATCCATAATTTACAGAAGCCAAAAGAGAAGAAAAGCTGAGACTTAAGAATCAGAAAAAGCAGGCTGCCTTAGAAGCTAAGAAAAAATGCTGAAAAGGTTACTACCAAATCAGAAGCTGAGAAGCCTGCTACTATCACTGATACTGAGAAACTAGAAGAACCAAAACAAAATAATGGAAAAAGGATGAGAAAGGAAACAGCCAAAAGGAAGCTATATTTTGGAGGAGAAGAAGAGAAAGAAGATGAACCTGAGCCTACCCATTCCACTACTTCAAATCAACCAACCTTGCCCACTATGGTGCAAGCTGAATTCAAGGTCAATCTTGAGATGAATTTTTATGGTAAACCAATAATTCCTAAGGATGAACCAATAGACTGGGAAAGCCTACCAATTCCAGATCTTAATCTCCCAATTCCAACCATATCCAAGAGAAGAAAGAACATTCCAAGAAAGCTAGTCAAATATGTCCCCACCAAATCCAAAAATCTACCCAAACCTATTATCAACAAAGGAGATCAATAAAAGAAATCAATCTCTACTTGGATGAGCTAGATGAAGTTAGGGCTATTGATGCTTATAAGATACTTCTAGAAAGATTGGTGTTCAAGTACATGGGTGGCAGACTTGGCCTCTTTATAGGATTCTCAATGAAGGCTTTTCTGTCTTAGTGAATATTTTCTCCTCAATCAAGAAAATTTTTGGTTTCAACATTGATTCCAAGAAGCAAATACTCAACCAGTTTGCAAGGATAAGACAAAGCTGGGGAGACCCAAATGCACTCCCAGGAGTCTTAACTATTCCTTACACTTGGGATAGAGTGCATTTGAGGCCATATTGTTTAATGGAGTTCAAAGATGAAAAGAATATCAAAAGATTTTTCAGAATAGAAGATCAGCTAAAGATAACAAGAAATGAAACTCTCATGGGAATGCAAGAGATGCTGGATCAATCTAATGAAGATGAATTCGAGTTCTACCGACAACTCCAACACAAGATTGAAGAAAAAAATGCAAGGCTGGGAAAGATGACTAGACAATCAAGGAGAAAAGATTAATCTGCTCAAATTAGAGGAACATCTTGAAAAATGGCTTGTGAGATTTCTGTGAACTTTTTTTTGTTCACCTTTCAATAAAATTACAGCACTTATTAGTTTTATCTACTGTTGAATAATTTCTATGTAAAAAGGTGTTTTGTTATCATCAAATCCCTCTGAATTTATGCCTACAATTCTAGTAGACATAAATTGGGGGAGATTGTTAGGAATATATTGTAGACTTGATGATATGCTACAAAAATACCTTAGTAGATTTAATCAAGTGATGTTTGTAGCTCTCATCGGATAATTTTATTAGTCATCTGTTGAGAGAGAAGCTTATGTTTAAATAATTTTAGTAACTCATTCATGCATATTATAATGCCTTAGAGAACTAGAACTTGTAGCATATTTTAAGTCATGTTGACTACTAGATTGATATACAAGATAGGTTGGCTAATTGTGAATATTAGATATCTTGAATTCTTGTATAAGTAAATGTAACACCCCCAGATCCGGGGTCGGGGATCCGGGTCGTCACGGTCTTTCTTTCCACAATATCACTTCACTTAATTAATAATAAATAACCTTATGCTGTGACCCCACACTAACACACACCACAACCCGTTATAGTCTCAGAGATGAAATTTAAATAAGTACAAGTCTTTGAATCCACAATTTAAAAGTTATTACAACCCAAAATGATTACTTGATAAATTTACAGTTAATTGCCATTATCTGCCACAAGTTATAATTATACATAATTGATTCTCAAAAGTAGATGGTCTGATCTACAATAGATCTACCTCTGCAGCTATAGCAGCTACAACATCAACGGGAAGACGCGGGACGCTTCCCACGCGCTTGCGCTGGGTCTGCTGGAGTCTGGCCATCTTTCCTAACTGTTGTTGTGTGATGAAGAAATAAAGCAAGGGTGAGCAGCAAGCCCACCAAAATAATATGTATAATGATTTACAATATATGAGCCTACTCATAATACTCATGAAAATCTTGGTCAAAAGAAATGAACCAAGTTTGATATCTTAATGCGATGAAGTCGCAAAATATTCAGTATATATACATATATACTTTTCAAAGTAATGGAAGTCCTCTTCCATGCATAATATACACAAAGTCCCATTGTATAACTGTATAAAAATATCGTTGCAAGGTGATCTCATATATCTAACCTTGTCTCAACGTTTTTCTGAAAATCTTTGTCATTCATAAGACAATTATTAATTAGATATAAGTTTAAAAGATGAAGTTACCAAATACTTCACTACACTTATATCATTCCCAAATACTACTTGAACTACCACCGTTCAAGTTATAATCAATTTCAAAAGTTCATCCCACTGATGAGACCACAAGATAAGACTTGAATAGATTCAATCTTTGAAATATTATTGAATGAAAAAGTTATGAGATACTTTATTTAGCCCCGATATATATATATATCCACATATATATATCCCTTTAAACATTTCCTGGAACCTCTGTTATGCAAAGTATGAACAGAGTTTGAAACATCCAATGAATTTTGGAAAGGAAAAGAATTTTGGCATAAACCCGATATCTTGCTGATCAGGCAAAGATACCAATAAGTAACCTTTTCTACTGTAGATGGATGAATTCCTCACCGGTCATCACCCTGGCCGCATTAGGACCTCGCGCTAGACCGTACCCCGGTCCCTCACGCGTTGATGGACTGCCACCCAGCCACTTACACAATAATAGACCGTACCCCGGCCTGTCGCTTATGCCGACTCAATGAGATGGGCTTACTTCCCGAACGTTGGGCAAGTAATCAATTCATTTACCAAATCTGCAACCTCGTTGCGAATATAAAATACACCACAGAGCCGGATTCCCCAGGTTTTGAGCGAGTATTTAAATCCCCTTTAAAAAGGAAGATCTTAAATATAAAAATGAGTTTTGGGATCCGCTCTGACTTTTAAAAATCATTTTGAAGACTCGAAAACACTTTAAAGAGTGTTTGGAGTAAGGCTGATTTAATGAAGTAAATCAGTCCCCAGAATATTAGAAAATATCTGAATATTATTAATTAAATAATATTCCCATAAAGAATAATCTTTATAAAAATAATTGAAGTAGAAGTATTAAAATTTATACTTGAAACGAGTATTAAATAACCAAAGATATACTTATATGAAAGTATTATCTTTATTTGAATAATCGAAAATAAGTTTGATTATTTACACCTTATTCTTTAATAAAATAAAGAATATATCTCAGCAAATAATCGGAGTCATAGATCCTCAAATGAATATTCAAATAATATTCAACAAATAATATAAAAGAGTCATAAGCCCTCGAATGAATATTCAAATAATATTCAATAAATAATAAAAGGAGTCATACGCCTTCGAATAATATTCGAAATAATATTCAATAATAAATAAAGTTTAAAGTTATCGAATAAACCTTATTCGATTAATAGTTTGGAAAACTATAACCATATATATATATAAATATATATATATATATATATCCATATCCATATATATATGAAATCTACTCGGGATCCTCGACTCCCGGTTTTAGAAAATATTTTCACCTTTGGGTCCCTATACTAAGGGTATAAGCAAGATACCGCTATCCTCTAGTATAGGTATTATGCAACTATAAGCATTGAAATCAACAGATAGATAACCAGATTACGAAACAGACATGCATATATACCATATTAGCATGCTCCAATATATCGCAAAATTTGCTAATCACAATCATGCAATATCACAAGATAATGCATATACATATATTTACATCACAACAACAGTATAACGGATAGAATACTTGCCTGAGCGACTGGGGGTTACGAATGGCTCGGGACGAGTCTGGTAACCTATAAGCAACAAGTAAGTTGGAATTAAACCAAAGTCACTTGTAAATCTATACTTTAACTAACTTAGACTCTAACGCTTGTTTTGCGCTCACTGATTCGCTTAAGTCACTCGGGTACCCTCGGCTCCACCATTTTTAATAATTTAACCTTTACGAGTTTTAAAGCGATTCCTTCGCGAGTGACTTACCAACTGCCTAAAACACTTACCATAAATGTTTCATGCATTAATTAACCCTTTTCGGTCTTCAACCTACATTTCAAAGTAAGGCGAGGGGAAAAAGTTTCGTTCGCGAAACGCCGTTACTTGAAACGGTCGTTTCTCCTAAACCGTACATCGGAATCAAACGAACTACATATCAAAACGAAGCTCGTAACATGAGCTATCTAAACATGGCAGTGGTCATAATCTAGCAGTGGGTTCTCGGGTCCTAATGTTATGCACAAAAACAGTCCAAAGAAAATCGGACATTACGACGGCTATGTTTACGCGATTTCCCAAAATTTTACCAACCAATTCAACCACCAATCAATCCCAATTCACAACCCAATCAAAACTCCATCCATACTTTATCATAACAGCCCCAACAACTCAACATTAACAATTTATACTATTCTTTATCATGAATTTAAACTACACTTAAGTTCATTAATCAACAACCAAGATTTACAACTCCAAAAACAACCCAAAACCAACTAATCTCTACATACACAACCATCAAGCCTCTCATAAACTATATTACTCATATTATGCTCTTAACATTCAATAACAAATCTTGGTTAAGAGATTATACCTTCCTTGAAGCTTTTAATCCATGAAAGATCCTTGGAATGTCCATGGAAGCCTTAATATATGCTTAAGCTACCTTGACCTTGCAAATAAAATCAAGAATCACAAATTTGTTCTTGAAAGTTACTATTCACCCTAAACTAAAATGATTTGTTTGAGATAGAAAACCTTTGATTCAAGCACTCAAACTACTTGCTCTTCTTAGTTATGAAATATAGGATCCAAAGAAACAAACCTTATAATTTTCCATGGAGTATAGCTTGTGTTTTGAATTTCTAATTCACCATTTTGGTGAAAAATTCGAAATGAAGAAGATGAAAAGGGGGGAGAGAGAAGCTTGCTTTGTTTTCTTGATCTTTGTGCATAAAAAGCTTGGTTGATATCCTTTTGTTTTGTTAATTACCTTTTAACCATGGTAAAATTTGTGTGGCTTGAAATCAACCAACAATACCTTCCCTTTGGTCATGCTTATGTCATCCTCCTATGTCATCTTCCCACACTTGTCATCTTCTTGTTGGTGTGGTGACATCATCATCACTAACCTCTTTGATTAGCTCTTAATTACTTGGCTAATGACCGCTGATCTGTTATACGGTTCGCTTAACTTTCGTTTTCATTTATCGTTTGAAGGATCATACCCGGGATCTTATTACTTAGGTTCCCTTAACCTTTCTCAATACATTGTATTCCTTTTATGATCCTCTCTTATAATCCTTTAATTTAAATCCTTTTTATCCTGTTACCTTATACTCAATTCTCTCCGTATCTAGTGGATTTCCGGGAAAAATCAAAGTGTTCGGAATTGGATTCTGACGATCTTTACATACACTTATATCACATATAAAGTACTAATAAAATCTCAGAATATCCATATCAGAACCCCTACATAGTGTGGCATGAAAAGTTTTCTCATTCAGCAAAAACACTATTCATAAGGGTTTCAAAATTTCTCAAAAATTGGGGTTATTACAGTCTCCCCTCCTTAAAAGGATTCCGTCCCGGAATCAGATAGAAAACAAATGGGGATACTTTTCTAGCATTGCGCTCTCTAGTTCCCAAGTCGATTCTTCCACATTATGATTCTGCCATAGTACTCTGACTAGCTTGATCACCTTGTTCCGAAGCACCTGCTCCTTCTTATCTATAATCCTTACTGGCTTCTCCACGTAAGTTAGATCTGGCTGCATATCCACCTGCTCGTACTCCACTATGTGCCTGGCATCCCGATGATACCTCCTTAGCATTGACACATGGAACACATTATGAACTTGCTACAGGTTCGGGGGTAGGGTTAGCTCATATGCTAACTTCCCAAACGTCCTAATATATCCAAGGGTCCAACAAATTGTAGACTTAGCTTTCCTTTCTTTCCGAACCTCATCAATCCTTTCCAAGGGATACCTATAACATTACTAGGTCCCCTATTTCATACTCTTTATCCTTTCGTGTCAAATCAACATACTTATCATGTCCATCTTGGGCTACTACCAGCCGTCCTCTGATTAGATCTATCATATCCTTGGTTCTTTTGGACTACTGCGGGCCCGAGCATCTTGCGCTCTACAACTTCATCCTAATATAAGGGAGATCGACATTGTCTTCCCTCAAGGATCTCATAAGGCGATATCTCAATACTGACATATGATCTATTGTCGTAAGATAACTCAATCCACATTAAGTGATCATTCCAATTCCTTTCAAGTCTATTGCACAGACTCTCATTACAGCTTCTAGCATTAGAGCTCTTGCTTCTCAATACCCATTCTTTTCCAGTTCGTAATCGCTATCACCTTCCGTTCCTAATATTATACTGGTTATACTTTTGCTCGTTAGCGTTCTATAATCTTTTAATAACCACGTCAACCTTAGTATCATGAATGTGTTCCCATTCCGCATACTACCACCACTTTATTACTCCTTTTTCAGTTGTTTCTATTTTCCGGAATTTGATCAATCAAATAGAAGTAAAGGAATTTGTTGAGAGATCACTATGATCACGAACACTTGTCCTATTGCATAGTTAGTACAGAAGGTGGCCAGCCTTTAGTACTTGACAAGCAATTAAACAATAGATGGTATCCTACTAGGCTTCTATCACACAGATAGATAGTCATTCGGCAATACCTCCCCTTTCTGGAAGGGTTGTTCTTCTCAGATTACATGAAATGAAAAGAAGAGAAAAGAACGAACTGAAGAGAATTGTATATTCATAAAAAAAATTTTATTGCCATAAAATATCTGGCTTGGAATCTACCTCTGAACTATAGAGGTTTGTCATAGAAGAACAAAACATATACGTATTTATATCAGTATCAAGTATTATAGCATCGTATTTCCCATGCCTAAATATTTCTATTCCGTCCATCATTCTATGGACCCATGCTCTTCCTCGAGCTTATACACAATCACCTTTGAAACTCCCCCGATTTCGAAAATCGAACCTGGGATCTCATTTTAGACATCACCGTTACTAGAGTTCTATGCTTGCACCGCAACCTTCCTCATATAGTAATACGACTCTCTTTTCATAAGAGGGAATAAATATTCAATAGGTAGATACTCTACTTAATTAGTCTATCAATGATAACTTATACACTACCACGACCCGATTAGTGGTACATAATCTCAACACCCATTCCAATACAACTCTCACGGTTGTATTCAGCTCAATACTCGCAGAATCATTGCTGCCTTACTATGGTCCATCACTGACCTACTGTAGTCATTCATTTTCCATGAAGTCTTAGTAGCTAACCATACGGAGTCCATACATGTCGTATCAAATCCTTCTAAGGAGATAACATAATCACCATTCATGATTCATGGAGTACACTCCTGATTCTGACATACATACATGACATGAAGCAGATAAAATTGCAGAAGAGTTTCGCTCAAAGCAACGATAGCAGGTTAATACCATTCTAAATCATATGCCTTAAATAGAAGACTTACTCAAAGGTTCGTCTAGTCCTTTTTGAAACATGGTCCTGGCTTATTCTCAAGATAGTATCTTCTAAGATAGATAGCCCGTTCATGGCGATTACACGAATTATACCTTTACCAACTACTATTACGGTCGGGTATTGCACAGTCATCAGAAGGAATGTCAATCATCCAAACCATAATTCAACCTTCACATTTTTAACCATCATCATTGTTTTCTTTTGGCACACGCGCCTATAATTATCCACTTACCTTTAAAGTGTCGGCCACCTCTTTGGCCTTTCCTGATAGTAAAATTTCCTTACAGTCAATGTCATTTTAACCACCTCCAAATAAATTTTCTACCTTATTTCCGATCACTGCTTGAGTGAAGATGTTTCCCTTAAAATCTGATGAGTAAAAAAAAATATCACCATTTTTCCATAAGTTATTGCCTCAGTCTTTAGAGGTTAATCACTGTCACGACTGACTCTCAATCATACTTAGAACATCTTTTATCTTAAGTCCTAATTGCCCTGAACAATTTCGACCATTACTGGTTCGATCCATCCTTTCTCGTGGTTTAACACGTGCCCCACTTGGCATCATTATAATTACGTCATATTTCTTTTATCAACATTTTTATTCCTGAGAATTTTGAATATTACCTTTCTCCTTGGAAAACCTCTAAGGTTATCCTTCAATCGTTCCTCCTGTGTTCCCTAAATACAGGGCATATCAAAATACCATTTACTATTACTAGAACCATTGTCTATATACTTCTGAAAATTTCTCCACTAATTCTTAAAGGTTATTGTTACCTTAACCCTTTCCAAATCATACTGTCAAAACTCATACTGTCCCTATTAAGGGTGAAATGCAAACCTTTATGCATTCCCCTAGGATTCATTTTAAGTTACCGATGTTCTAGCCTTAATTCCACCTTTAAAAGGTACCTGCATCCATCCATGGATAAATCAAGTCATATATCCTTGACAGATTATCTTATTCATCATTCCCACCTCGATAGTCGATACCTAATTTCATAATAGCATCCTTATTCAAATTGAGGTCAATCCATATGGCCTCCAAAAGATAACAATGGTCATCCGCTTATCTTGCCTAATTTGGTAACGATAACAAGGATGTTCTGGAAGATATTGGTCGTGTTCAACGTGAACTTCTTCTTAATAATTCCTTATTTACTCTTGTTGTTTCTCAACAGTCACCTCAATGTTGGGATATCTCTCATATCTGGCGTCTCCCTTTCTGGGTATCAAGCCACCGATCTTACACTTCACATTCTTTTTTATTTTCCTTTCTCTTATCATTAATTCATGAACCAACACAACATAAGCATAGATTTCAAACGTCCCGTCATTCTGGATTCGTGTCCTTAGAACGAATCTTGACAACTTTTTACAACTTAGATTCACAATTCATCATACTCGTCCGCCTTTGTTCTGGCTCTAAAGCTTTTACACTCTCTCCATAACCTTGGGAATTACTTTCCCGAAAACAATTGGCTGAACTTTAATCAGTTTATCATAACCTCTGGCTCCGTACCTTTCTTGGTCTTTCACCAGCGGGTGGCCTCTCTCTTAGGAGGGTAAGTGACAAAAACAGTCCTTTGTGGTTCGTCAATCATTTAGAATCTCAAATGATTCCTATATTTCCTTTAGCCAGGCTCTTGCCTCGACTAGGTCAACTTGTTCCTTGGAACTCTGAGAGCTTAACGCTTTAAAGGTCATGAAAGAATTTCCTGCCGCATTGTCCCCTCAGGGTGGTGGTTGGGGATAATAGTCTAAGTTCTCTTTAGACAGGTCCATGAATTGCCATATTGGAGTACCGTCTCGGGTCTCCTTTCCTTACTCGACTTTCCATTTCCTTAGTATGGAATGTTTCATCCTTCTCCCATACTTGGGGTTATCTTGTACGTTAAAATCCTCATTTTCCACTTCATTATGTTATGGGTTCCTTCTATCTTGATGGCGTCCTCCCTGACTATCACATTCAGGGTTTGCTCTAACTCTTATTCCTCAAACTAGCTTTCATCTAAGATTTCATCTTTAAGCTCTTAAACATTTGGAACCCCAAATTCTATAGGAATACCTCATTATTCCCTTACCATCTTTCTCGATATTAATCTTTTATCTAATTGTTGGCTCTCTGCCTTCATTCATAACTTTTTCTGGCACAATATGATCTTTTCCAATAATTCGGGCTGTATTGCAATCTCAAACAGCTTTTCGGTACCGGCTCCGGTTACCTTCACTTTTATTTCCATTTTCTCAAAATCTCTTATAAACTCTCCAAAAGACATTATCATCTTGAGTCTCTCCTTTTTACTAAGGGCATCAGCCACCATATTGGCTTTCCCCGAATGATAAAGAATCTCCCAATCATTATTCTTGATTAGCTCTAACTGCCTCCTCTGGCATATATTGAGCTCTTTCTACGTAAAAAGGTACTAGAGCTCCTATGGTTTGTGTAAATCTTGCACTTCTCTCCATACAAGTAGTGCCTCCAATCTTTAGGGTAAAACTATTGCCACGAGCCTAAGCTCATGGGCGTTGATATCAAATTTCATATTACCTTAATTGTCTTGACGCAGACACGATTATCTTGCTGTGCTAAGAAGCACCCTAATTCCTTATGCGAAGCGTCACTTACAAATCACAAAATCTCCTTTTTCCCTCCGGCAACGCCAACATAGGGGCCGTCACCAACCTTTGCTTCAGTTCTTAAAAGTTGTTCTCGCATTTCTCTGCCTATTCGAACTTCTCAGTCTTATGAGTAAGCCGCGTTAAAGGGGCTACTGTCTTTACAAACTTGAACGAACCTCTGGTAGTGACCGACCAATCCTACATCTGGTAGTCGACCTAACCATGGTCATCAATTCATCAGTGGTCCTTTATTCATTCTTGTCAGGATCCTCCACAGGATCCTCCTCAGCAACAATCCCTTCTAGGACAACATCCTCAACCGCTACATCCTCAATATCAACATCATCCGGTCCTGCATTAGGACGCTCTATTGGATCCACAATCTGATCTCCAATTAGTAATAAAACATCATCGCGTTGATGTTCCTCAACTTCAGGGTTCGGAGTCCCGCTACCATATACGATAACGAACTACGCTTCTATCGCTACATTTATAAGGGTTCCCATAAGGGTTTTAACTGTCAGTACTACGTTAGGTAGTCTGACTATGAACTTGGCAAGAGTTCTTATTATCTTAGTGAACTTATTATCTTAACGTCCCATCATCTCTGAGGTTTATAACGCTTAGCTCTGATACCACTTCTGTAACACCCCCAGATCCGGGGTCGGGGATCCGGGTCGTCACGGTCTTTCTTTCCACAATATCACTTCACTTAATTAATAATAAATAACCTTATGCTGTGACCCCACACTAACACACACCACAACCCGTTATAGTCTCAGAGATGAAATTTAAATAAGTACAAGTCTTTGAATCCACAATTTAAAAGTTATTACAACCCAAAATGATTACTTGATAAATTTACAGTTAATTGCCATTATCTGCCACAAGTTATAATTATACATAATTGATTCTCAAAAGTAGATGGTCTGATCTACAATAGATCTACCTCTGCAGCTATAGCAGCTACAACATCAACGGGAAGACGCGGGACGCTTCCCACGCGCTTGCGCTGGGTCTGCTGGAGTCTGGCCATCTTTCCTAACTGTTGTTGTGTGATGAAGAAATAAAGCAAGGGTGAGCAGCAAGCCCACCAAAATAATATGTATAATGATTTACAATATATGAGCCTACTCATAATACTCATGAAAATCTTGGTCAAAAGAAATGAACCAAGTTTGATATCTTAATGCGATGAAGTCGCAAAATATTCAGTATATATACATATATACTTTTCAAAGTAATGGAAGTCCTCTTCCATGCATAATATACACAAAGTCCCATTGTATAACTGTATAAAAATATCGTTGCAAGGTGATCTCATATATCTAACCTTGTCTCAACGTTTTTCTGAAAATCTTTGTCATTCATAAGACAATTATTAATTAGATATAAGTTTAAAAGATGAAGTTACCAAATACTTCACTACACTTATATCATTCCCAAATACTACTTGAACTACCACCGTTCAAGTTATAATCAATTTCAAAAGTTCATCCCACTGATGAGACCACAAGATAAGACTTGAATAGATTCAATCTTTGAAATATTATTGAATGAAAAAGTTATGAGATACTTTATTTAGCCCCGATATATATATATATCCACATATATATATCCCTTTAAACATTTCCTGGAACCTCTGTTATGCAAAGTATGAACAGAGTTTGAAACATCCAATGAATTTTGGAAAGGAAAAGAATTTTGGCATAAACCCGATATCTTGCTGATCAGGCAAAGATACCAATAAGTAACCTTTTCTACTGTAGATGGATGAATTCCTCACCGGTCATCACCCTGGCCGCATTAGGACCTCGCGCTAGACCGTACCCCGGTCCCTCACGCGTTGATGGACTGCCACCCAGCCACTTACACAATAATAGACCGTACCCCGGCCTGTCGCTTATGCCGACTCAATGAGATGGGCTTACTTCCCGAACGTTGGACAAGTAATCATTTCATTTACCAAATCTGCAACCTCGTTGCGAATATAAAATACACCACAGAGCCGGATTCCCCAGGTTTTGAGCGAGTATTTAAATCCCCTTTAAAAAGGAAGATCTTAAATATAAAAATGAGTTTTGGGATCCGCTCTGACTTTTAAAAATCATTTTGAAGACTCGAAAACACTTTAAAGAGTGTTTGGAGTAAGGCTGATTTAATGAAGTAAATCAGTCCCCAGAATATTAGAAAATATCTGAATATTATTAATTAAATAATATTCCCATAAAGAATAATCTTTATAAAAATAATTGAAGTAGAAGTATTAAAATTTATACTTGAAACGAGTATTAAATAACCAAAGATATACTTATATGAAAGTATTATCTTTATTTGAATAATCGAAAATAAGTTTGATTATTTACACCTTATTCTTTAATAAAATAAAGAATATATCTCAGTAAATAATCGGAGTCATAGATCCTCAAATGAATATTCAAATAATATTCAACAAATAATATAAAAGAGTCATAAGCCCTCGAATGAATATTCAAATAATATTCAATAAATAATAAAAGGAGTCATACGCCTTCGAATAATATTCGAAATAATATTCAATAATAAATAAAGTTTAAAGTTATCGAATAAACCTTATTCGATTAATAGTTTGGAAAACTATAACCATATATATATAAATATATATATATATATATCCATATCCATATATATATGAAATCTACTCGGGATCCTCGACTCCCGGTTTTAGAAAATATTTTCACCTTTGGGTCCCTATACTAAGGGTATAAGCAAGATACCGCTATCCTCTAGTATAGGTATTATGCAACTATAAGCATTGAAATCAACAGATAGATAACCAGATTACGAAACAGACATGCATATATACCATATTAGCATGCTCCAATATATCGCAAAATTTGCTAATCACAATCATGCAATATCACAAGATAATGCATATACATATATTTACATCACAACAACAGTATAACGGATAGAATACTTGCCTGAGCGACTGGGGGTTACGAATGGCTCGGGACGAGTCTGGTAACCTATAAGCAACAAGTAAGTTGGAATTAAACCAAAGTCACTTGTAAATCTATACTTTAACTAACTTAGACTCTAACGCTTGTTTTGCGCTCACTGATTCGCTTAAGTCACTCGGGTACCCTCGGCTCCACCATTTTTAATAATTTAACCTTTACGAGTTTTAAAGCGATTCCTTCGCGAGTGACTTACCAACTGCCTAAAACACTTACCATAAATGTTTCATGCATTAATTAACCCTTTTCGGTCTTCAACCTACATTTCAAAGTAAGGCGAGGGGAAAAAGTTTCGTTCGCGAAACGCCGTTACTTGAAACGGTCGTTTCTCCTAAACCGTACATCGGAATCAAACGAACTACATATCAAAACGAAGCTCGTAACATGAGCTATCTAAACATGGCAGTGGTCATAATCTAGCAGTGGGTTCTCGGGTCCTAATGTTATGCACAAAAACAGTCCAAAGAAAATCGGACATTACGACGGCTATGTTTACGCGATTTCCCAAAATTTTACCAACCAATTCAACCACCAATCAATCCCAATTCACAACCCAATCAAAACTCCATCCATACTTTATCATAACAGCCCCAACAACTCAACATTAACAATTTATACTATTCTTTATCATGAATTTAAACTACACTTAAGTTCATTAATCAACAACCAAGATTTACAACTCCAAAAACAACCCAAAACCAACTAATCTCTACATACACAACCATCAAGCCTCTCATGAACTATATTACTCATATTATGCTCTTAACATTCAATAACAAATCTTGGTTAAGAGATTATACCTTCCTTGAAGCTTTTAATCCATGAAAGATCCTTGGAATGTCCATGGAAGCCTTAATATATGCTTAAGCTACCTTGACCTTGCAAATAAAATCAAGAATCACAAATTTGTTCTTGAAAGTTACTATTCACCCTAAACTAAAATGATTTGTTTGAGATAGCAAACCTTTGATTCAAGCACTCAAACTACTTGCTCTTCTTAGTTATGAAATATAGGATCCAAAGAAACAAACCTTATAATTTTCCATGGAGTATAGCTTGTGTTTTGAATTTCTAATTCACCATTTTGGTGAAAAATTCGAAATGAAGAAGATGAAAAGGGGGGAGAGAGAAGCTTGCTTTGTTTTCTTGATCTTTGTGCATAAAAAGCTTGGTTGATATCCTTTTGTTTTGTTAATTACCTTTTAACCATGGTAAAATTTGTGTGGCTTGAAATCAACCAACAATACCTTTCCTTTGGTCATGCTTATGTCATCCTCCTATGTCATCTTCCCACACTTGTCATCTTCTTGTTGGTGTGGTGACATCATCATCACTAACCTCTTTGATTAGCTCTTAATTACTTGGCTAATGACCGCTGATCTGTTATACGGTTCGCTTAACTTTCGTTTTCATTTATCGTTTGAAGGATCATACCCGGGATCTTATTACTTAGGTTCCCTTAACCTTTCTCAATACATTATATTCCTTTTATGATCCTCTCTTATAATCCTTTAATTTAAATCCTTTTTATCCTGTTACCTTATACTCAATTCTCTCCGTATCTAGTGGATTTTCGGGAAAAATCAAAGTGTTCGGAATTGGATTCTGACGATCTTTACATACACTTATATCACATATAAAGTACTAATAAAATCTCAGAATATCCATATCAGAACCCCTACATAGTGTGGCATGAAAAGTTTTCTCATTCAGCAAAAACACTATTCATAAGGGTTTCAAAATTTCTCAAAAATTGGGGTTATTACAGTAAAATAGAGTTAACTGCCATGAAGATACTCTCAACGGATGTTCCACAAGGTTTCAACGGATGATCAACCAAACTCTCAACGGATGATTCAATAAAGTCTCAATAGATGATTCAATAGAGTCTCGATAGATAATCCAACAGAGTTCCAATGGATGATCATATTCAAAAAGCAGTTGATAGTGACTTGACAGTCACATGGATTGATTGTATGCAAATGGAATGTGGCAGCCAATTTACAGGTTTTAGAGAATTAAGAAGCATTTTCATTTCCATGCGTACTTGAAGAAAATCAAAGATACTGGATGGAGAAATGAAGAAGTATGTGATTTGAAAAAGACACATTTTATTTTATTAGTTTGTCTTATTCACTTGTAACTTGGTAATATATAAACCAAGAGTGGCTAGTAGTAAATGAAGCAATTAACAAGAGAAATAGAAAAAGCTGTATCTGTGAATAATTTCTCTATTCTTTGTGATTCTACTTGTAAGAAGCTTTGTACAATCTTTGGATCACGGAAATCTCGATATATATATATATATATATATGGTGGATAAGTTCCCACCAGAAAATTTTTAAACACTTGTATTTTAAATTACTTTATGCTTGAATACATCAATACTTTCATTCTGTACTTTTGCATATTCAAACACTGTTAAATATATTTATTAGGGAAGTTCTTAGAATTAAGAAGAAACCAAGAATTACATTCAACCCCCCTTCTGTAATTCAAATGTTAGATTGTCGGAGAATAATAATTGGTATCAGAGCAAGCTTTTGACACACTAAGAGCCTAAAGATCAAAGCAACTAACAACATGAGCAGGAAGGATGTTGGAGTAAAGATCCCGTTCTTGGATAAAGACAATTATCACCATTGAAGGTAAAAATGCACCTATATTTTCTCTCTCAAGATGAAAGTTATGTTGATTGCATTGAGAAAGGTCATCATGTTCCTCGAAGAGCTGCTACAGATGCTGATGGTGCTGTAAGAAATGAGCAAACTGTTCCAAAGCCTCGAGCAGAATGGACAGATGAAGACATTGAGCAAGTACATAAAGATAAAAAGGCTATGAATATTCTGTTCAATACTCTTGATGGGGATATGTTTGACAATGTCATCAATTGCAAAATTGCTAAGGATATTTGGGATACAATTCAAATCATATGTCATGAAACTGAACAAGGGAAAACAAAATGCAACTTTTAATTCAGCAGTATGAGCACTTTCATTATGAAGCAGTTTGAGGGCTGATAGTATATTTCGTAAGTGTTGTATTGCAGACCTGGACATGAAATTAAAGAAAATGCTCGAAAGTCTCTTTTCTAAAATTGGTGGAAATCTTCGAAGTGTAATAGTGATACAACATTCTTTAGTACTATACAGAGGTGTTAAACTTCTAATTTCACATGACACTAAATCCCCTGGCCTTCCATAGAAGGTGCCATATATTACGTACCGTGGAAGCAACTCTGAAAAAATGATCAAGTTAATATCCATGGATAGTGTTCATGTTAAAATCCGCTAAACATACAAAACGTTAATAAAATTCAATACAGATTGTCCTTGACTGTGTTGGAAATTAATCTTAAAATTTATTATTATTATTATTATTATTTGTATATTTGATTTTTTAATTAAGAAGCTGTCAACTTGATTTGTAGGAGTCAGACTTAATCATGTGTTTTAGGTCAGTAGTATTAGGAGAGTAGTAAATAAGTGGATGTAGTGGAGTGTAAGGAGGAAAATAGTTGCATATTTTTAGTTATCCCGTTGTTTTATATATATAAAGAGTCTTACTCCAATACAAATTAAATTAAAATATAAATTCCAAACTATACCTCCCATACACAACTACAAATAATTCCCTTCATTTTTAATTGAATTTTTCCCGTCAATTAGTGAACTCTTTTTAAAATGTAACTTCACTATATTTTTTTACATCATCCAACAATCAGTATGAATACCATATTTCATATGTTTCGACGATAAATCACTAATTATGTCTACGAGAATCGCTAAAAGTACTGGTTCTGGAATTAGTACTGATTTGAGTTTACTGATTCGGGTAAGTTTAAATACTGATTTGTCGTTAAAATATAGCAAATATGCTATGCAAATCGATGAGTGGGAGATGAATAAAAATACGGTGAAATTATTTTTTAAAAAAAGTTAACCAACTAACGGGAAAAGTAAAATTAAAAACGAAGGGGAAAGTGATTAAACATGTGGGTCTCATTGGTTTGTAGTTTGTATTCTAATATTGGTTTGTATTTGAGCACTTGCCTATATATATAGGGGGCTACTCCAATAGAAACCAATTTAGAATGGAATCTAGGAACCAAATAATTTTCTTTTTAAAATTAATTCGAAATATAACACATATGGTATGCAAATCGATCGTTGAGAGATGTGGAAAAATACAGTGAAATCGGATTTTTAAAAAAAATGACGGTTTGATGGAAAATATCAAATTAAAAATGGAGGGGAAAAACTGAAATTGAGTGTGGGAGGGTGCAGGGTAGTTGGGTGGTGTGATTTAAGTGGACCATTAGATTATGTAGATCTAATCACTTAGATTAGTTCTAAGTTTCTATTTTAATTTTAGTTTCTATTTAATCATTTCATGTACGCTTGTAATGAGTTAAAAAAAAATGAGAAAAAGGCTTGTATACTTATCTCCTTCCTATATTTGTACGGCCGGAGTCTATATTTTCTCTTTGTTTAAAATATCAGCCCTTGATTTCTACAAACTGGGAAACTAGGAGAGGGGTTATGGAGGCTAAATCCTCGTCTCCGACCTCATAATGTTTAGTCTAGAAAATCCATTTTAGCTTCAGTTGACCTAAAGAAGTTAATATATACAAAAATTTCAAAACAAACATTAATATAATTGAGTCTTGAAACATTTAAGTCTTGCATCCTTTAAAATTCCGTCACTGTAGATATTTATTCAGTTAAGAACCGAATATGTATGGTTAACATCTTTCTAAAACTTAATTTCGTTATCATGTTCATACCGATACCGTCTTCTTCTTTACAGGATGCAACAATAAGCAATGACAAACAGACTAATGCATTGATAAAATTCAAATATTACGCTTGCTGACTTACGGACGAAGAGAAGCTTCAAAAGAAGAAAAATATCAAGATATGCAAACTTAGAACATTTTTTGTGGGCTTTGCATTTGCTATGTGCTTTTTGTAAGACAAGGAGAGTGTAAGGCCTTAAAATAATAGATAACAAAATTGAATGGGCTTTACCTGGGGGACAGTAGGTGGAGTGTATGGGCTCATATCAAGTTAAAAAAAACTGGCTGGATTTTAGTTGACATAATTAAAAAAAAAAAGATGAACAAGAATCAAGTTATCTATTAGTTATCCTTTGTGCAGCAATGAAGTACACTGCATTGGCAATCATATTCCTTAATCATGCTATCAATTTTGTAATATATTTTCGACTTACTATTACTTAACAACATTTTGGCCCATCATTTAAATCAATATAGCTCCATACCGTTTTTATGACTGTTATAACAAAAAATATGAAGACAGATGGTAGTACCCTCGACTGTAATTCAAACTTTTCGGTTAATAAAGACATTGTCAGCACCACTTCTTATAAGGGGAAAAACAGATATGCAAATTCAATGCAGATAATGAAATTCGACAGAGTTCTCTAGTAATCTAGTTCCTTTCTAGAACAAAGAATGGCAGGATGAATATGTGGACAGCAGGAATGGAGCACATGGGGTAGAAATGAATTACTCATGACTGGTGGACTAACAGCACTTCACTATTTTCAAAATATTACTGCTACTTTTATATGGATTTATATTATTGGTCCTTGTCCCTTGCGCAATTGGATTCATATAATTTGCTGTACATTGGAACTTGGGGCATTCGCGAAAAATTATAGTGGATAGGTAAAAAAATTAATTTGGATTTTTGAAATAGAGATGCAATAATTCTTGAGCGACTTACATAACAACACACAAGACCCTTATATTATATGCTTTACTTTCCCAACTAATGTTACAATGTCAAAAATCTGATTTTACTTTAATTTCACATCGAAAGAATAGAAAATGTGTCACAATACTTTTTCGCGGATGATCGCACAAAATAAACACTTTGCTCTAGTGCAGAACATTGTATGAACTAAAGTATAACTTGGTGGCTAAGGGATAGCAAGAAATTCTGAAATCCAGGATCAATCTCAGAATAGGATAATACGTTGCGTTATCTGCTTTAAAAACCACTCAACATGAAAGAAAGAAACAATCAATATATCAACATAACGAATATAAATTTGAAGGACATAGCAACAAATTAAGCTAAAGTTGATGGTGACTCCAAATCGGCAAATCCCATCAACCAAATACAAAACAGCCTTTGGCAAAAAATATAATACAACACAAACATTATACAACCAATCTATAAACTAGATATCACCATTATCATCATCATCTTTTAACACTACCATTTTAATCAAACGGCTGATATCAAACACCCCACAGTACCACCAAACACCACCACTCACCCAACTAAAACTCCACTTTACACTTTCTCCTTTCACTGTCTGTCTTGTCTTTACACAAATCCAAATTCCAGGCTGTCTATCTCTATCTCCTTCAATTATTACACAAAGTTATAATCCTCTACATCAACCCTAACTATCTGAATACAAAGACTCATGCTTATACAAATCATAAGGGGCCCACAAACCATCCAACGGACAAGGCTTCTTGGAATCTAATCTCAACCAAGGCTTACCTTTACCACTCCAATGTAACAAACTAACTGAACCAGGATGCAGATCTCTACACAAGCCCTGTAGATTGTCTCCACCAAGACCATGTTGGTTCCATCTATGTTCAACTCCTTCTACATTCCCTGCAAACACAAGTAAAAAAGGTGGTAATGAGCCCAACTCATATATTCTATATCTCTTCTGTATTCTCATCCAATTCTCCAGCTTCTCTGTGTATCTATCCTTTCTCCACTTCACTAAATCAATAACCATCACTCCTGTGTTGAAATAACAGGGTTTTCTTGACCTAAATGTGTTTGCAAAACTAGGGTTTTGCCAGAATCTTGTAGTAAAATAATGTGTGAAATTTGCATGGCAATACTCTGGTGCACCAAGAACTCTAGAATTCAAGTTAATATTCCAGAGCTTTTGTATATCATCAACTACAATGAGATCAGAATCAAAGTAAATGATTCTTTTTACTGTGGATGGTAAAAGTTCAGCTAGGTAAAATCTTGCGTAGTTCAAAGGCTGATCAAGTGCACGACGAATGGATGATGAAATCTTGTTGTTTACGAGATTTGTATCGAAATGATAAATGTGGAATTTAAGATACGGGAATGTAGTGAGAATAGTGTGTTGAAGTTGTGATCGTCGATGGGCTGCAAGAAAATGGAAAACAATGTTTTCCGGGCATGTGGCGTGTTTAAGAACGGATAAAACTCCGGCGACTGAGCCACGGAGATAAGTGGCATCAAGAGTCATGGATATATGGATTGTATAGAGAGATGGGTTGGTGTTTGTTTTGGGACATTCTGCTCCATTGCGAAACGAGGGTGCTTCTTGAAATTCCGGTAGGGTTGTGATATATGCTTTTGCTGGAAAGTGTACGGATGGTGAGAAAAAGAGGAATGTGATGGTGAGGAGAAGGGTGGTTGGGATGTGGGGATGTGGTGACATTTTTTTGTGTAGATGGCATGTGATTATTTTTTGGAAGAATGATGGTGTTTTGAGAGAGAGGAGATGAGGGAATTAATTGGATAATTGTTGTCTTGTTTCGTGTTATAAAATTTTCATTGTGATGCACTTGATTTTGTTTTTGTTTTTTGTATGTTTGAAGTTTAGTTTCTTGACATCCTTGGTAATTGGTATACTGTACTTGTTTATTTTCTTTCATATTAGTTATTACAAGTGCTTTGAGATATAATATTGTGCCACAGGTGATAGGGGTTAGCTGTGAATTGTGATGGTAAAATGCGTTATTATTGCCTTCCTCTAAAATTAGTATAAAATATTCAACTTAAATAACTAACCTTATAAAATAATTCAAATTAAGAAATGTTTTGATAAATACGATTAACTAAACGAAAACAAATCAAGCAAGTAATCTGAAATTAAGTGTGAGAAATTATTTAACTGCTCATTTGGTAAAAAAAATTTAGATAATTCCTTAATTTTTTTATATGTAAATATGTGTTTTCCAAATTTCTCTTGAAATCAAATTTGTAGCAACTGCATTGTTCACGACCCATCACAAAATTGTTATTTTTTTTTTCTTAAAAAGAGATTCATATAAGTTTGTATGTTATTACATGTTGTTATGGATCAAAAACTAGATCGTATTTATTACTAGGGTTCGTGAGTTTCGAGACTCGATTTGACTGTTTTTATATTTCGCGACTCAAGTTGGCTTAACAAGATGCCTACATACCTTACTATATGTCAAAGATCAAGTCAAAAAATATAGTTCTGATTTGTGGGGTGAAAGGCATAGGCTGCCTTGAATTGGATTAAGATCAGGAGACTTGGTGGGCAAGTCTCAGATTTAGAGTGGACTTTGGAGTCCTAGAATGTAGGAAATTGATTTCTTATCCCAAGAGATTTCTTGAAGGCCAATCTCCAAGGAATTGTATCCTTATTTGGTCTTTACTTATCAGCTGATTTTACCCATATTAATTAATTAATTCAGGATTTTGGACTCCTTTATAATGGGATTTATTGTCAGTCCAATCTGGGTATAATTAATACGATATTAATTACGGAATCAGGGTTTATTTTACTCCCTATCATTTGCCCCCCAACTTCTGGGAAACTGTAAAAAGATTTCACAAAAGTTAAGTTCATTTAATCCCTTACAGGGTATCATTTTCTGCGTAAAATGTGGAGCGATCTACACATTTACAATAATTTACCTTATACGTGGCTTTGAGATATGTCTTGGAACTTCCCTATTATTTTTCTCACCTTATTCCTATTTTTTAGGAATTTTCTGGAATTTTTCCTTAATTTTAGGAATTTTTCCTTATTTTCTGGAATTCTTCCTTATTTTTGACCAGGACTCATGCTAGATCGACCAGAATTCCTGATCAAAATCGAACAGGAGTCTAGTCGAATTATCTTCTAATTTGTCATCTTGGTTGACTAAGATTTCGGTCAGGATTCTTGGTCGACATCGACCAGGATCCTAGTCGAATTAACTCTAGTTTTATCACTGTGGTTTCATTAAATTTTGATCGGGATTCCTGATCGATTCGATCAGGATGCTGATCAACTTATCTCTATTTTTGACACCGAGGTCTAACTGAATTTCGATCAGAATTCCTGATCGATTCGATCAGGATTCCTGATCGATTCGATCAGGATGCTAATCGACTTATCTATTTTTGACACTGAGGTCTAATTGAATTTCGATCAGGATTCCTGATCGATTCGACCAGGATGCTGATCGTCTTATTTCTATTTTCGACACTGAGGTCTAATTGAAATTCGATCAGGATTCCTGATCGATTCGATCAGGATGCTGATCGACTTATTTCTATTTTTTCCATTCTAGTCGAGTAAACATTCGATCAAAGCCACCTTTTTCATCGATCAGAGATCTGGTCGAACTAAGTGATTTTTTACCACTCTAATCGAATAATACTTCGATCAAGGACACTTTTTAATCGATCAGGATTCTGGTAGAGCTAAGTGATTTTTTGCCACTTTAGTCGAATAATACTTCGATCAAGGCCACTTTTTAATCGACCAGAGTTTTGGTCGATTATAAATCTTTCGAATTCCTTCCAACCTTCTAGATTGTCCCATAAACGTCCTTTTTAGTGGGCTTTCCTTTATTAGGCCATACTCCATTGAGCTTTTGTCGATTCACTTTCCATTAACTCTGCTATATAAGTGTGATGAGAGGCATGGTTCCTCATTTCACTTCTCACTCACAAAATTCTCTCAAATTTCTCTCTAGCTGTTCCTCTAGAAAGGTGATTTTCGGCGTTCTTTTCCAACGTAGCTCCACCACCTTCGACCGTTTTTTGAGTTACAAGCCTCTTTTCCAAGAACATCAATGACAGATCGCGACCTTGCTAGGATGGAAAAGATGAATATTTCTAAAAGAGGTACCGTTATTCAAATACACTCTCCTTACACTTCTCTTATTGACATTCTTAATGCTAGAGGGGATGAATATCCATCTCTTTCTGATTTAGATTCTTACAACCATGGTAATTATTTTCATGAGCTAGATGGTAGGATAGAATCTTACAACACCTTGTACAAGCTCCTTCTTAATCTTAGGATTACTCCGGCCGCCCCTGGGGATAGGACCTGTAACTGGGAGGGGGATACTATTTTTATTTACCGAGGAGCCTTAACCGCATGCCTTAGGTTTCCTTTCCATAAATTCATTCCACGTCTCCTTGCAGATATGAAAATAAACCCTTGTCAACTCCCCCCTAATGCATGAAGAAATATCATTTATTTTATGGTTTTATGTCTTAGGAATGAACTTCCCCTTTCCGTTTTTAGGAAAATATTCCAATTCTATAATAGTGCTCTAACTCAACCGGGCTGGGTTTTTATACGCCAAAGGCCCAAAATTCCCCACATCTTTGATGGTAAATCCATTATTGAGAATAACCCAAAATGGAGAGATGAGTTTGTTAGGCTGACTTGGGCCGGAGGCGATTGGGCCACCCTTTTTCGTAGGCCTTTTTGTAAAGTAGTTGATGGTAGCCCTTCTAGAATTAGATTAACTGATGAGGAGGAGGTCGCTTATCAAACTCTCATCGCGGATAACGGTCAAACAGACATTTGGACCCTTTTAAAGGAGTTTTCCTTGAAGAAAGTTGGTCTCTCTCAGGCCACTGATAAGGGTAACTTTATCTAATTTTTATTCTTTTTTCTCTATTGCAACTTAATTATTTGCAAACTAATGTTTCTATCTTCTTTTTTTCAGCTTGCGAGGCCATTAACAACATTAATAGGCCTAAATAGGGAGAATCAGGCCGCCAAAAAAGGGCCAAACTTAACAAGGACCCAAGGAGCAAGCCCGATGGCCTTACCTTCCTGAAGCCTCATGTCCCAGAGATTTCACTGAGGAACGATGTGGATCTTTCAATCAAGGCGCACTCTTTTAGGCCCAACTAGGGCTTTAGGAGAAGTGACACGGTGGTAGGGTCCATCTAGCATGCTAAGGATTGGTCCTATCTGTAACGCCCTCCAGACCCGGGGTATAAGTCTGGGGGTTACTAGCTAATCACCAAACCTGTACAATCTGATTAATAATTAATAAAGAAATGAAATTAAACCCCTTTAACACTAACCAGGATCTTTTTAGGTTGAAGTATGAAAACAAGAACCACTAACTACTTTTATTACAAACCAACATTCAAAATCTCACAAACTCTCTTTATTCCAAACCATTGTCTAATTCATTTTAAACTAAGTTCAACTTTTATTCAAACACACACACTATCTATCAACACTCCACCTGCTCGGGCAAATCAAAGCTTTCTTCCTGGATTGGGATCAACACCTTAGGTATGATAGGATCCCGAGGCTTGACCCGCTTCTTTACCACTCGAGTCCTGATGGGTTTCATATTCCTTCTTAACTGAAAATAATAAGGTGAAAACAACAAAAGGGGTGAGCCAAAAATTGCTCAACAAGTCCACAAAATATAAACAGTGTTAAAGCATTTTAAATGAATCCGTCATCCCGGGTATATCTGCAAAGATATAACCCCACGAGAATAGAAAGAAGGCCATTACTGGCGAGTACAAATGAACTAAACTGGACACAAGTTCGCATCTATATTCAGCTGATCAGTCAGAATATAATGCAGATCCATATCTCAATATATAGATCCAGTCGGGTACCCAGGCACTACGGCCCATGTCGAGGCACCAGTCATCCCGGTCCTCAGGATTAAGACACACTCAATCCTAAAATATCATTATCCAGTCCATCGCTTAGCAACCGGAACAATCGGTATGCTTTGACATATTCTAATCACCAGAATATATCAATCTCAATGTATCATCAATGGAATATGAACCAAGTATCCAAAGAAACGGAGACATCAAAAATCGAAATGAAATATGAACAAAGGAATAGCACGTGTGTATCAGTGATTAAGAACAATAATCAAAAGAGTGCAAATGTGATAAGCATTTGAATCAATATCACTATTCTGAAAGTAGAATAGGGGAAAAACTTGCCTTCTGCGCGACTCACTGTAATTAGATCACTTTCGTCCATCACCTTGGACTAATACCGACTCAACTTGCCTGGCTGGCTTAGCTTCTGTTGGCAAAACAGACTGGTTAAGTCACGTCGTACTTCATTTGTATCTTGAATCGACTTCACACCATTCCTAACATCTACCCATGCGCTTATGACTGACTCATATATTACTTACTAACAATTAAGACTCAATTAACCACGTAATACACATAAGCACATAAGCACATAATCATTTTTATAGTTAAAATAATTTTTGGAACCAAAATCGACTCGCAGATCGCTCAACTGATCGTTATCTGACTCATTTCCCATTTTTCCGGAATTTTTTCGGGCTCGTCTCGGCACACATTCCGACTGATAATCAAACAAGAAACAAATTCAACTAATTTTTAGAAGAAATTAAGCTTTGATATTATTTTTAATGAAGAGAATTCATTTTTCTGAGTCAACAGGCTTTCGTTTCACTCGAATCGGACTAACGGTTGAATTATTATCAATTAAACACTTATAATTCCATTTATTATTCACAATAAATAATTATTACTAATTTTTAAAACTCAAAAATAATTTTTATATAATTATTTAAGAAAAATCAGAATTTAAAATGATTTTTCCATAATTTTTGGAATTAAAATGAATTTATTATGATTTATTGAAAATTATTTGATTAATTATCAAAATAATTAATCATTTTTAAATAATTAATAAATAATAAACAAATAATAAATAATTAAGAAAATAATGTAATCTGATTTTTAGAAAATAATTCAAAATTTTATAATATAAATCAATTAATTAAATAGTTAATTAATTAATTTATAAAATAAATAAAACTGATTTTATAATTAAAATAAAAATAAAAATAAAATAAATTACAGAAATATTTGTCAGAAATCAGAATCTGTTAGAAACGGATCAAAGGCGGGTTAAAATTGGGTCAGAAACCGGGTTGCCAAGAACAATCCGGGTCGGGATGAACACACCGGAAATTTTCCAGATTCCGGTGGGTTCCCCGGACTTCGACAACCACGATTCAAGCCAAAATTAGTACCGTTTGTACTGATTTTTACAGGGTTTCAACTCAAAACAACTTCCCCAATCTGACTCAGGCCAAAACAAACCACAAACATCACGGAATCACCATCTCCGGTCAAAACCAACTTCAACTCCGGGCAAAATATGAAATCATTCATTTTTACATAAAACTTAACGTTTAATAGTGCAAATTAAAGCTATGAATACATACAATCAAAGCCCTAAACTTTCAAGAACCAAAGATTCACAGAAATCATCGAGTTGTGTTTTGAAAATTCGGTATAAACCCTAGAAATCATACTTTGCTATCTGAGTATCGTCTGATCAATTAAATACCATGAATCGACTGTAAATCATCTAACAAAGCTATATCAATCATAAAAACATCATAATAACCCCAGAATCAAAAAGTCATAATTCGAGCATAAACCCTAGAAATCGAAAATAAAAAACGTTACATTAAAACATGAAATTGATGCTAAAAATAGAAAGAACAGATCACAACCTTCAATTTTGATACTCGAATCACACGATTTGATGCAGAAATCAGCTGGAAATCACGGTTTGATTCTTCGACCCGACTTGGTTCTTCCCGACCCGATTTCAGAGAATTTTGTTAATTTTGCAGATTTTAATGATTAATTATAATTAATTAAATAAAAATTAGGCTATTTATAGTATTAAAAATAATACTCCTAATTAAAATTAAGGCCCTAATTCTACACTTTTTAAAATTAATAGGCCCCTAATTTTATAATTTTTGAGTATTAAAATTTAATTTATAAATATTTTATATATACAATATATAGGCCAAAATTTCCCAAAAATTGTGAATAATGCAAAAATGCAAAGAAATAATATAAATGAAAGTCATATAATTTTATAAAAATAAAAATGTGATTTTTGTGGGGTTTTTGACACCCAATGGGGCACGGAAAAGTCATTTTTCGTAAAATGAGAAAATTTATAAAATATCTAGATGTTCAGAATAATGCGATTGTAAAAGCAATTTGATGAAAAATAAGGCCCATTAACCATAGGATTTCTCCACAACACTCGCACTAAATATACAGACTTATTTCTCAACACTTTCTCTTGCCGATCTAAAATTCTTACCGGCTGCTCTACAAAAGATAAATCAGGTTGGATTTCTATCGGCTCATACTCTATTACATGCCTAGAATCAGGATTATATCGCTTAAGCACTGCACGTGAAACACATTATGAATATGTTGCATATGAGGCGGTAAAGCTAATTCGTACGCAACTTTTCCCAATTTCTTCAAAATTTCAAATGGTCCGACGTATCGTGGTTTCAATTTACCCTTATTTCCAAATTTGGTCAATCCTTTCCATGGCGATATTTTGAGTAGTACATTTTCTCCTTCCTGATAGCCCATATCTTTCCTGGCTTGATCTGCATATTTGCGCTGCCTGTCTTGTGCTGCATTGAGTCATTTCCGAATGAGTTCAATCTTTTCTTTCGTTTGTTGAATTAATTCTGGACCCAAAATTTTGCGTTCTCCAACTTCATCCCAATGTACTGATGATCTGTATTTTCTCCCGTATAGTGCTTCATACGGTGGCATTCCAATGCTGGCGTGATAGCTGTTATTATAAGAAAATTCCACCAGAGGTAGATGTTCATCCCAACTGCCTTCAAAATCGATAGCACAAACTCGTAGCATGTCTTCAATCATTTGGATAGTTCTTTCACTTTGCCCATCGGTTTGCGGATGATAAGCAGTACTCATGTTTAATTTAGTTCCAAGACATTCTTGAAATTGTCACCAAAATCTTGAGTTGAAACGAGGATCTCGATCAGTCACGATAGATATTGGAACTCCATGTCGCAACATAATTTCCTTGAGATATAGGTGCACTAGCTTGTCGAGTGAAAATCTTTCGTTAATTGGTAGAAAATGTGCTGACTTTGTGAGTCTGTCAATGATTACCCATATCGTATCATGATCTGCCCTAGTCCTCGGTAGTCCTACTACAAAATCCATTGCTAGATGTTCCCATTTCCATTCTGGAATGTCTAACGGTTGTAATAATCCGCTCGGACATTGATGTTCCGCTTTAACTCGCTGGCATGTGTAACATTTACTCACCCATTCTGCTATTTCCTTCTTCATGTTCGGCCATCAGAAGTTTTCCTTCAGACCGCGATACATTTTTTTGCTTCCTGGATGAATGGAATACTTTGAACTGTGTGCATCTCGCATTATTTCTTCTTTTAATTCTGCCATATTAGGGATCCAGATTCTCGACGCAAAGCGTAAAATTCCTTCGTTATCTTTCTGAGTGGTGATCTCTTCTCCCGTTAGGTTGTCATCTTGACTCATTACTTCTTCCTGATAGCGGCGAATCTTCTCGAGCAACTCTGGTTGGAAAGTCATAGCGTAGATAGCTTCTGCAGATTCATTGGGAATACGAATCTCGATTTCCAATTTGTCGAATTCCTTGGTTAATTCTTCACATGAAGTTAACCGATTCAATCTTTCTTTCCTGCTCAGCGCATCTGCTACAACATTTGCTTTCCCTGGATGATAACTGATCATGACATCGTAATCCTTTATCAATTCCAGCCATCGACATTGTCGCATGTTCAGCTCCTTTTGCGTAAAGATATACTTCAGACTTTTATGATCTGTGTAGATTTCACATTTTTCACCGTAGAGATAATGTCTCCAAAGCTTCAACGCAAACACGATCGCTGCTAATTCCAGGTCATGAGTAGGATATTTCTGTTCATGAGGTTTAAGTTATCTCGAAGCATATGCGATGATGTTACCATGTTGCATCAATACACATCCTAGCCCGCGATACGAAGCGTCACTGTAAATGATGAAATTTCCATATTCGTCTGGTAATACAAGTACCGGTGCGGTTACTAACCGATTCTTCAGCTCTTGAAAACTTCCTCACATTTATCATTTCATTCAAACTTTTCACTTTTTCGAGTTAACTTGGTCAGCGGCATTGCTATTTTCGCAAAATCTTTGACAAACCTTCGATAGTATCTTGCCAATCCCAAGAAACTTCGAACTTTCGTCGGCGTCCTTGGTCATTCCCAATTTAACACAGCCTCAATCTTTGCTGGATCAACTTGGATGCCTTCTCTACTGATGATATGCCCTAGAAATTGTACTTCCCTTAACCAGAATTCATATTTCGAAAATTTTGCGTATAGTTGCTCTTTCCTCAAAATTTCCAAAGCTATCCTCAACTGTTTCGCATGCTCTTCTTCCGTCTTGGAATAAATCAAGACGTCATCAATGAATACAATCACGAATTTGTCCAAGTATTTCTTGAATACTCTGTTCATTAGATCCATGAATGCTGCTGGCGCATTTGTTAAACCGAATGCCATTACCAAAAACTCGTAATATCCATATCGCGTACGAAACGCAGTCTTGGGAATATCTTCAGCTTTAATCTTCAATTGATGATAGCCTGATCGCAAATCTATCTTAGAAAACCATGCTGCTACCTTTAGCTGATCGAACAAATCGTCGATTCTCGGTAAAGGATACTTGTTCTTAATAGTGAGTTTATTCAATTCCCGATAGTCGATGCACAATCGTATGCTGCCATCCTTCTTCTTTACGAATAACACTGGTGCACCCCATGGGGATACACTAGGTCGTATGATGGCTCGATCTAAAAGATCTTGCAGTTGCGTTGACAATTCCTTCATTTCGACTGGAGCCATTCGATATGGAGCTTTCGAAACTGGTTATGTGCCTGGTGTTAGATCAATCGTGAACTCGATTTCTCGATCTGGCGGTAACCCTGGAAGCTCGTCTGGAAAGACGTCTGGAAACTCGCATACCACTGGAATGTCTTCTATTCTAGGACTTCCTTTTTCAGTATCTAACACGTAAGTTATGTACGCCTCACATCCTTGTCGAAGCAATCGTTTAGTCTGCATCACAGTGAGAAATTTCTTCCGCTATTTTTCGCCTTTGAATATTACCGTTGCATTTTCCGCAATTCGCAATTTGACTTTCTTATTCGCGCAATCTATCTGAGTATTATGACAAGCTAACCAATCTATTCCCAAAATGACATCAAATTCTCCTAACTTAAAAGGAATTAAATCTACTGAAAAATGATGTCCGGCTATTTCTATATCACACGCAGGACATACTCGATCCACTGGAACTTGGTCATCATTCGCTAATTTTATAATTAACGTCTCGCCCAACCATTCGATTCCACAATGTAACTTATCAAGAAATTCTTCAGAAATAAATGAACGAGTAGCTCCAGAATTAATTAATACTTTTGAACTTACGGAATTCACCAAAAGCGTACCTGCAATCACACTTGGACTCTGCACTGCTTCTTTCATTATCATGTTAAAAGTCCTTGCTTTGGATTGATTAGGCGGTGACGGAGGTAATGCCAATACTCTTGGAATACTGGCTGCCATAGCCGGTCCTTTGCAATTTCTGGCGATGTGTTTTTTCTTTCCACACTGGAAACAAGTTATTTCCACTATTCTACCTGTTGGACATTCATTAGAATAATGCCCTTTCTGTTTACATCGATAACACGTTACATCCCTTTTTATACATACACCAGTATGCTTTTGATTACATGTCTTGCAGTATGGAACTGGAATTCTGACCATTCCCTGCTAACTGGAGGTTTGGAAACGATTACCTGCTTTCTGTGGACCTTGTCCTATCTTTTTAAAATTCAAATTTGCCCGGGCTTGGAATCCCGACTTTCTGCTGGAGCGATCTTGGAAACTTCCCTGTCCTTTGTCTTGATGAGATCTTTCACTTCCCCTTCTATAATCAGAGCTTTCTGAACTACGGTGGTATACGTTGTCAATTCGAAAACTGCAACTTGGCCACGAATCCATGGTCGTAACCCTTCTTGAAACCTTTGAACTAGCTTCTCTTCAGTGTCAACCTGTTCTGGAACAAACCTAGCCAACTTAGTAAATTTGGCTTCATATTCTGCCACAGACATATTTCCCTGCTTTAGTTCTAGAAACTTAATCTGCATTTGGTTCTTCACATAGCGAGGAAAATGCTTTTATAAAAACAACTCTTTAAACCTATCCCACACAATAACATCTTCACCCTCTAATGCCTTTTTAGATTCCCACCAATAATTCGCCTCTCCTTTCAACAAGTAACTAGCAAAATCAGTCTTCTGGTCCTCACCTATCTTCACTAGTGCAAACGCTTTCTCTATCTCTTTTAACCAGGTGGTAGCTTTAATAGGATAAGTAGACCCTTTAAATTTCGGAGGTTTAACTGACTGAAACTGCTTAAAAGTAACAACAGGTAATACTTGTGGTAATTGAGGCTCAGGACGAGGTGGTTGTTGTAACATTTGTTGATGTATCTGCTGTTGTTGATGTTGCATCTGCTGCTGCATCATTACCATCTGTTGTTGCATCAGATGGAACATTTGGTTCATGGTCTCATTAGTCTGGTCTTCGGAATTGCTGTTAGAGGTCTCAGCCCTAATCTTTCTCTTTGGTGCCATCTTCTTCTAATAATAAAATAGGTGATATTTCTTTAACAGTTTAATAAACAATTGGCAATATGTAAGGAAAACGATTTATCATGTATTAATAACATGATTTATATAAAGAAAACAGTTGCTGAATGTAAAAACTGGAAATGTAAACAGTTAAATAAAATGATTATTCTCTTTTTTTTAACAAGAATTATAATATGAAAAGCTGTAAAACAATAAAATGAAAGTAAATGCTGTAAAACTGTAAAGACTGAAATTTAAATAAAAGGAATTAGAAAAAAGTTCATCTTATATATATGTGACACCAGCTTCAGGTGTAAATGGTTGATACAAAAGGTCTCGGGCTACTGGTAATTAATACGGCTACAAGTCACACTATCGCTACAAGTTAAACTACTACTACAAGTTAAACTACTGATACACGCATACACACTACTCACTAGGTTATACTATGCTGCCTCTATATACACATGTACTCTGGAGTCACTGTCTCAAACTATCACTGCCTCAAAACCCAGGCGGAATACGCCTAAGCTCCTCTCTAAGTGCTTGGACCAAAGTCTGTGGCAGGCGGAATATCCTGTAAAACTCTGCGAAAGAAGGTGGTCCATCATGGGTCAAATCATCAAGCTCCCAAGTAGCGCTCATCAACAATGACTGTAATCGCTGTCTCATATAGTAATCCGGCTGTAGGGCCGCTAACAGTCCTCTGTCCCTCTGATCAAACAGATGCATGATCTCTCGACACTATGCCCGCCAATACTCCATATCATCCCTCATAACTCTATACTCATGGTATGGTACCATATACGACTGAGCAACCTAACCTACTGACTCCTGTGAAGGAACCATCGGTATACCTGTACCCTGCTGTGGTAAACCTAACTGTAGATCCACATTATGCTCTCCCATCCCCTCGACTGGAATCATCTGAACTATGTCCGGCACTGGGGCATGCGCTGGTATAGGAGGTAACAATGGTGGTGGTGGTAACTCCTGCTCAATACCCGGTATAAACTGATGCTCAACTGGTAAAGGAACCATCGGCTCAAGGAACTCAAATGGATCAAACATCTCTATGGGGTCATGAACTATCCCCTGTACTGGTGGTACCGGCTCCTGTGGCAATGGCGGTGGAGGTGGTAGAGGAGGAAACATATACTCAGATACTGGAGGTATAACTGGTGCTGCTGGCCCAGTGACTATCCTCTCGGAAGACGCAGAATAACCAGAAGATGCCATCTGATAATGTACCAAAGAAAAGAAAAGGTCACTAACAATACTAAGATTTTATACTTCCCTATTCTAATCTGACCTAAATCCTAACACCATGCTTCCTAATTTGACTATCCCTATCTTATGTGATCTCCCTATCCTATCTTAATCCTAATGTTCTTGTTTTCAGGGACCAAACCTACAGCTCTGATGCCAAACCTGTAACGCCCTCCAGACCCGGGGTATAAGTCTGGGGGTTACTAGCTAATCACCAAACCTGTACAATCTGATTAATAATTAATAAAGAAATGAAATTAAACCCCTTTAACAATAACCAGGATCTTTTAGGTTGAAGTATGAAAACAAGAACCACTAACTACTTTTATTACAAACCAACATTCAAAATCTCACAAACTCTCTTTATTACAAACCATTGTCTAATTCATTTTAAACTAAGTTCAACTTTTATTCAAACACACACTATCTATCAACACTCCACCTGCTCGGGCAACTCAAAGCTTTCTTCCTGGATTGGGATCAATACCTTGGGTATGAGAGGATCCCGAGGCTTGACCCGCTTCTTTACCACTCGAGTCCTGATGGGTTTCATATTCCTTCTTAACTGAAAACAATAAGGTGAATAACAATAAAAGGGGTGAGCCAAAAATTGCTCAACAAGTCCATAAAATATAAACAGTGTTAAAGCATTTTAAATGAATCCGTTATCCCGGGTATATCTGCAAAGATATAACCCCACGAGAATAGAAAGAAGGCCATTACTGGCGAGTACAAATGAACTAAACTGGACACAAGTTCGCATCTATATTCTGCTGATCAGTCAGAATATAATGCAGATCCATATCTCAATATATAGATCCAGTCGGGTACCCAGACACTACGGCCCACGTCGAGGCACCAGTCATCCCGGTCCTCAGGATTAAGACACACTCAATCCCAAAATATCATTATCCAGTCCATCGCTTAGCAACCGGAACAATCGGCATGCTTTGACATATTCTAATCACCAGAATATATCAATCTCAATATATCATCAATGGAATATGAACCAAGTATCCAAAGAAACGGAGAAATCAAGAATCAAAATGAAATATGAACAAAGGAATAGCAAGTGTGTATCAGTGATTAAGAACAATAATCAAAAGAGTGCAAACGTGATAAGCATTTGAATCAATATCACTATTCTGAAAGTAGAATAGGGGAAAAACTTGCCTTCTGCGCGACTCACTGCAATTAGATCACTTTCGTCCATCACCTTGGACTAATACAGACTCAACTTGCCTGGCTGGCTTAGCTTCTGTTGGCAAAACAGACTGGTTAAGTCACGTCGTACTTCATTTGTATCTTGAATCGACTTCACACCATTCCCAACATCTACCCATGCGCTTATGACTGACTCATATATTACTTACTAGCAATTAAGACTCAATTAACCACGTAATACACATAAGCACATAGGCACATAATCATTTTTATAGTTAAAATAATTTTTGGAACCAAAATCGACTCGCTGATCGCTCAACTGATCGTTATCTGACTCATTTCCCATTTTTCCGGAATTTTTTCGGGCTCGTCTCGGCACGCATTACGACTGATAATCAAACAAGTGACAAAATCAACTAATTTTTAGAAGAAATTAAGCTTTGATATTATTTTTAATGAAGATAATTCATTTTTCTGAGTCAACAGGCTTTCGTTTCACTCGAATCGGACTAACGGTTAAATTATTATCAATTAAACACTGATAATTCCATTTATTATTCACTACAAATAATTATTACTAATTTTTTAAACTCAAAAATAATTTTTATATAATTATTTAAGAAAAATCAGAATTTAAAATGATTTTTCCATAATTTTTGGAATTAAAATGAATTTATTATAATTTATTGAAAATTATTTGATTAATTATCAAAATAATTAATCATTTTTAAATAATTAAGAAATAATAAATAAATAATAAATAATTAAGAAAATAATATAATCTGATTTTTAGAAAATAATTCAGAATTTTTTATAATATAAATCAATTAATTAAATAGTTAATTAATTAATTTATAAAATAAATAAAGCTGATTTTATAATTAAAATAAAAATAAATTAAATTACAGAAACATTTGTCAGAAACCAGAATCTGTCAGAAACGGATCAAAGGCGGGTTGAAATTGGGTCGGAAACCGGGTTGCCAAGAAAAATCCGGGTCGGGATGAACACACCGGAAATTTTCCAGATTCCGTTGGGTTCCCCGGACTCCGGCAACCACGACTCAAGCCAAAATCAGTACCGTTTGTACTGATTTTACAGGGTTTCAACTCAAAACAGCTTCCCCAATCTGACTCAGGCCAAAACAAACCACAAACATCACGGAATCACCATCTCCGGTAAAAACCGACTTCAACTCCGGCCAAAATATGAAATCATTCATTTTTACATGAAACTTAATGTTTAATAGTGCAAATTAAAGCTATGAATACATACAATCAAAGCCCTAAACTTTCAAGAACCAAAGATTCACAGAAATCATCGAGTTGTGTTTTGAAAATTCGGTATAAACCCTAGAAATCGTACTTTGCTATCTGAGTATCGTCTGATCAATTAAATACCATGAATCGACTGTAAATCATCTAACAAAGCTATATCAATCATCAAAACATTATAATAACCCCAGAATCAAAAAGTCCTAATTCGAGTATAAACCCTAGAAATCGAAAATCAAAAACGATGCATTAAAACATGAAATTGATGCTAAAAACAGAAAGAACAGATCACAACCTTCAATTTGGATACTCGAATCACACGATTTGATGCAGAAATTAGCTGGAAATCACGGTTTGATTCTTCGACCCGACTTGGTTCTTCCCGACCCGATTTCAGAGAATTTTGTTAATTTTACAGATTTTAATGATTAACTATAATTAATTAAATAAAAATTAAGCTATTTATAGTAGTAAAAATAATACTCCAAATTAAAATTAAGGCCCTAATTCTACACTTTTTAAAATTAATAGGCCCCTAATTTTATAATTTTTGAGTATTAAAATTTAATTTATAAATATTTTATATATACAATATATATGCCAAAATTTCCCAAAAATTGTGAATAATGCAAAAATGCAAAGAAATAATATAAATGAAAGTCCTATAATTTTATAAAAATAAAAATGTGATTTTTGTGGGGTTTTTGACACCCAATGGGGCCCGGAAAAGTCATTTTTCGAAAAACGAGAAAATTTATAAAATATCTAGATGTTCAGAATAATGCGATTGTAAAAGCCATTTGATGAAAAATAAGGCCCATTATTTTATTTGAAATACTGGCTTTAAAATCATTATTTGGGTCGTAAAACGTTTGAAATGAAAACGATGAATGCATAATAAAATATCTGAAAAATACCTTAAAAATACAGAAATGACACGAAATGCACGTAACACATAACAAACAGGTTTAATAGATAATCACACATAAATGACACATTAACACACCTTATTTATTATGATTCTGATATAATATAAACGTAAATTTCCCAGTCGTTACACTATCACTCCATCACTCCTCAGGATTTTAGTGACATTGTGACAGGGAGTGACATAGAGACCATTGAGCTTCTGGGTTCTCAAGCTCAAGCTTCGGTAATATTCCTCTCTCTTACTTTAATTACCATCTCCTTTTTACTTAAAATCCTTATTAAATCCTCCTTCCCTTTTGCAGAGTAATACCTACTTCCAGGCAACACTTCACCAAGCTAGGACTTGGAAGGGGAACTCAGATGAGTTTGAAAGAGAGATGAAGAAATGGAAAGAGAGAGCTGGGGTCCTCGAAAAAAAGCTGAAGAACAAAGATGAGGAGCTATCTAAGGCCTATACCGAGCTGGTTAAACTCTGGAGTGATAAGGAGACACTCATCGATGAGTACATGGACTCCCAGAAGTTCAGGAATTTAATGAATATTCATGATGAGGGCCTCTTTCCCATCCAGTTTACACAAGGTTGGGATGCTGCAGTGAAGGCCGTGGCTGAGAAGCACCCCGGCTTGATAGAATCCAAGGACTTTATTAGTCCTAAGCAGCCTGAGACTGAGGACAACTTGTACGCTCTCTTTAACTCCCCTATGCAAGAAGATCGCATCCTCGATCCTAGAACTACTCCTCCTTCCTCCCTGGCAAAGAATGCAGAGACTTTTGCTAACGTAGAGGAGCGGCACACTGAGGTTGAGAAGGATAAGGATGATGCTGCTAGGGACCAGTCGATCTTTATCTATTTTTAGACTTATGTATTATCTTGTTGTGTTTTAAACTTATCACCCCTAGGGCTTTATTTATATCATTTTCCTTGCCTTATTTAGCTGCTTTCTTTTAATTTCTAAAATACTTTTGGAGTTTGCACTTTCAAAGAAATAGATTAATAACCTGAACTACACAGTTCTTAAGAGTCATGCATTGAATAATGGGAATAAGACTTGGTCTTCAAAAGTCTAAAATAACTTTAACTCAAGAATATACTCTGGTTTTTCAAAGTCTAAAATAACTTTAACTCAAGAATATACTCTGGTTTTTCAAAATCTAAAATAACTTTAACTCAAGAATATACTCTGGTTTTTCAAAGTCTAGAACTTTTATCCTGAAACATAATTTAGCTTTCAAACCCTTACATAAGATGGGTTTGCCTCTGATAATAACAAAGTAAAATGTAAATCCTACTAAAATATAAAATCATATGCAAGCAAAGCTTCAAGGTGCTTTTGAACCTTTTTATCACCATAGTAAGTACGAGCTATATGTAGTAAACCTTCAGGTTTTAAGCTTGCCAAGTCCGAGGTACTTCTTCTTCATCCATACTCTCTAATTTATAATATCTTCTTCCTTGAACGCTCTTAACCCTGTATGGCCCTTCCCAATTTTGGGAAAGCTTTCCTTGCTTCTCTACTCCAGAAGCTTCCACCTTAGGACCAAATATCCCTGTTTGAAGAACCTCTCCTTCACCCTCAGGTTGTAATAAAAAGAAGCTTTTTATGATATTCCACAATCTTTGCATACGCTGCATCGCGTACTTCATCTATCAAGTCCAAGGCTAACCTTTGCACCTATTCGTTTTCTTCACCATTATATGCCTGGATCCTTAGAGATGAATGAGATATCTCCACTGAAACGACTGCTTCTGCCCCATATGCTATCATGAATGGTGTTTCTCCTGTAGTAACTCTATATGTGGTACTGTAAGCCCAAAGTATCGACAGTACTTCATCTGCCCAATTATTTCTGGATTTTTTAATCCTCTTCTTTAACCCATCTAAAATGATACGATTTGCAACCTATGTTTGCCCATTGGCTTAAGGGTGAGCAACAAAAGTGAATCTCAAGTCAATTTCGTTCTCGTCACAATACTTTTTGAATTCTTCATTATTGAACTGTGTTCCTTAGTCGGTCACCAAGATTCGGGAAATTACGTATCTACACATAATATTCTACCACTGGAACTGAGAGACTTGCTTGGTCGTAATCTTTGCCAAGGGTTTCGCTTCAATCCATTTGGTAAAGTAGTTAATCACCACAATTAAGAATTTCCTTTGATTAGTAGCCATCGGGAAAAGCCCCAGAATATCAATTCCCCCCATAGCAAATGGGATTGGAGAGTTTATAGAAGTCTGCATTTCGGGAGGTTGCCTTACTACAGGGGCATGTTTCTGACAATGATCACATCTCTTAACATATTATTTGGCGTTAGCCATCATTTCTGGCCAATAGAAGCCTAAGCGAGTGATTTTGTGGGCTAAGGCCCTGCCCCCAAGTGTTGGCCACATATACCCTCATGCACTTCCTCTAAAGCAAGCCGAGCCTCATCCGGCCTGAGACATCTTAAATAAGGAACCATAAAAGACCTTTTATAAAGAATCCCATCAATCAAAGAATATCTTAGGGCTCATACAGTCAACTTTCTTGCTTCCACAACATCACTAGAAAGCCATCCAGTTTGCAAATGAGCCTTAATAGGATCTATCCATGACCCTTCAAGTCCTGTGGGGGCAATTAACTTGACGTCTATGCTCCTTGTTTTCAAAACACGAAAGTACACGCTGCCCGAGATTTCTTCTATTTCTGATGAGGAAAGTTGGACAACGCATCAGCCTTAGAATTTTCTTCCCTTGGAATGTGTTTAACATGGCATTCATCGAACAGGTTCATTATGGCCCTCACTAGGCGTACATACTTTGCCATAGTTTCATCATTTGCATCAAACTCCCCCTTGACCTTGGATACCACCAGCTTAGAATTTCCACATACTTTCAAGTTCTTGACCCTCAATATTCCTTCTAGGCCAAGGCCAACTATCAGAGCTTCATACTCGGCTTCATTATTGGTGGTTGGAAAGTCTAACTTTATAGCATATTCAATCAAGAACCCATCGGGGCTTTGCCAAACTAAACCTGCTCCACTCGAATTTATTTTCGATGCTCCATCAAAATAGAGAACCCAGAATTCCTTGTCCTTATTATTTTCTTTTTCCTCCATGCCCTGAGGTTTTTATATCTCCCTGCCCCCGACTTCTTGGTTGGGGATGGTACATTCAACCACGAAGTCAGCCAAGGCCTGGGCTTTTATCGTTGTTCATAGCTTATATTTTATGTCAAATTCTCCTAGCTCAATAGCACATTCAATCAACCTTCCACTAGCTTTAGGACTATGGATGATATTTCTTAAAGGCTGATTCATTAGTACCTCAATCTTATGCGCTTGAAAGTAAGAACGCAACTTCCTTGATGCCATCACTAAAGCTAAGGAAAACTTTTCAATAATTGAATAATTCAACTCAGCCCCATGCAGAATCTTACTGATATAGTATATGGGTTTCTGGACTTTAAGATCCTCCTTAACCAATATAGCGCTCAGTGCATTTTCCGAAATGGCTAAGTATAAGTACAAAGTTTCGTCCAGGTCTAGTTTGGCCAACAAGGGGGCTTGGACCATGTATTTCTTCAACCCTTCGAATGCTTCCTGACTCTCCTCAGTCCATATGGAATCTTTTATTTTCTTCAAGGATTTGAAGAATGACCGGTACTTGTCTCCAGATTTGGAGATAAATCGCCCTAGGGCAGCGACCCTTCCGGTGAGCTTCTGAACATCTTTGATAGTCTTTGGAGGTTCCATCTCTAAAATGGCTTTTATCTTGGGATTGGCCTCGATTCCCCTCTTGGAGACCATCAATCCCAAGAACATTCCAGATCCCACTCCGAAAGCACACTTTGCGGGATTTAACATCATTTTGTGGTATCTCAGGACCTCAAAGGTTTCCCTCAAATGGGTTATATGGTCATTCTTCGCAAGACACTTGACTAACATGTCATCTACATACACTTCCATTATTTTTCCAATAAGATCTTTAAAAATCTTGTTTACCAACCTTTGATAAGTAGCTCTTGCATTCTTGATCCCAAACGCCATAACAAGATAACAAAAAACACCAAAGTCAGTGATAAATAATACTTTTAGGATGTCATCCTTACGCATTTTGATCTGATTATATCCACTAAATCCATCTATAAAGCTCAGCATCTCATGACCAGTGGTCGCGTCGATCAGTGTATCTATCTTTGGTAGCGGGAAACAATCCTTTGGGCAAGCATCATTTAGGTCGGTGAAATCCACGCACATCATCCATTTTGCATTAGCCTTCTTTACTACTACAGGGCTTTCTAACCATTCCAGAAATTGTATCTCTTCAATGAAACCATCCTCTAAGAGCTTCTCTACTTCTTGCTTGATTACCTCCTGCCTTTCAGGGGCAAAACTCCTTTTCTTTTGCTTCACGGTCTTTCGATTCAGATATACGTTCAATTTATGAGTGTTCAGCTCCGGGTCTATGCTAGGCATATCAGTCGCTGACCATGCGAATACATCATGTTTTTCTTGTAAAAACTTCACCAACTTCCCTCTAAGGGGCTTCTCCAGTGATGCTCCAATGAAAGTCACTTTCTCAGGGTTTTCGGGAACTAAAGGGATTGGAATCAAGTCTTCTGCTGGATTCCCCCTTTTCTCAACATTCTCGCGGATATCCAAATCTTCGATAAGCAAAACCTGCCCCCAACTCCATCAGCCCTAAGGGAGGCTACATAACAACTCCTTGCCATCTTTTGGTCTCCTCTCTCTTTTCCAATCCCGTTTCAGGTGGGAAACTTCATTACTGAATGGTAAGAAGAGGGTACTCCCTTGAAAGAATGTATTCCCATTTTTCCCATGATAGCATTATAAGTTGATCCAGCCTTTACTATCACAAAATTCAATATCTATGTTGTTTGCCTCAGTTCTTGACCCATAGTTAAAGGTGGCTTAATTATCCCTTCTACAGGGCAATCGACTCCAGCGAAACCATATATCAGCATATCAGTTGGGGTCAATTGAGAATCATTGTAACCCATTCTTATTAAGGTATCATGGAGTAAGATGTCTACCGATGCTCCATTGTCTACAAGGACTCTTTTCACCAGACTGTTCCCTATTATGGGTATTATGACTAAGGGATCATCATGAGGAAACTTGACCCCTTCCAGATCGAAATCATCAAACACCATTTCTACTCCGGTCTTGGCTCTTTTCGGAGCTTCCCCACTATGTGCATGACTTCTCTTGTATAAGCTTTTCTTGAGTTCATTGATAATCCAACTACAGATGGTCCTCCAAAGAATGTGTTTATTATCGACCCTCGAGGCTGAGGTCCTCCAAAGATGGTATTTATCACCGGACCCCAGGGTTGGGGGTTTCGCCCATGATCATCCTGATCCTTCCTATGATCATCAAAATTCCTTCTTCCACTATTATTCCTATCTCCTTCATCTCCAGTATACTTGCCCAGTCTTCCTTTCCGAATGAGGAATTCAGTCTCATCCTTCAATTGTCGGCACTCATCAGTATCATGACCAATATCCTTGTGGAATCTACAATATTTGTTTCTATTTAGCTTAGCAGGATCAGCCTTCAAGAGCTTGGGCCAACGAACATCCCTATCTTTCTCAATTTCCATCAAGATCTTACTTTTAGGAGCATTCAGCTTAGCACATTCAGCAAACTTTTGTCCAGGTCCTCCCTTCTTTGGGATTAAATCAACGTTTTTCTCAGCTCTAGGATACTTGTCCTTAGCATTATATTCCAGATCAGTTTTTTGCTTTTTACCACCAACGGGCTCGTTGTTCACCACCGTTTTCCTCATGCTTTCCTCCACCCTAATATACTTTCCGGCCTATCTTGGAGCTGTGACATTCGTCCCGGGGGGGGGGCCCTTGGCTAATGACATCTTGAAAAATTCATCCCTAGTTTCCTGCTGCAGTGCTATCATAGCTACCTTATCGTCGAGGTCTGGGACCTTCAAAGCTTTTTTTGTGAAACAGTTCAGATAGTCCCTCAAGGATTCCTTTGCTCCCTGCACAATGCTTATGAGAGATGCTGAACTCCTTTCATGCACTCTTCCACTTATGAATTGATTAATGAAAGCTTGAATGAAGTCCCTAAGGAACCAATTGTGTTGGGAGGCAAACCGCTGTAACACCTTTGAGCCATCCCCGACAGGGTTTGAGGAAAGGCCCGACACTTAATGGCATCATTCATATACTGCAATAACAGTGTGTTAGAGAATTTTCTGACATGATTAGCGGGATCTCCAGTACCATCATATGCTTTGATGGTAGGCATCTTAAATTTCCTTGAGACGTGGGCATTCATTATTGCTTCAATAAACGGCGGAGTTGGAGCATCAGGATCTCCTAGGGGCATAAGATCACTTGGGTCAGCCCTTGGGAAAACGGCCCTTCTTGGTATGGGACCATCCAGGTCTATGATTGGAGGAGGATCTCTCCGCCTAGGAGGAAGTGGAGGTCTTGGGGCCAAGTGCGCCTTCAGGTCACGCTTTAACCTTTGTATGTTTGCTTTATGGGCCCTGATCCTCTCCTATACTTCTTGGGGATTCGTCCCTCGGGTGTTCCTGGGATGCTGATTAGCATCATGCATCGGTTCTTTACCAGGACACCTCCTTCTTGGAGCCACATCATCATCCGAAGATTTAGAGTCTCTTTCAATATAAGGTACAGAGAATTCTTGATCCTCTAGAATGGGAGCCAAACCGCGTATATATTGGGACGTCTGCCCTTGTGCTTCACTCCGGTTAGAGTGCCCACTCCCTCCAGCCTAAGGATATAGGGGCATCCCGTAAGGGGGGTTAGTGGTCACAATTGTTGAATATTCATACCCAATGGGTTGAGGATTCAAAGGTGCTTGCAACTACTGCTATTGGGGATTCGTCCCTTGAAGAGTCGGGGTATTCGTCCCTTAAAGTTGTGCCTCAGTTGTTCCCACCAGAGTCCCTCCTTGGGTGGAGGCGTAGGTTGAATGCTGGGGTATCTCCACTACCGACGAGATTGGTTGAGTTGTCCCAGCCAGTGTTCCTTCAGGGGCGTTGTTTCTGCATCGTGTGTTTACCATGGTTGTTATTATACTTTCCCAAAGATGGCGCCAAATGTTATCGATAAAAAACTAGGTCGTACTCATTGCTAGGGTTCGTGAGCTTCGAGGCTCGATTTGACTGCTCTTGTATTTCGTGACTCAATCTACCTTAACAAGATGCCTACGTACCTTGCTGTATACCAAGGTTCAGTCAAAAATGTAGTTCTGATTTGTGGGGTGAAGCCCCTTATATAGGCATAAGCTACCTTGAATTTGATTAGGGTCGGGAGACTTGGTGGGCAAGTCTCAGATTTAGAGTGGATTTTGATGTAGGAAATTGATTTCTTATCCCAGGAGGTTTCTTGGAGGCCAATCTCCAAGAAATTGTATCCTTATTTGGTCTTTACTTATCAGCTGATTTTACCCATATTAATTAATTACGAAATTAATTAATATTCAGGGTTTTGGGCTCCTTTATAATGGGCTTTATTATCAGGCCAATTTGGGTATAATTAATACGATATTAATTATGTAGTCAGGGTTTATTTTACTCCATATCACATGTATTGAGCGTTACTGAATACTACAATTATACAGTAAAGAGCTTATTTCATGTTATCTAAGATTCTTGATATAATTATTGTTCATCTTCGACCATTTATCTATTAATTAAAAACAATCCTAGATTTAAATTTTTATCTTTTTTCACTTCATATTATTATTTCTTCTTCTCAAACCATTTCTCCAAATTTAATTTCACACCACTTTTATATAATAACATTCACACGTGTACCATTTTAATATGAAATGTTATTATAGCATAGGTAGAATGGACGATATGTTAGTTAGTGATATTTTATAAGTACAGTATGTTTTTAAATATAGAGTTGAATATCATATTGTTTTAAAAATTAAGACAAAATGAATTGTCTAATACTCCCTCCGTCCCTAAAAACATTTCCTATTTTTGTTGGACACGTTTGCCAATGCACACTTTTAATTGTTAATATCTTTAATTTTGTATTAGTGTTAAATATAAAAATTTCATCGTATTAAAGTACTCATAAATACGAATTCAACAAGATCACTCATGACTATATTTGATCTTATAGATTAGACGTAAATTAATAGTCAATCGCTTACCATGAATAGTGTCAGAATTCAAAATAGGAAACGTATAATGGGACGGAGGGAGTACCAGAGATAGATGTTACTATTTTAGAGACTTTAAATTTAAATATAAATTTTGAAATGATGGTCGGAGATGCCCTAGCAATTATAATAGAAAAGTACCTAACATGATAATTCTCATATTTGTAATTTAATTAGTCGAAGGAAAATAAAAGAAATCATGAATGGAGGAGCAATGTGTAACTCTTTAACATTACAGGGCACGAAATATGATAATTTGTTTTACTCAATTTAACTATGCGAATTAAAGTGCGTGAGACAGACTCTTATGTGAGTGGGGAAACGAAAAAAAAGAATAAAATTTGTTTGTGAGGCATCAGGATGGAAAAGCGCGTTAAAATTGTCGATTAATTCTAAAGAGCGGGTGTGATCACGTGGTGGCGAGGGCACGGGCTAGTTTTATTGTAATTGTATAAGTTTAATCGTACATACTAGATTTAAGAGCACCCACAATGAGAGCCCAGTTCATGCATATGGATCCGTGAAATGAAACTGTCAAAGCAAATTAGCATTGGAGGATATTAAATAAAAGTGGGCAGGACCTATATGGCGGGCCTTGCCACTTCCTGCCATTGTTGTATGACAAGTATTATTTTATCTTTTTTTTATTCTTTTGTACACTTAATCTCATATTCATGTACGTATATTTAATAAGAGTTTATTATAATTTAGATTATTTTATTACTCAATTGGGCTTGACAGCGTTGGAGTATAGTGGCCATATATGTTAGAAAGGACGATAAATACCTACATGGCATATTAGAAAAATTGGAAAGGGTACTCCCATTGTGGATGCTCTAATGCTCGTGTCGGTATTGTACGGTTTACATCTTCCAGCAATTGAAACTTTAGGATGCAAATCTGGAAACCCAAGTACAAGCTTGCACTTGCAGCATGTTTTTCTAAATTAAGTTGTGTCTGTTTTTACTAGAAGGCAGAAGCTATTATTTTTCAATCATAATGCTTTTAGTTTCAGTTAAGTTAATAGTATCCATGACTGTAAGATTTTATAAATGTTAAAAATATGAAAAATGCTAGAGTTTTCGAAAGAGTCGTCAAAATCGTTTTAAAATGTTAAGTTGTAATGTTATTGAATGTTTTTCATTAATAATAATGATCTCTCGTGCATTGATAAGAGTCACGCGATTAAAATAACGTCAAGTGTTATTTGTCAATGTTTATGAGATTTTTTCAAGGTATATAGTATTGATTTAAAAAGATACTTGTATATATGTTACTAAGAAATGCTACGTAATCAAAATTGAATCCCAAAATAATTTCAAAATGCAGCATGTAATGTTCTGATTGGTCATCTGATATGGTGTGCTAGTCTTATTGTTTCATTTTAATTTCGTTTTAAAACCTGGTTCAATCATTAGCAATATTATTTTATTATGGATTATACAAATAATTTCGTAACAACAACAAGACCGACCCTGGGGTAAGGCGATCGCCTAGGTACCACCTCCGATAGGGGCATCAAATTATTCCTATAATATCATATATTTATATAGGTGTAATTTTTTATTCAATATGCAAATTCAATTCAAATTATACTAAATATAAATATAATTGAGGTACTCATTTAAATTAAACATATATTAAATTATTTATTTGAGAACTATTGTAAAGCAAATATCAGTATAAAATTTAAAAAATACTAAATAGTTGTTTGGAACTTAAAGTTTTATAAAAATTTACTATTAGAACATGATGAATTTCTAATATGTTGTTCAGAAAATTATGTAACAAATCATTATTGTAATATGATAAACAAGTTATCGCCCGGGGAATATTTCAATTTAATTAGTTGTCTTTCGAAGTTAAAAAATTAAATTAATCTCCCACATAATATATTATAATTTGAATGATGTAAAAATTGTTGAACTCATTTTCAAAAGGTCATGTCAGACATTTAAAGCGGAGAAAGCCTATTATAAATTAAAATGTTGTTGACATAATGGTTCCTCACATTGTCGATTCACAATATGGAGATGGAAATAATTTGATCTATATATATAACATGATATATATGTTAGAAGAAATTGATGATATCAGCATATAAACTATTAGAGTTTATTTATCAGTAGTTGATATTAGTATTTACCAGAGGTAACGTCATCAATATTTGTCATCAGCATTTGCTGATCAGTATTTGGCATCAGTATTTGGTCACTTCAGCTGAAAGTCAGGAGATATCAAAGAAGGAAAAGATTTGCATAATACATATCAGTATAGAACTTTACTTCTTGTAGCAATTAATACATGGTTATGTTTTAGGATTCCTAATTATTGTAATAGGATAGGATTCCTTATTCATTGTGTAGTTGTGTAGTATATAAGCACATATTAGGTTTTGTAACATCCCACATCGATAAGAGTAAGAGTCTTTGTGTCTTTTATAGATACAAGTCAACATCTAATGTGTACCAAATCGCTAGCTTTTTCGGACTGACCTGTGGTGGGTTGTTGGGTTTCGGTACGCATTCCGTTGTAGGCTTGGATGTTATAAATGGTATCAGAGCTCTTCCCGGCCGGAAGTGCAGAGGCATTGTCCGGGTTCCGTATGTGTGTTTATGAGATCGACGAGGACGTTGATCCTATAAGAGGGGGTGTTTGTAACATCCCACATCGATAAAAATAAGAGTCTTTGTATCCTTTATAGATACAAGTCAACAACTAATGTGTACCAAATTGCTAGCTTTTTCGGATTGACCTGTGGTGGGTTTTGGGGTCTGGTACGCATTCAATTGTGGGCTTGGGTGTTATAGGTTTACACTTTAAGTATCGCGAATTGATATATCTTTTATGTAACCTAGCAGCTCTCAAGGATATATGTTCATCCTTTGAGAGATTAGTTTTGTAATCAGTTTTTATTAATCAATACAAATTTTTTATCCTATTGAGTACTTAATTCGATTTTTCTGCATAAATTGTATTCACCCCCTCTATGATTTGTATTAAGGACATAATAATTGGTATCAGAGTTTGTTGTTGTTATACAAACAGTTTAAGATCTAAAATCAATTTATACAACCTCAAAAAAATCCCCCACCTCCAACACTAGCCAATCAACCTATCAATCATAATATGAGCAGATATGAGGCTATTATGTTACGACCGATATTTGTAAATCTTATTTATAATTGTGTGTTTATATTTGAGATTTAAATTGTGGGGAATTATAAATGTGGGTGATCTATATGTTGAGTGCCCATAAACTAAGTTTTAATGTATTAGTTTATACAAAAAATTTTGAAAGGAAAATCTTATTATTTAGTATTTTTAAATGATAATCAAAAGTATTTCATTCTTTACGAAAAATTGATTTTTAAAAATCTTTTAACAAAAAAAAAATTCAAATTTTATATCATTAAATTTCTAAAATCATAAGCTATTTTATGATATATATTTTGTGATTTATGGAAGTGTATTTATATTTATAGAAATTGTTTTATATAGATTAGTTAATTTTTAATTTGCAATTAACTTAGTTGCCCATGCATTCATTTTACTTCCAACACAAGATAAGGGCAAACTTGGAAATTCCAACCCCACTAACTACTACTTCACTAGCCAAAGTACATAAATAAACTTGCATGCAAATCTTGCTACTAATGGAAGAAGGATAGAATAGTAAAATTGAACTCCACTTACTACATATATTAGAATATTATTATTTGAATAACCAAGAGCTAGTAAAAACACTAAACCTCACCTCATTCTCACTTCACTCCACTCCACTCTCACCTCTATTTGGCCATGACTTTTTAGGAGCCGAATGGATGGTGTTCTTGTTGCTTTGTTTGATTTTTGTATGCTTATGTGATAATATCATGGATTTGGAAATTAAAACTTGATAAAACTCTTTGCATGCTAAGTGATCATATTAGTTATGGCTGATTCTAGGATTGCATGTTAATTCTATGATGAAATTTATATGGAAACCATATTTGTTTTGGCTTGTAAGTTCGAAAGCATGCATGTATAGGTTCAACACATGATTTTCGAAAGTTCTTGATCATTTGGATTGATTTTTGTTAATAAACCCTAATTTCAGTTGAGTTAAGATATTAATTATGATTTTTACTCCTTGTTATGTGATTTTGATTCGTATATATATGGAGGATTTGAGTTGTTATTTTCGAAATTATGATGACTTGTAACTAGTGTATTATTTTTACTTTTGTTTTGCTATATTGCACTTTAGGTAAGGGTGATCTCCACTAAGCCAATATTGTGTGTGGGAGTGTTATTTCAGTAGGTTCCCTTGGTTGAGGTTTAGTTTGGGTTTTGGTTGATGTTTGGTTTGGTTTGTCAAGTGGGAATCATGGTGGAAAGGGTACATTAGACTCTGCAGATTTTCAGTTTGGTATCATGAGGTTTAGGGTGAGATATGACCTTGTCATTGTAATTCACTTTGAGGCCCAAGCCACTGGAAGCTAGTAATAGGAGTAAATTTCAGATTTTAGATATTAATTAGAGGTTTGTAGGTTTTTTGGTTAGGTGCACGAGTGAAAACGATAAATCTGTCCCGCAGAGGATAATTTGACTGAAACCTAGAAATGAGGAGTTTTGACCATGTCATGGGTAGAACCTCACTAAGACTTGCTTGGCCCTAGTTAGAGGGAGTGTCAGAGGTTTTTTTTCAGCCATAGTTCATAGGAATTGAGTTAGAATCATGGGTCACAAGTTAGTGCAAAACATGACATTTTTGTGTTTAGAAAAAGGGGAAGCATGGACTTTAAGCTTAGCCTAGGGAGGCCCAAGCTAGGCCTTTGAGTCACACCAAGCTTGGGAGTTACCTTATGATCAGAAGAGTCTAGTGTAGAAGTTTGGGAGATAAACTTGAGGTGTAAGTGTGTCAACTGTACTCAAGAAACCATTGATGTCATCCTGAAATCACTATAATGAGCACATTCACTTAACATTTAGTTTTAGAGTACTTATGAGTGAAGCTTAGGTTGTCCATCATAGTTTTAAGATAGTATGAGGTTAGTAGAGTGTAGGGCCTAGGTCAGGGTCAATAGGAACTTGATGTTTTAGGAAAGGCACTTCGAGTTATGAGGTCAATATTAGGAGTTTTGACTAGTTTAGAATAACTAAGTGACTTTAGTAAGTGGAGTGAGATCATCCAAGCTTAGTGATGCAATATAATGTGTTGATATATTATTATATACTTAAATGTGTTATGTGAGTATATGTGGTTATGTGAACTATTATTCTTATAAGGTAATTGTAAGCATGTTTGTGTATACGTGCCTAAGTGCCAATGTGCTTAATTTCGGTTTATAATTAGGTTGAGTTGGTGATAATATATTATAATGAGGTTATTATTACTTTGTGTAGGCTCACGAGATGAGGGTAAACTTTCCATTAAAGTCGAGTAAAGCTCCTAGTTGCTCCCACCTTCCAGTCAAGTCAAGCCTTTCTCAAGGCAAGTGTTTCAACCTACCTTTTGTTTACACTGCAAGTGTGTGCTAACCCAGATTTTATATATGATGCAAGTATACTAAATCATCTTGATATACATATATAAATGATCCAAGCATTTTCAATTCTATCTTTTGTATTATATGCAAGTGCCATGAACCCTCAAGTATCTAATGCAAGTAGTTTAACTTTACTTGAAGATTGTTATGCAAGTAACTAAAAACTCATACCATGCTAGTATACCAAAGTAATTGTGATGCTGAACCCTGTATATGTTATACTCAGTAACCTTATCTTGACACCTAAAAGTCAGTTATTCCTTAACATTGTTCATGATTGCTTGATAATTCTATTCTTACCCCTAAACCATGATACCCTGTTATACTTTGAATTGATGCTTACCTCCTTTATATTTTAATATCTATGTCTTATCTAGAACCACTCCATTGAACCTAGTTTGACCTAGTTTAATTTTCAATAACCCTGTTAAGCTTCATTACCAAGTCCTTAAAATCTTGTTTAATATTGTAATCTCTTTAAATATTAAATTGCTGATCTATCTAAAGCCCAACCCTATGTAGTTACAACTAGCAACTTTAATTCTTGCATCCTGAGTTAATGTCATAAATTCAATGTAACCCTGATTATTTGGTTAATACCCTTATGCTTAGTGATCAGATTCCTTGTGAATAGAAACTTTGTAATACCCGTTGCTAAGATATCAGTTTAGTTGATCATGGCCTTAAAATTAATTGAACCTATTCCATATGCTTCGAAGTTGATCTAGAACCCCTGATAAAGATGTTCACTGTTTAAGAATTTAACCGTCACTTGGCATCAGTTTTTAAAATGAAAAGTTAAAAGTGGATTTTCTGTCCAAAAGGGGGATGAATGTTTTCTTTAAATAGTGGATCCAAACTGAAATGCAATTCCTTTTCGCTCTTAATTTATAGGCTTAAAAGTTTCCTAAGGAACCCATTAATGTTCTAGAACCCAGTGAGGTTCGGGATTACTTCGCAGCTGATCACCGGCTGTAATCCATAGCGTCATAAAATGGTTTTTGATAAAGAAATGGTTTTTAATTGTTTGTTACAAATAAATGATGCCATCACCCTGAAAGTTTATCTCTTGTTACTATATTATTGGATCTTTCATTTCCATGGTTATTCTTTCATTCTTTCATTCTTGTTTATGTATTATATAGCACTTGTTGAGCATTTGGCTCACTACTTGCTTTCACCCTGATATTTCAGCTAGCAGATATGGTTAGATTCAAGGAGACCGCCCATAAGACCTGTGATGCCGATTCGTATGTTCGAGCTCAGGTAGTATAGTGATCGTTTTGTGTGAGGAGTCAGTATTGAAATCAGGTTGTAATAGTTAATAGTGTTGGGATGTTCCAAACCCTAAACTGTAAGATCTTGGATTTGGATGTATTTATTTCCTTTTGATAACTATTGTGATTATTCGTATAGTTTCTTTTGTTAAATTTGGGGTGTGACAGGGTTTTTGGTATCAGAGCTACGGTTTAGAGTCCCTGGATAGCCCAAATAGGTTATAAGATATATACATAGGTTATATAATATTACGCGAGAGTGTGAGTATAGGTTAAGCGAATCCATCGTTAATAAATCTCTTATATATATGCATTATTTGGCAGCAAAGGGCACATTCCTCATCATCCTTTGAACCGTCTGACACAATTGCTTTCTCCGTGTATGCTGAGTTGAGGCGTGAGTTCGACAGGCTTCAGGGCAAGTATGATCGACTGTTAGAGCGATTGAAGAACGTGTATCCGGACAACCGAAATTTTGGAGGAAAGCCTAAGGAGCAGATGGTTGCGAGACTTGAGATTTTGGTTCAGTACATTAACACTAAGCTTGATGAGATGCCACTGCACCGAGACCGTACCAGCCAGTATACTATCCAGATGATTGCAGACGAGCTCTAGTGTATTGTGAAAATGCTTCGTGAGGAGAAGACTACCAGACCCCGTTCTGATGGAGTGGAGCCTTAGTTCTTTCCATTATCTACTTTTCATGTTGATGTATTGTTGGACTTTGTAGAATTCCCTGTTGTTTTCCTTTAATTAAGCATGTTATCCCTAGATTCAGACTCTATTTTAATCTTGATGTACCTTGACCTTAATTTTGATAATTATGCATTATCATTCTATTTGCTTTCAATTGTTCTTACGCCTTAATATGCATCACCCTTATTGTTTAATTTGAAACCCGATCGTATATGTGAATATAATGACTTGTGACACCCTAAACTTGAATTATCTGTATTGTTCATACCTGTTTTGATATAACTTTTATTTCAGGATCATGCCACCTAAAAAGAAAAACCCAGTTACAACTTCTACCACAGATCCTAATATTCTTTGATTACTGGAAACCTTACAACAACAAACAAATGCTATAGCTCAACAACAAAGAACTCTTCAACAACAATTTGAAAACTAAGATAACCGTGAATCACACCAACCACCTGATCCACTAGTACCACCTCGATAAGATGTCACTTTCAAAGCTTTTCAGAATGTGAATCCACCTGCATTTCATGATACCACTGATCCAGTAATAGCTAATACATGGATTAAGGAAATGGAAAGAGCTTTTAAATTGGTTCAGCTAGGAGAAGATCAGAAGACGCCATATGCTACTTATTTTCTGAAAGGTGAAGTCATCTATTGGTGGGATTCAGTGAAAGCTATGGAGGCAAATTAGCCGGTTTCTTGGGAAAGGTTTAAGAGGTTATTTCTGGAAAAGTATTACCCAAAGTACATGCAAAATCAGATGGAGGTTAAATTTCTTGAATTGAAGCAAGGAAGTATGTCCGTATTGGAGTACGAGAAGAAGTTTACGGAGCTGTCAAGGTTTGTGACGAAGTATGTGAACACTAAGGAGGAAAAAGCAAAGAGATTCCAACAAGGATTAGAGCCTTGGGTTAGAGATAGAGTGGCTATGTTTGAGCTTGATACTTATACTGGAGTAGTACAGAAAGCTGCTCTGATTGAGAGTAATGGGATGCAGTCAAGGAAAGAAAAGGATAACAAGAAGAGAAAGGTTCCATTTCATGGAGAGAAGTTTGAAGTTGGAAGCTCACAAGAAAGGAGTGTGAAAAGGATTGGATTCCACAAAGGTGGAAATTTTCAGAAGAAGGGAAATTTGAATAAGAGACAAGATCCTAATGGGAACAACCAGTCAAGCCAAGGACAAGTTGGAGAAACTAGATTTCAAAGATCAGAGTGCAAGCATTGTGGAAAAAGACACCCAGGAGTGTGTAATAAGCTGAACATGACATGCTATAGATGCAATCAGAAGGGACACTTGGCTAATGAGTGTAAGGTACTGAAGCCGGGAGTTACATGCTATAAGTGTGGAAAGACTGGACATATAGCTAGGGAATGCAAGTCAACTGGACCGGTCAAGACTTTGATGAATGTGGCAAGTACTAGTGCAAACATGCCAGCTGAGGTATTGGCACTACCTCCACCATCTACAATAACTCCACAAACAATATCAAGGACATTTGATTTAAAGATGAAGGACGTTGTTCAGAATTCTGAGGTGATAGCAGGTAAACTTTTAATGAATAATGTTGAAGCTAAGGTATTGATTAATTCTGGAGCTACGAGATCTTTTATATTAGAAACTTTTGTTGATAAACTTCAATGTGATAAAATGATTATGAACAGGGTACTAGATGTGGTAATTTTGAATCAAGAGAAGATTCTCGTGAGTCAATTCTGTCCTAAGTGTGAGATTGATATCTCAAGACATAAATTTTCAGCAGACTTGATACTTTTCAAGTTAGGGGAGTTTGATATAATCTTAGGCATGGATTAATTAGGAGAGAATAAAGCTCAGAAAAATTGTAAATCTAAAAAAGTGTATTTAAAGACGGAGAGTGGAGAGAAAGTGGTATTTAAGGGTCAGAGGCAAGATCGACTGTTTCTCACAATCGTCCAGGATAATAAATTGCTTAGGAAAGGCTGTGAATGGTTCCTAGCCTATTTAGTAAATTCAGAAAGAGAGAGCCCCAACATAGAAGATATTCCCGTAGTCAACAAATTTCCAGACGTGTTTCCAGATGAACTACCAGGTTTACCGCCAGATCAACAAATTGAGTTTGAGATCAACCTTGCTCCAGGCACAGAACCAGTTTTAAAGGCACCTTATATGATGGCACCAACAGAAATGAAAGAGTTGGCAAGCCAGCTACAAGAATTGTTGGACAAAGGAGTAATACGGCCAAGTACGTCGCCATGAGGAGCACCTGTTCTGTTTGTAAAGAAGAAAGATGGAAGCATGAGGTTATGTATAGACTATCGGGAGTTGAATAAGATGACGATTAAGAACCGTTACCCGCTATCAAGGATAGATGATTTATTTGATCAGCTGAAAGGAGCTAAGTGCTTTTCCAAGGTTGATTTAAGATCAGGATACCATCAATTGAAGATTAAAGCAGACGGCATCCCGAAGACAGCATTCAGGACCAGATATGGACATTATAAATTCTTAGTGATGCCTTTTGGGTTGACTAATGCCCCTGCAGCATTTATGGATCTGATGAACAAAGTATTTAAAAAAATATTTGGACAAGTTTGTAGTGGTATTCATTGATAATATTCTTATATATTCAAAGTCATAAGAAGAACATATGCAGCATCTACGGATAGCATTGGAGATACTCCGACAAGAGAAGTTGTATGCCAAGTTTTCTAAATGTGAGTTCTGGTTAAAGGAGGTTCAATTTTTGGGACATTTTATTGGAAGTGAAGGAGTTAAAGTGGATCCGGCAAAGATTGAGGCAATTATGAGTTGGGAGATACCAAAGACACCTACGGAAGTGTAAAGTTTTCTAGGATTGGCGGGATATTATAGAAGATTTGTTAAAGATTTCTCGAAAATCGCCACGCAATTGACTAAGTTGACTAGGAAGAATCAAAAATTTGAATGGAATGCAGAATATGAAGATAGTTTTCAAGAATTGAAACAGAGGTTGGTTACAACTCCGGTGTTAGTATTACCAGACAATCAATGAGACTATATAATTTTCAGTGATGCTTCATATAAGGGTCTGGGTTGTGTGCTAATGCAACACAACAAGGTGATTGCGTAGCATCAAGATAGCTAAAACCACATGAAGTGAAGTATCTTACACATGACTTGGAATTAGCTTCTATAGTATTTGCACTTAAGATTTGGAGACATTACCTTTACGGGAAACAATGTGAGATCTACACGAATCACAAGAGTTTAAAGTATATTTTCACTCAGAAGGAGCTCAACATGAGGCAAAGGAGATGGTTAGAGTTGATTACGGACTATGATTTATTGATAAATTATCACTGGGAAAGGAGAACGTGGTAGTTGATGCTTTGAGTAGGAAGGAGAGGTTGAATATGGTAGCAATACCAAAGGAATTATCTGAAGAAATTAAGAGATTTGAATTAGAACTTTGTGTTTGCGGAAAAGTTGAAGAGATTTGTCATACTATGACTTTTCATCCAACATTGTTGGAAAAGATAAAGAAATGTCGGGAGGAAGTGATGAAATAGGAGAATAATCAACTGATCGGAGAAGAGATTTGTACTCAAAGGGATGAGCAAGGTATACTAAGGTTCACCTTAAGAATTTGGATTCCTCATGTGACTGAATTGAAGAATGAGATATTGCAAGAAGCTCACAATTCTAGATTTTCAATCCATCCGGGAAGCACCAAGATATAACAGGACTTGAAGCAGAACTTTTGGTGGCCAAATATGAAGCGAGAAGTAGCAAAATGGGTTGTGAAGTGCTATACTTGTCAAAAAGTGAAGGCAGAACATCAAAGACCAAGCGGATTAATTCATCCCTTAAAGATTCCAGAATGGAAGTGGGAAAACATTGCCATGGACTTTATAATAGGATTACCATGAACGAAATCCGGACATGACACTATATGGGTTATAGTTGATCGCCTTACGAAGTCGACACATTTTCTTCAAATTAATGAGAAGTCTTCATTGGACAGATTTGTCCATCTGTATGTGCGTGAAATCGTATTATGACATGGCGTGCCCGTATCGATAGTTTCGGACATAGATCCACGATTTAACTCGAGATTCTAGAAGAAATTTCAAGAAAGTCTTGGCATAAAGTTAAACATGAGTCCGGTGTATCATCCGCAGACTGATGGTCAAAGAGAAAGGACAATTCAAACAATTGAAGACATGTTGCGCAGTAGTGCGATTGATTTTATGGGAAGTTAGGACGACCACCTGCCATTGGTAGAATTCTCCTATAATAACAGTTATCACTCCAGTATTGGCATGTCACCATACGAAGCTTTATACGGACGAAAGTGCAGATCAGCAACTAGTTGGGATGAAGTGGGAGAAGGAAAGATTCTATGCCCGGAATTGGTGCAACAAATGCATGAGACAGTCAAATTGATTCAGAGGAGATTACTTGCTGCTCAAGATAGGCAAAGAAAGTATGCGGACCCAGCACGTAAGGCTATCAGATTCCAAGTAGGTGAAGCCGTATTGCTGAAGGTATCACCGAGGAAAGGATTGTCTAGATTTGACAAGAAAGGGAAGTTAGCGCCTAGATATATTGGTCCTTTTGAAATTTTGAGTCAAGTAGGGAAGGTGGCCTATGAATTAGCTTTGCTGCCTCAGTATCAGCATGTGCATAATGTGTTTCACTTGTCATTGCTTAAGAAGTACAATCCTAATGTCAACCATGTGATATAGTATGAACCTATAGAGATTCAGGCAGACATGTCATTTGTGGAGCAACCTGTCAAAATACTCGACTGACAAGAGAAGAGTCTTAGAAATAAGTTGGTCAAGTTGGTAAGAGTACTTTGGACAAATCCCAAGGTTGAAGAGTCAACGTGGGAACTAGAGTCGGATATGCGTAGCCGATATCCTCACTTATTCTCTTAGATTTTGAGGATAGAATTCTTTAAAAGGGAGAGGATGTTACGACCGGTATTCCTAAATCTTATTTATAATTGTGTGTTTATATTTGAGATTTAAATTGTGTGAAATTATAAATGTGGGTGATCAATATGTTGAGTGCCCAGAAACTAAGTGTTTAACGTATTAGTTTATATAATTTTTTTTGAAAGGAAAATCTTATTATTTAGTATTTTTAAATGATAATCAAAAGTATTTCATTTTATATGAAAAATCGATTTTTAAAAATCTTTTAACAATTTTTTTTTCAAATTTTATATCATTAAATTTCTAAAATCATAAGCTATTTTATGATATATATTTTATGATTTATGGAAGTGTATTTATATTTATAGAAATTGTTTTATATAGATTAGTTTATTTTTAATTTACAATTTACTTAGTTGCCCATTCATGCATTTTACTTCCAACACAAGATAAGGGCGAACTTGAAAATTCCAACCCCACTAACTACTACTTCATTAGCCAAAGTACATAAATAACCTTGCATACAAATCTTGCTAGTAGTGGAAGAAGGATAGAATAGTAAAATTGAACTCCACTTACTACATACATTTAATTATTATTATTTGAATAACCAAGAGCTAGTAAAAACACTCAACCTCACCTCATTCTCAATTCACTTCACTCCACTCCCACCTCTCTTCTCCCTCTCTCGGCCCTCTCTCGGCCGAAGCCCCCACCCCCATTCTCCTTCATTTTTCATTCAAACATCCACCCTCCATTAAGTAATCTCAGTTCCCATGTATTGTTAATTTATAATCCAAAGAGTTTATGATGAAAAATCTATGTTTTAATCTTGCATGGTAGTGTTTTGTTAAACTCAAAGTGAACACCTTTGATTCTTGTGAATCTAAGGTTTTCACCATGAGATATATTAACATGGGGTTGAGAATGGCTAGACATGAGTGTGTCACACTTGTGCAAATGTTGTTTTCACCCTAACCCATTCGGCCATGACTTGTTAGGAGCGGAATGGATGGTGTTCTTGTTGCTATGTTTATTTTTTGTATGTTTATGTGATAATAACATGGATTTGGAAATAAAAACCTGATAAAACTCTTTGCATGCTAAGTGATCATATTAGTTATAGCTAATGCTAGGTTTGCATGTTGATTCTATGATAAAATATATATGGAAACCATATTGTTTTTGGCTTGTAAGTTCAAAAGCATGCATGTATAGGTTCAACACATGATTTTCGAAAGTTCTTGATCATTTGGATTGATTTTTGTTAATAAACCCTAATTTCAGTTGAGTTAAGATATTAATTATGATTTTTGCTCCTTTTTTATTTTGATTTGTATATATATGGAGGATTTGAGTTGTTATTTTCGAAATTGTGATGACTTATAATTAGTGTATTATTTTGAGTCTTGTTTTGCTATATTGCACTTTAGGTAAGGGTGATCTCCACTGCAAGTGTGTGCTAACCCAGCTTTTATATATGATGCAAGTATTCTAAATCACTTTGATATACATATATATATATATATGATCCAAGTGTTTTGAATTCTATCTTTCGTATTATATGCAAGTGCCATGAACCCTCAAGTATTTAATGCAAGTAGTTTAACTTTACTTGAAGATTGCGATGCAACTCAAAACTCATACCATGCTAGTATACCAAAGTAATTGTGATGCTGAACCATGTATAAGTTATACTGAGTATCCTTATCTTGACACCTAAAAGTCAGTTATTCCTTAATGTTGTTCATGATTGCTTGATAATTCTATTCTTACCCCTAAACCATGATACCCTGTTATACTTTGAATTGATGCTTAACTCCTTTATATTTTAATACCTGTGTCTTATCTTGAACCACTACATTGAACCTAGTTTGACCTAGTTTTTTTTAATAAACCCTGTTAAACTTCATTACCAAGTCCTTAAAAATCTTGTTTAATATTGTAATCTCTTTAAACATTAAATTTCTGATCTATCTAAAGCCCAACCCTATGTAGTTATAACTAGCAACTTTAATTCTTGCACCCTGAGTTAATGTCATGAATTCAATGTAACCCTGATTATTTAGTTAATACCCTTATGCTTAATGATCAAATTCCTTGTGAATAAAAACTTTGCAGTACCCGTTGATAAGATATCAGTTTAGTTGATCATGGCCTTAAAATTGATTGAACCTATTCCATGTGCTTCGAAGTTGATCTTGAACCCTTGATAAAGATGTTCACTGTTTAAGAATTTAACCGTCACTTGGCATCAGTTTTTAAAATGAAAAATTAAAAGTGGATGAATGTTTTCTTTAAATAGTGGATCTGGACTGAGACGCAAGTCCTTTCCGCTTTTAATTTATAGGCTTAAAAGTTGCCTAGGGATCCCATTAATGTTATAGAACCCAACGAGGTTCGGGATTACTTCGCGGCTGATCACCGGCTATAATCCGTAGCGTCATAAAATGGTTTTTGATAAAAAAAATGGTTTTTAATTGTTTGTTACAAATAAATGATGCCATCACCCTGAAAGTTTATCTCTTGTTACTATATTATTGGATCTTTCATTTCCATGGTTATTCTTTCATTCTTGTTTATGTATTATATAGCACTTGTTGAGCATTTGGCTCACTACTTGCTTTCACCCTGATATTTCAGCTAGCAGATATGGTTAGATTCAAGCAGACCGCCCGTAAGACCTGTGATGTCGATTCGTATGTTCGAGCTCAGGTAGTAAGGTGATCGTTTTGTGTGAGGACTCGGTATTGAAATCAGGTTGTAATAGTTAATAGTGTCGGGCTGTTCCAAACCCTAAACTGTAAGATCTTGGATTCAGATGTATTTATTTCCTTTTAATAACTATTGTGATTATTCGTATAGTTTCTTTTGTTAAATTTAGGGTGTGACATACCAAGGTTCCAGTACTGAAGATTTAAAAATATCCAATATGGAAGGTGAAGATGGCCATATTTCTGGAAGCAACGGATCCTGAATATTTGAACCAGATTTATGATGGACCTCATAGGCCAATGAAACTAGCTGTTATTGTTCCAGGTCAAGAAGAAAAGATGATTGATAAAGATGCTAGGAATATGTGTATTAGTTTGATGATAAGTTAAACAAAACACTTAAGTAGAAATCTAGTGTTTGTAGCCTCAACGGATAAGACCATCTTGGCTATCCGTTGAAGGAGTAGCTTTACTTAGAAATAAGTTTAGTATTGTAGCACATTTCATTCTCTGGATTCAAGTTGTAATTCTTAGATGTTGTAGGAAAGTATCAGTCATGTTGACTACTAGTGGATATGCAAATAGGAGGGCTAATTGTAAATATTTCATGCCTTGTAATATTGTATAAGTGAAGAAGTATCAACTGATATTGAAGACCTTCAACAGATAAGAAACAAAGCTTCAACGGATGTCTCTAATGCTTCAACGGATAATATCCATCAACGGATAAGTGCTTCAACGGATAAAGACTTCAACTGATAATGCATCAACGGATAAAGCTTCAACGGATAAAGCCTCAAAGGATAAGGCATCAACGGATGAAAGCTTCAACGGATGCTTAGTTCATTAGCAGTTGATAGTGACAATTTATAAGCTGACAGAGGCACATGGGTTGACAGAGACAAACTGGAATGTGGAAGCCTCTTGGAGGAATCAAGAAAATGCAGCATTTCCATTCTGGTGCAAACAAGGAAGTGTTCAAAGATTCACAGATTATCCTAGATTGCATTGGATAGAGAAATGAAGAAGAAACATGTGAAGAGCCTTTTTAATTGTATTTTACAGTTTTGTCTTCACTTGTAAACTTGGTGATATATAAACCAAGTAGCAGCTAGTAATTACATATGAATTTTCCAGAGCTGTTTAGAAAAATCCAGAGAGAAAATCATCTAGTTTGTACTAGGAAGCAATTGTGATTTAATTCTTTGAATCACAGATTTTCTGAAATAAGACATCTCTGGTGGAACAACAAATCCACCACAAAAGTTTTTAAGTTCTCTGTGTTCTTTACATTTGTGTTTGAATATATATCTGTCTGCATTGGCTTCAAGCAATTCACACACACTTGTTCTCAGAAACACTTAGCCTTAGAAACTGCTCAAAACTTTAAAAAGTTTTGAGATTTACATTCAACCCCCCTTCTGTAAATCTCATTGTTAGTCCATTGGGAATAATAAAAGATAAGAAGGACTATTCTCCTGGGGATATTTCATCTATTATGAAAGATGCAAAAGTAAGACATATTTTGCATAGTAGTCTTGACAGTGTCATGTCCAATAGAGTTATTGGATGCAAAACTACCAAAAAGATTTGGGATACTTTAGAGGTAAAGTGTTAAGGCACCAATGCTATCAAGAAGAACAGAAGAACCATACTTACTCAGGAGTATGAACACTTTGACTCAAAAGCTAATAAGTCCTTGACTGAAATCTATGACATGTTTCAAAAACTGATGAATGACTTGTCATTGGTGGACAAAGAATATGTTCTAGATGATTTTAACTTGAAGTTTCTTCTTGCGCTCCCTGAAAGGTGGGACTTGAAAGTCACATCTATAAGGGATAACTATGATCTTGATGATACATCTCTAGATGAGATCTATGGCATGCTGAAGACTCATGAATTGGAGATGGAGCAAAGAAGCAAGAGGAAAGGACCAAAACAAGATAAGTTGCACTAAAAGTTGAAGGGAAACCAAGGGAGAAATCTAGGAGGAAAAGTCACTCCAAAGACAAAGTCATGATTGCAAAGTCTGATACCAAATCATCAAAATTTGATAATAACTCAAATTCTGAAACTGAATCAGACTTTGAGGATGATCATGATAAAAATGAAGATATTGAGCAAATGGCTGCTCTGTTGGTTAAAAGCTTCAAGAAGATGACCTATAAGAACTTCAAGAACAAGAACAAGAGATTTTACAGAAAAGGGTTCAGTTCCTCAAACTCTGCTAAAAGGAACTACGGAAGAAACTCTGATGATAAGGAGTCAAAATCTGGAAAATTTGATAAGTCAAAGGAAAAGTGATTTAACTATGATGGAGTAGGACACTTTGCAGCTGACTGCAGAAAGCCAAGAGCTAAGGAGAAACAAGCCTTAATCACCAAGAAAAAGAACTGGGATGATGCTTCAGAATCAGATGATGGTGTTGACTGTGCTCTTACGGAAAATGCTGATATTGAGGCTGACACTGCTGAATTTAAGGTACCTCAAACCACACTTGCTTTTGATACTGATAATATTTGTGAATTAAGATTGTTTCTTAAATCTCTGCATGTTAGTTATGGGGATCAAACTCTTGAAAATGCTAGGATTAAGAGTGAAAACCTTGATGTTAAGAAAAGGAATGATCACCTAGAACTGAGTTGATTTTCATGCTAGAAACTCAAAAGAAAGAGATGATCCTTTGTATGTTAAAAAGAAATTGTTAGAAAAAACATGTTTCTCTAGAAAAAGAATTAGCTAAAGAAAGAGAAGTGATTAGACTTTGGACTATGTTAGATATATTTGATAATGTCATGGCTAATATAATTTATGTTTAGTTTTCAGATCTTACTTAAATAGGTTAGATCAGTACTTACCGGAAGTCAGGACTTAAGGATATCAGTACTTATATTATCAGGAGATAATCATCAGAAGATGGATATCAGAACTTAAGTACTGAAGGACGTTCAGATAAGGACAGCAACTGATTAAAGGAAAGAAGATCGAGACAAACATAAGAAGAGATATGCATGAAGAAGGAATTCTATGAAGAACAGAATACTTGGAAGAAAAGATATCTGATTGATATATTTTAGGAAGCAGAATTATATTCCATATCAATTAGCGATTATCTTGTAACTGTGTAGTATATAAACACAGACATAGGGTTTACACTAAAAGTGTTATCATATTCGAGAAGATTATTCATTGTAACCCTAGCAGCTCTCGTGATATTTGTTCATCACTGAGAGGTAACAGTTCCATACTGTAATAGAGTTATTAAAGTTCGATTTGATTGTACTATACACTGTATTCACCCCTTCTACAGTGTGTGTGTGACCTAAGAAGTGGTATCAGAGTCTGTCTGTTAACACACAAACAGTTTAAGATCCAAACACAATCATGTCTGACACAGAAACTCCAACTAAGCCCACCAAAACTGAAGAACCTCCAAAGACAGAAATTCAAAGTCGGTATGAGACCATCAGAGTTCCCATATTGAGACCATCTGAATATCCCATATGGAAGGTGAGGATGACCATGTTTCTGGAAGTAACAGATCCAGAATATCTTGATAGAATCAAGGAAGAACCTCACAAACCAACCAAGCTCGCGGTTGCAGTTGCAGGTTAAGCAACAAAGACTGTACTAAAGGAGAAGAGTGATTACACTGCTGAAGATATCGCATCAATTGCTAAGGATTCTAAGGTACGACACTTACTGTATAGTGCCATTGATAATGTAATGTCAAACAGGGTAATAAACTGCAAGACTGCAAATGAGATATGGGATGCCCTGGAAACAAGGTGTCAGGGAACTGATACGATTAAGAAGAACAGGAAGACAATACTCACTCAAGAGTATGAACACTTTGACTCAAAGGCTAATGAGTCATTGACTGATTTATATGATAGATTTTTCAAACTCTTGAATGATCTGTCACTGGTTGATAAGGAGTATGATCTTGAAGATTCAAACCTTAAATTCCTGTTAGCTCTTCCTGAATGCTGGGATTTGAAGGCAACAATAATAAGAGACAACTACAATCATGATGAAACAACTCTTGATGAAATTTTTGGAATGCTCAAGACTCATGAACTTGAGATGGAACAAAGAAGCAAGAGGAAAGGTGTAAAGTCAAGGACAGTTGCTCTTAAGGCTGAAGAAGAATCCCCCAAGGCAGCTACCTCAAGGAAAGACAAGGGTAAAGCTCTCTTCATAAAGTCTGATACTGAGTCATCAAGTTCTGAAAGTGATGATGACTCAGAATCTGAAAGCCTGCCTGAGACGGATGCTGATGAAGAGATGATGAAGCTGTGCGCTCTTATGGTGAAAGGGATCACAAAGATTGCATACAGGAAGTTCAGGAAGGGAAATAAGTTTTCCAGGATAGGCACAAGTTCTGATAAGAAGAATTTCAGAAGATCTAAGAGCAGAGGAGGAAAGTCTGACATAGGAGATTATACAAATGTTAAATGCTACAACTGTGGTGAAAAAGGCCATATATCTCCTGATTGCAAGAAAGTGAAGAGTGACAAAGGCAAGGCACTTGTCACAAAGAAGAAAATCTGGACAGACACCTCAGATTCTGAAAATGAGGAGAATTATGCCTTGATGGCAAATGCTGATAAAGCAAGTGCTGAAAGCAGCTCTGAAGCTGCTGAATCAAAGGTACCTCAAACTACTTATGCCTTTCATACTGATGATATTAATGAGTTGAGGAGATATCTTAAAACCATGTTTGTTAGTTATAGAGATCAAACTTTAACATGTGAAAGATTGACTTCTGAAAATCTTGCTTTTAAGAAAAGAAATGATTTCTTAGAAAAAGAGTTAGTCATGTTCCATCAAACTCAGAAAGATAGAGATGACGCTTTTTATGTTAGGGATGAAGTGCTAAAAATGAATGATTCTCTAAAAACTGAGTTAGAAAAGGAAAAAGAAGTTATCAGGACGTGGACTAACTATGGCAGAACAACTCAAAATTTGCTAAGTAGTGAAAACTGGAAAGAGGGCTTAGGTTATGGAGAGGAGAAGAATGATAAAGGAACTGTAGAAATTAAGCCTGTTGTTGTTAAGCAAATGCCAAAGTTAAAACCTGTTAAGTTTGTAGTTGTAAAGTCTGATAATGAGAAATCAGAAGTTAAAAAGGAATTAACTTCTGACAAACTAAAACAGGAAAAGACAGCTGAAGTAAACATAGGCTTAATGACGAAGAAGCAGCTTAAGCATAAGCTGAAAGATGTTAAGAATGCAAACAAGGTAAAATCACCTAGGAAAAATAGGAATGGAAAGGAAGGTGTAAATAAAAATAATGATTATAAGCCTGTTCCTGATGCTCCTAGGAAAACATGTCATAACTGTGGAAGTTCTAACCATCTGGCTTCTTTTTGCAGGAAGAATAAAAACATAAACTCCTTACCTTCAAAGTCAGGAGTTAAGAGTCAGTCTGTTAGATATAAACCACAAAATCCTTGTTTTCATTGTGGTAGTTTATGGCATTCCATTTATACTTGTAAGGAATATCATAGTTTGTACTATGATTATTATCAAATAAAACCTTCTTTAAAGAAAGTTACCATTGTTCCTTCTAGTGCAAGTTCTGATTCAAAGTCTGAAAGTGTAAATTCTGATAAGAAAAATGTTAACATAAGCTTTGATGCTAAATCCGCTGCAAATGTTAACAAACTTAATAAGGCCAAAGGATCCAAGCATGTCTGGGTCCTTAAAACTAACCATTAGTGGTCTTTGTGATTGCAGGGCAACAGGAAAAACATCCTAGTTCTGGACAGTGGATGTTCAGGACATATGACTGGTAATAAAGCCCTGCTATCAGACTTTGTGGAGAAAGCTGGCCCAAGTGTTTCTTATGGAGATGGAAACATTGGAAAAACCTTGGGATATGGCAATATCAATCTTGGGAATGTCATCATTAAAAAAGTAGCTTTCGTCTCAGGACTTAAACACAATCTGCTGAGTATAAGTCAAATCTGTGACAAAGGTTATCATGTGGATTTCTTTGAGGAACACTGTGAAGTTGTAAGTAAATATACCGGCAAAGTTGTTCTGAAAGGATACAGGCGTGGTAACATTTATGAAATCACTAGCTAAAGAAAACACTAGGATCAAAGAGAATAATGTGTTTTTAAGTGATAGGAATGCTGTGTTAGAGGATCAGGTAATTGAGCTTGAAAAGATAAAGCTTAAATGCTTGACTGTTGAGAGTGAACTAGAAGAAGCTGTTAAGAAAGTAGAAATTCTTTCTAAACAGTTAGAAAGTGAGCAAGAGGTAATCAAGGCCTGGAAAACATCTAGGGATGTTAGTGTTCAGATTGCCAAGGTTCAGGGAATTGAATCATTCTGTGAGAATGCCTGGAAGAAAAACAAAAAGGAGTTAGAATTAATTGATGGATTGTCAACGGATGTGGAATCAACGGATGATGAAAGTTATCCGTTGAAGGAAGAAAAGGAGCATCCGTTGAAGGCTCATCAATTAAAACAGGCAAGTAATTTTAAAAATAAAAATCTAAATAAGAAGGATGATTCAACTTTCAAGAACTTTGTCAAAGAAGGAGCCAGCACATCCAAAGATGCCATTAAGGTGAATATAGGACACATGACTTTAGATCAGCTGAAAAATAGGCTTAAGTTGGTTGAGGATAAGAAGGAAACTAAAAGAAAATCTAAAAGAAATGGGAAGGTAGGGATTAATAAACATAACAATTACACACCTGATAGGTATGCTCCTAGAAAAAGCTGTGTGCATTGTAAAAGTGTTAATCACCTATCTGATAATTGCAAATCTGTTAAAAATACTCCCATGCCTTCAAATCCCTCCATGCCTAACATGTCTATGTCACCTCTGCATGTCATGCCTGTTATGTCTCATCAGAATCCCCATGCACATTTTGCAAACATGCCATATATTAATAATCCTTATTTTACTGCATTTAGTATGCCTCAAATGCCATACAATATGCCTATGTGGAATAACATGTTTGCACAATCTATGCCTTATCAAATTCAATCAAATGTGCTAAATGATTCTGTGACTAACCCTACACTTCAACTAACCACATCTGAGATCAAGGTTGACCCAAAGTTACCTAAGTCAAAAGATGCAGGAGGAATGAAGTCTAGAAAAAAGACTAACAAGGCTGGACCCAAGGAAACTTGGGTACCAAAATCAACTTGATTGATTTTGTTGTGTGCAGGGAAAAAGAAGGAATCTATGGTACTTGGACAGTGGCTGTTCAAGACACATGACATGAGATTTCACCCTGCTCACAGAGTTTAAGGAGAGAGCTGGCCCTAGCATAACCTTTGGAGATGATATCAAAGGATTCACTATGGGATATGGCTTGATTTCAAAAGAAAATGTCATCATTGATGAAGTTGCATTGGTTGATGGTCTCAAACACAACTTATTGAGCATCAGTCAACTATGTGACAGAGGAAATACTATTTCCTTCAATTCTGAAGCCTGTATTATCACAAGTAAAAAGGACAATAAAGTGGTTCTAACTGGAGTTAGAAAAGGGAATGTGTACTTAGCTGACTTCAACTCTACAGATGCAGAATCCATTACTTGTCTTTTCAGCAAAGCAAGTGCAGTTGAAAGTTGGCTATGGCACAAGAAGCTGTCCCATTTGAATTTCAAGACAATGAATGATCTAGTCAAAAAGGACTTAGTTAGAGGAATGCCTCTAGTTGAATTCACAAGGGATGGACTGTGTGATGCTTGTCAGAAAGGAAAGCAAAAGAAAGTATCATTCAGTAAGAAGCTTGAATCTGCAATTGATGAACCAATACAACTGCTACACATGGATCTCTTTGGACCAGTCAATGTATTGTCAATTTCAAGAAAAAGATATTGCCTAGTGATTATAGATGATTTCTCAAAGTTTTCTTGGGTTTATTTTCTTGGATCAAAGGATGAAGCCAGTGAAATCATTATCAATCATATCAAGCAAGTCAACAATCATCCTGATTTCAAAGTAAGGAATATTAGGAGTGACAATGGAACTGAGTTCAAAAATTCAACCATGAAGTTGTTCTGTGAAGAAAATGGGATCATGCATGAGTTCTCAGCTCCAAGGACCCCACAAAAAAATGGTGTGGTGGAAAGGAAGAACAGATCACTAATTGAAGCTGCAAGGACAATGCTTGAAGAGTCAAAACTCTCAACTTACTTTTGGGCTGAGGCTGTTAACTGTGCATGTTACACTCAGAATATTTCTCTAATCAATCAGGCAAAAGGCATGACTCCCTATCAATTATTCAAGAGGAGAAAACCAACTTTAAACTTTCTGCATGTCTTTGGTTGCAAATGTTACATCTTAAGGAATCAATCTGATCACAAAGGAAAGTTTGATACAAAGGCTGATGAAGGAATATTTGTTGGTTATTCTGCTGGAAAATCATATAGGGTCTACAATCTAAGAACCAACATAGTCATGGAATTTGTGCATGTTGTGTTTGATGATAAAAAGATTGATGGACTAACAGATGAGGGACATCATGAAGGACTCAAATTTGACAACATTGAGATATATTGTGATGATAGTGAAGATGAGAATGATGAAGAAGGCATCTCAAGAAGAATTCAGAATCTGCCTTTGGATAATGCACAGAATGTTGCATCCGTTGAAAGTCATAATTCAGCTTCTATTGAAAGAAGCAATGCAGCATCCGTTGAAAGACAAAGTGCATCATCCGTTGAAGTTCATATTGAAGCATCCGTTGATCATAGTCTGTCAACGGATAATCAATTCATTTCATCAGTTGATAGAGCTCCCAATTCCTTTCAAAGGATCAGCAACTCAGGGGGAGTTTCAACCAATCAACATTCTATCTCACATCATGACAATACTGAGGCAACCTCATCTAGAGCTAATCTACCACCTCAAAGGAAATGGACCAAGAATCACCTTTTTGAACTGATCATTGGTGATGCTACATCTAAAGTGCAAACTAGAAGGGCTACTCAAGATGAATGTCTGTATAGTAGCTTTCTATCACAGGAGGAACCTAAGAGAGTGGAAGAAGCTCTATTGGATCCAGATTGGATTTTAGCAATGCAAGAGGAGCTAAACCAATTTGAGAGGAACAAAGTATGGAAGCTGGTACCCAAGCCAAAGAACAAGAGTTCTATTAACACAAAATGGGTATTCAGAAACAAGATGGATGAAAATGGCATTTTCATAAGGAATAAAGCCAGATTGGTTGCTAAAGGCTATTCTCAACAAGAAGGAATATATTTTGATGAAACATTTGCTCCAGTTTCCAGACTTGAGGCCATCATAATCTTTCTAGCCTATGCAGCCCATGCCAATTTCAAAGTCTATCAAATGGATGTCAAGAGTGCATTTCTAAATGGGGAATTTGAGGAAGAAGTTTATGTAAGCCAACCTCCAGGATTTGAAGATCCAAACTTTCCAGACTATGTGTATTATCTATTGAAAGCACTCTATGGACTAAAGCAAGCACCTAGAGCCTGGTATGAGACTTTGTCAAAATTCCTTCTAGATAATCACTTCACAAGAGGTACTGTTGACAAAACTCTCTTCTTTAGAAATGTTAATGGCTCTAAAATACTTGTTCAAATTTATGTAGATGATATTATATTTGGATCTACAGATGATAAGCTTTGTAAAAAGTTTGCTAAGTTAATGCAAAGTAAATATGAAATGAGCATGATGGGAGAGCTAACTTATTTTCTTGGTTTACAAGTTAAACAAGTTGGTGGTGGAATTTTCATTAGTCAAAATAAATACATTTATGATCTTTTAAAGAAGTTTGACTTAATGGATTGTTCATCTGCAAAAACTCCCATGGCCACTGCCACCAAGCTTGAATTAAACAAGGCTGAAAAGTCTGTGGATATTTCAAGTTATAGAGGCATGGTTGGCTCACTTTTATATTTAACTGCTAGTAGACCTGATATAATGTTTTCTACATGTCTTTGTGCTAGATTTCAAGCTGACCCTAAAGAATCTCACTTAGTGGCTATTAAAAGAATCTTCAGACATCTCAAAGGGACTCCAAATCTAGGAATTTGGTACCCAAGAGAGTCTGGTTTTGATCTAATTGGCTACTCAGATGCAGATTATGCAGGTTGTAAAATAGACAGGAAAAGCACAACTGGCACCTGTCAATTTCTAGGGAACAAGCTTGTGTCATGGTTCAGCAAGAAGCAAAATTCTGTTTCTACATCAACAGCTGAAGCTGAGTACATTGCTGCTGGTAGTTGCTGTGCACAGATACTATGGATGAGGAATCAACTATTTGACTATGGTTTGACTGTTGACAAAATTCCTATATCTTGTGACAACACAAGTGCCATTGCCATTACTGAAAATCCAGTGCAGCACTCAAGAACCAAGCACATTGACATCAAGTACCATTTCATTAGGGAACATGTGATGAAAGGTACAGTGGAACTACATTTTGTTCGAAGTGAAAAGCAGATTGCAGACATATTTACCAAGCCACTTGATGAATCATCATTCACAAGTTTAGTAAGTGAGCTAGGTATGCTTAATTATTCATAAATTTATGTCCTCTATATAATCTGTCTTAAAGCCTGAAATGAATTTGCTGTAAGAACAAAGTTGGCTTTTAGTAAAACTTATTCTATCAACGGATATTCCCTATCCGTTGAAAGCCAAAATTGTTCTATCAACGGATGATCATTATCCGTTGAAAGACAAATACATTTCTGGTAATTTTATCCCTCAACGGATAAAATGGTGTTGATCATCAACGGATAACTATTTACCTTATCCGTTGAAGTGTCACATCAGTTACTTTAAGTGAGTCACAGCCGTTGATTCTTTTACTTAACCGTTGATACAAATATACACTATTGTATATATTTACATTAAAGGCAGTTTTCAGAATTTCTACAGTTTTCTTTATTCTTAAACGGCTGTAATTTGCTTGAAAGTATCATTTAATCATTTTATTTTACGTTTTAATTCAAGAAAGTATAAAAGCCCATTGAATTCTAATTTTCACTTTACGCTTTCTTGCAATTTTTATTCTCCTTCTCTCCCAAAATTCTCAAGTTTTTCTCTGCAACCTCTACTCACAACCATGGCACCAGTAGTCAAAATTATGTCTCAAACAGGATTTGTTTATGAAAAGAATAATTTCGTAGCCTTGGTTGAAAAGAATGAAGCCCATTCTGATTATCACAAGATGATGGACTTCATTAAAGACTGCAAACTAAGCTATGCAACGCTGGAAGCCCCAACCCATCTACTGTGAGGTGATTGAGGAGATTTGGACAACTGTAGAGTTCAACTCCACATATATGACTATTGCCTTCTCTCTCAAAGGTAAGGATTATTGCATTAACTGTGATGATATACAGTCTTGCTTTAAGTTGCCTGAGAATAATGCCATGACACCACACACTGATAAAGATGTATCTGCTATGTTAGATTCCATAGGATATGCTTTTGATTCTGCTAGTTTAGGTAGTATTAGAAGGAAAGGGCTTAGGAAAGAATGGAGTTTTCTTGGAGATGCCTTTATTAAGGTTTTCTGTGGGAAGATTAGCAATTTTGATGCCATAACTTCATCTCTTGTTAATATGATTTATATGCTAGTTTCTGATAGGTACTTTAATTTTAGCAACTGTGTCATGCTAGAATTAGGTTCCAGATTAGGTAACAAAGCTAATAGACCACATAACATCTACTATGCTAGATTCTTTATGTTATTGGCTAACCATGTTGCTGAAAGATTGGTTATATTAAATGAGAATAATAAACTCAAATGCTGGGCATAAGAGAAAAGGGTCCTTGTAGACCTTTTGAGAATGAACCTCAACAACCAGGTGCCATTGGTATATTTGCCAATCATGAATGCACCACAGGTAAGTGAGGTAAACACTTCTATAACTCCTACTATTTCCAACCCCATTGTTTCTTTGTCTTCCAGTGTGGCAATGGAATCTGTGTCTTTGTCCAAACAGGTTCCTACCAAAGCCACCAAAACTAAAGTTTCAAAACTCAAGTCAAAGAAAACTACCTCTATTGTTTCTCAAAAGACAACAGTTGTAACAACTACCATAAACCCTGAAGGGAGTGAACAGGGTGTGAGTGGTGAGGGGAGGGGTGAACATCAAGAAACCCCCCAGGATAAGGTGGGAGAGGTGAGTGGTACCCAAGCCAGCCAAGCCACAGTCTCTCAAAAGACTGTGGTGGTTCAAAAGGAGTCAAACACATCCCTAGTTGCATCCTCCCAAAAGGGTGCAACTATTGAAAATAGTCCCCAACCAGGGACACAGACCAAAAGAGGGAGGGACACTGAAACCACATATTCACCAATTAAAGCCTTTTCAAGGAAGAAGAAGGCTAATACCCTAGTTTCCACACAAGGGGCACACACAGCACAGATACATCCACCTGTATCTGTGCCTTCTCAAATTCAGCTTGATGTGGTTCCAGCAAATGTGGAGTCACAACCCCATTCTCTCATAATAGAAACACACCAATCATCAAACTCTTCATCACCCTCTCTGGATGTGGATATGATATTCACATCAATTCCTGATTCTCCCTCATTAAAACTCAGGGAGTAGCCCCACTCAAAACCTGATGATCATCATCTTTTAGATGATTTGTTGGATCATCAGCCAATTCTTTCAGATGTAGTTGAAGAATCTGTGTCACCTCACTTAAAATCAATTCACACAAATTCAACAATTATGTCACTTTCTATATCTACATCTTTTCCTTCTTCAACGGATATCTTTCATCCGTTGACAAGTGGTTGTTCTTCAACGGATAAGCTTAACTGCAGTTATCCGTTGATACCATCAGTTTCCACATCAACGGATACTCCCTATCCGTTGATGGTCTCTACACACATAACAGAAACAATTCCAACTGTAGAGGACATGGTTACTGTACAATCACTTTTAGGTTTGAGGGAAGGGAGTGATCTTTTGAGTGAGAGGCTGGGTTGCTCCCAGGAAAAAGGAGAGGTTGAGAGTCACCATATGCATGCTATTTCTTCCAGCATGGCAAAAGTAATTGAGAGGAGTGCCACCTTAGCAGGTGAGGGTGAGGGTGTGAGGGTGTGTGTGAGCCAGGGGGAGCCCCTGATGCAAGAAAATAGAGAAAATGAGAGAAAGGCAGGTACAGAAGCTATAAGGGTGGATCCAGCCATTGCTAGTGAGTCAATGAAAGTGGATGATGCAGAAAAGGAAAGACAATTTCAGCAACATTACAAAGCTGTAATTGATAACATTTCCTTGGATGCTGACACTTTTACTCATCCTGTTTCAGCCTATCAATTATTGGCTGCTCAGGGCAATGTGGAGGCAGAATAGACTTTAAACATTGTACACACTTCAGAATCTCTTCTCAGAGACAAAGCTGCTGTTAACAGGCTGCCTTCTCAAGCTGGTGAGCCATCTGAAGAATTTGGAGTAAATTCTAATGATGATGACTCTGATTCTTTGGATGAGAGCATGAACTTAGGGGGAGTAGCAGGCCCAAGTTCTGTTCCAGATCTTCCTGAATGGGCATGGGCAAAAGCATCAACACCAGGAGAGTTTGGTGTCACTTTGGTCAGACAAGTCATGATAATTCAGAAAGCCCTTCAGGAGACTACAGATGCTGGTACCAAGGCAATTCTTCAAGCTCATCTGGACTCTCTGCATCTCTTGCAGTTGCAGCAATTCAAACAGAATCTAAGTGTGGATGAACTCAAGCAGGACATTGCTGATCTGAAATCCTACAATGCTGAGAAGTTGGATTCAGTCATACCTTATGGTACTATGCAAGAGCAAAGGAAGAAGATTGATGAAAAGATGCAACAAATTTTTGGTTCTACAACTTCTCAATCACAATCTGTGAAACATAGCACAAAAGTGGAATCAATTATTATGGAGCTCAAGCCAGTAGGGAGGAATAAGGTTGGAGAGACTTCTTCCAAGAATCTGAAATCTATGGTTCTCAAGCCCAACAACAGATCCAATAAGGACTCTATAAAGAATCCTCTAAGCCTTGCTCAGATGAAATGAGTGGATTTTCCTCTTCAAAAGCCTGATGAAGACAAGCTTTTGGGTAGAAGTATCACAAAGCACAAAGAGACCATGAATGTGGCTGTAAGGAGGAACATGGCTATTATCTTCAGAGAAGGAAAGAGCATATGTGTGATGCAAGGACATCCCAAATTCTCAATAGCCAAGAGGGAAGAAACCAGAAGGTTGAAGGAAGAAGCCAAACTGCTAAAGGCTGACAAAAGAGCACAAGCAAAGCTTGAAAAACAGCTAAAGTCAAGTCAGGCTGAAGAACAGAAAGAAATTGAAGACAAAAGTGAAGATGAAGCTGTGGGGGACATGGTTGATACTGATATAGAAGAGAGAAGTAAGGAAAGAGAAGAATGGCAGAAAGGGAACAGAAAGAAGGCCAATACAAAGAGAAAGATGGTAGATAAGACTGAAGAAACCCAATCAAAATCCAAACCACTACCTTTGATTCCTGAACCCATTGTGCCTTGACCCCTTCATGAACATTCATGGTGAAACAATCATTCCCAAGGAGGAACCAATTGATTGGGACACCATCAAATTGCCCACCTTCCTAACCTCTTCTCCACCATCAAAGAAGCAGAAAAGAAGAATCAAATCAACACCCTCTAAAGCCTCAATCAAATTCACACAGAAGCCTAAGCCTAAGCCTAAGCCTCAAGCCTCTAAGGATGATTATGTTCACATCTGTGACATAAAAGAATTTTCAGACATTGAACTCTATCTGGATGAGCTGGAGGAAGTAAGGGGAATAGCTGCCTACAGACAGCTACCAGAAAGACTAGTGTTCAAATACAAATGAGATGGGGAAAGAACTTGGCCTCTTTACAGAATTCTGAATGAAGGCTACTCTACCTTGATTAGAGTCTACTCAGCCATACAAAGGGATTCTGGCTTTACCAGGACTGCCAAGACTGAGATTCTCAACAAGATTGCCAACATAAGGAAAACTTGGAGGGAGCCCAATGCCTTGCCTATAACATTACTCATTCAAGAAAGAGGAATTACAGTTCACAAATCACCTCATTGGTTGATGGAGTTCAGAGACAACAAAGGAGTCAGAAGATTTTTCAGAATTGAAGATCAGCTCAAGATTGCCAGTAATGAAACTCTCAAGGATATGCAATCTAAGTTGGACATCAATGAAGAAGATGAAGCTGAATTCTACAGACAACTTCAACTTCAAATATAGGAGAATGACAGGAGGCTAGGAAAGAAAACAAGGGATCAAAGGAAAAGAAATTAATCTGCTTAGGCTAAAGGAGCACCCTTGGAAACAATGTAATTCTTTAATTCCATCTCAGCATACACATTTTTGCAGTACTTTTGAATTTCTGCTTTATTACAGTTTATATATTTGTCAAGTGTTTTGTTATCATCAAGCTAAACCCAAATTTATGCCTACAGTTCTAGTAGACATAAATAGGGGGAGATTGCTAGGAATATGTGTATTAGTTTGATGATAAGTTAAACAAAACACTTAAGTAGAAATCTAGTGTTTATAGCCTCAACGGATAAGACCATCTTGGCTATCCGTTGAAGGAGTAGCTTTACTTAGCAATAAGTTTAGTATTGTAGCACATTTCATTCTCTGGATTCAAGTTGTAATTCTTAGATGTTGTAGGAAAGTATCAGTCATGTTGACTACTAGTGGATATGCAAATAGGAGGGCTAATTGTAAATATTTCATGCCTTGTAATTTTGTATAAGTGAAGAAGTATCAACTGATATTGAAGACCTTCAACAGATAAGAAACAAAGCTTCAACGGATGTCTCTAATGCTTCAACGGATAATATCCATCAACGGATAAGTGCTTCAACGGATAAAGACTTCAACTGATAATGCATCAACGGATAGAGCTTCAACGGATAAAGCCTCAACGGATAAGGCATCAATGGATGAAAGCTTCAACGAATGCTTAGTTCATTAGCAGTTGATAGTGACAATTCATAAGCTATCAGAGGCACATGGGTTGACAGAGACAAACTGGAATGTGGAAGCCTCTTGGAGGAATCAAGAAAATGCAGCATTTCCATTCTGGTGCAAACAAGGAAGTGTTCAAAGATTCACAGATTATCCTAGATTGCATTGGATAGAGAAATGAAGAAGAAACATGTGAAGAGCCTTTTTAATTGTATTTTACAGTTTTGTCTTCACTTGTAAACTTGGTGATATATAAACCAAGTAGTAGCTAGTAATTACATATGAATTTTCCAGAGCTGTTTAGAAAAATCCAGAGAGAAAATCTTCTAGTTTGTACTAGGAAGCAACTGTGATTTAATTCTTTGAATCACAGATTTTCTGAAATAACACATCTCTAGTGGAACAACAAATCCACCAGAAAAGTTTTTAAGTTCTCTGTATTCTTTACATTTGTGTTTGAATATATATCTGTCTGTATTGGCTTCAAGCAATTCACACACACTTGTTCTCAGAAACACTTAGCCTTGGAAACTGCTCAAAACTTTAAAAGGTTTTGAGATTTACATTCAACCCCCCTTCTGTAAATCTCATTGTTAGTCCACTGGGAATAACAAAAGATAAGAAGGACTATTCTCCTGGAGATATTTCATCTATTATGAAAGATGCAAAAGTAAGACATATTTTGCATAGTAGTCTTGACAGTGTCATGTCCAATAGAGTTATTGGATGTAAAACTACCAAAAAGATTTGGGATACTTTAGAGGTAAAGTGTTAAGGCACCAATGCTATCAAGAAGAACAGAAGAACCATACTTACTTAGGAGTATGAACACTTTGACTCAAAAGCTAATAAGTCCTTGACTAAAATCTATGACATGATTCAAAAACTGATGAATGACTTGTCATTGGTGGACAAAAAATATGATCTGGAAGATTTTAACTTGAAGTTTCTTCTTGCGCTCCCTGAAAAGTGGGACTTGAAAGTCACATCTATAAGGGATAACTATGATCTTGATGATACATCTCTAGATGAAATCTATGGCATGCTGAAGACTCATGAATTGGAGATGGAGCAAAGAAGCAAGAGGAACGGACCAAAAGCAAGACAAGTTGCACTAAAAGTTGAAGAGAAACCAAGGGAGAAATCTAGGAGGAAAAGTCACTCCAAAGGCAAAGTCATGATTGCAAAGTCTGATACCAAATCATCAAAATATGATGATAACTCAAATTCTGCAACTGAATCAGACTTTGAGGATGATCATGATAAAAATGAAGATATTGAGCAAATGGTTCCTCTGTTGGTTAAAAGCTTCAAGAAGATGACCTATAAGAACTTCAAGAACAAGAAGAAGAGATTTTCCAGAAAAGGGTCCAGTTCCTCAAACTCTGATAAAAGGAACTACAGGAGAAACTGTGATGATAAGGAGTCAAAATCTGGAAAATTTGATAAGTCAAAGGAAAAATGATTTAACTATGATGGAGTAGGACACTTTGCAGCTGACTGCAGAAAGCCAAGAGCTAAGGAGAAACAAGCCTTAATCACCAAGAAAAAGAATTGGGATGACGCTTCAGAATCAGATGATGGTGTTAACTATGCTCTTATGGAAAATGCTGATATTGAGGCTGACACTGCTGAATTTAAGGTACCTCAAACTACACTTGCTTTTGATACTGATAATATTTATGAACTAAGACTGTTTCTTAAATCTCTGCATGTTAGTTATGGGGATCAAACTCTTGAAAATGCTAGGATTAAGAGTGAAAACCTTGATGTTAAGAAAAGGAATGATCACCTAGAACTGAGTTGATTTTCATGCTAGAAACTCAAAAGAAAGAGATGATCCTTTGTATGTTAAAAAGAAATTGTTAGAAAAAACATGTTTCTCTAGAAAAAGAATTAGCTAAAAAAAGAGAAGTGATTAGACTTTGGACTATGTTAGATATATTTGATAATGTCATGGCTAATATAATTTATGTTTAGTTTTCAGATCTTACTTAAATAGGTTAGATCAGTACTTACCGGAAGTCAGGACTTAAGGATATCAGTACTTATATTATCAGGAGATAATCATCAGAAGATGGATATCAGAACTTAAGTACTGAAGGACGTTGAGATAAGGACAACAGCTGATTAAAGGAAAGAAGATCGAGACAAACATAAGAAGAGATATGCATGAAGAAGGAACTCTATGAAGAATAGAATACTTGGAAGAAAAGATATCTGATTGATATATTTTAGGAAGTAGAATTATATTCCATATCAATTAGCGATTATCTTGTAACTGTGTAGTATATAAACATAGACATAGGGTTTACACTAAAAGTGTTATCATATTCGAGAAGATTATTCATTGTAACCCTAGCAGCTCTCGTGATATTTGTTCATCACTGAGAGGTAACAGTTCCATACTGTAATAGAGTTATTAAAGTTCGATTTGATTGTACTATACACTGTATTCACCCCCTCTACAGTGTGTGTGTGACCTAAGAAGTGGTATTAGAGCCTGTCTGTTAACACACAAACAGTTTAAGATCCAAACACAATCATGTCTGACACAGAAACTCCAACTAAGCCCACCAAAACTGAAGAACCTCCAAAGACACAAATTCAAAGTCGGTATGAGACCATCAGAGTTCCCATATTGAGGCCATCTGAATATCCCATATGGAAGGTGAGGATGACCATGTTTCTGGAAGCAACAGATCCAGAATATCTTGATAGAATCAAGGAAGGGCCTCACAAACCAACCAAGCTCGCAGTTGCAGTTGCAGGTGAAGCAATAAAGACTGTACCAAAGGAGAAGAGTGATTACACTGCTGAAGATATCGCATCAATTGCTAAGGATTCTAAGGTACGTCACTTACTGCATAGTGCCATTGATAATGTAATGTCAAACAGGGTAATAAACTGCAAGACTGCAAATGAGATATGGGATGCCCTGGAAACAAGGTGTCAGGGAACTGATACAATTAAGAAGAACAGGAAGACAATACTCACTCAAGAGTATGAACACTTTGACTCAAAGGCTAATGAGTCATTGACTGATTTATATGATAGATTTGTCAAACTCTTGAATGATCTGTCACTGGTTGATAAGGAGTATGATCTTGAAGATTCAAAGCTTAAATTCCTGTTAGCTCTTCCTGAATGCTGGGATTTGAAGGCAACAACAATAAGAGACAACTACAATCTTGATGAAACAACTCTTGATGAAATTTATGGAATGCTCAAGACTCATGAACTTGAGATGGAACAAAGAAGCAAAAGGAAAGGTGGAAAGTCAAGGACAGTTGCTCTTAAGGCTGAAGAAGAATCCCCCAAGGCAGCTACCTCAAGGAAAGACAAGGGTAAAGCTCTCCTCATAAAATCTGATACTGAGTCATCAAGTTCTGAAAGTGATGATGACTCAGAATCTGAAAGCCTGCCTGAGACGGATGCTGATGAAGAGATGATGAAACTGTGCGCTCTTATGATGAAAGGGATCACAAAGATTGTATACAGGAAGTTCAGGAAGGGAAAGAAGTTTTCCAGGATAGGCACAAGTTCTGATAAGAAGAATTTCAGAAGATCTGAGAGCAGAGGAGGAAAGTCTGACAGAGGAGATTATACAAATGTTAAAGGCTACAACTGTGGTGAAAAAGGCCACATATCTCCTGATTGCAAGAAAGTGAAGAGTGACAAAGGCAAGGCTCTTGTCACAAAGAAGAAAATCTGGACAGACACCTCAGATTCTGAAAGTGAGGAGAATTATGCCTTGATGGCAAATGCTGATAAAGCAAGTGCTGAAAGCAGCTCTGAAGTTGCTGAATCAAAGGTACCTCAAACTACTTATGCCTTTCATACTGATGATATTAATGAGTTGAGGAGATATCTTAAAACCATGTTTGTTAGTTATAGAGATCAAACTTTAACATATGAAAGATTGACTTCTGAAAATCTTGCTTTTAAGAAAAGAAATGATTTCTTAGAAAATGAGTTAGTCATGTTCCATCAAACTCAGAAAGATAGAGATGACACTTTTTATGTTAGGGATGAAGTGCTAAAAATGAATGAATCTCTAAAAACTGAGTTAGAAAAGGAAAAAGAAGTTATCAGGACTTGGACTAACTCTGGCAGAACAACTCAAAATTTGCTAAGTAGTGAAAACTGGAAAGAGGGCTTAGGTTATGGAGAGGAGAAGAATGATAAAGGAACTGTAGAAATTAAGCCTGTTGTTGTTAAACAAAAGCCAAAGTTAAAACCTGTTAAGTTTGTAGTTGTAAAGTCTGATAATGAGAAATCAGAAGTTAAAAAGGAATTAACTTCTGACAAACTAAAACAGGAAAAGACAGCTGAATTAAACATAGGTTTAATGACGAAGAAGCAGCTTAAGCATAAGCTGAAAGATGTTAAGAATGCAAACAAGGTAAAATCACCTAGGAAAAATAGGAATGGAAAGGAAGGTGTAAATAAAAACAATGATTATAAGCCTGTTCCTGATGCTCCTAGGAAAACATGTCATAACTGTGGAAGTTCTAACCATCTGGCTTCTTTTTACAGGAAGAATAAAAACATAAACTCCTTACCTTCAAAGTCAGGAGTTAAGAGTCAGTCTGTTAGATATAAACCACAAAATCCTTGTTTTCATTGTGGTAGTTTATGGCATTCCATTTATACTTGTAAGGAATATCATAGTTTGTACTATGATTATTATCAAATAAAACCTTCTTTAAAGAAAGTTACCATTGTTCCTTCTAGTGCAAGTTCTGATTCAAAGTCTGAAAGTGTAAATTATGATAAGAAAAATGTTAACATAAGCTCTGATGCTAAATCCGCTGCAAATGTTAACAAACTTAATAAGGCCAAAGGATCCAAGCATGTCTGGGTCCTTAAAACTAACCATTAGTGGTCTTTGTGATTGCAGGGCAACAGGAAAAACATCCTAGTTCTGGACAGTGGATGTTCAGGACATATGACTGGTAATAAAGCCCTGCTATCAGACTTTGTGGAGAAAGCTGGCCCAAGTGTTTCTTATGGTGATGGCAACATTGGAAAAACCTTGGGATATGGCAATATCAATCTTGGGAATGTCATCATTAAAAAAGTAGCTTTCGTCTCAGGACTTAATCACAATCTACTGAGTATAAGTCAAATCTGTGACAGAGGTTATCATGTGGATTTCTTTGAGGAGCACTGTGAAGTTGTAAGTAAATCTACCGGGAAAGTTGTTCTGAAAGGATACAGGCGTGGTAACATTTATGAAGCCAAGCTTTCAACAAGTAATAATGGTTCTGCAATCTGTCTGATAAGTAGAGCATCAATTGAAGAAAGCTGGAATTGGCACAAGAAACTCTCTCTTTTAAATTTCAACAATATAAATGAACTAGTCAAGAAAGATCTTATGAGAGGACTGCCAAAGTCAGTATTTGCTCCTGATGGCCTCTGTGATTCTTGTCAGAAGGCTAAACAAAGAAAATCCTCATTCAAGAGTAAGATCGAATCATCAATTCTTGAGCCTTATCACCTACTACATGTTGATCTATTTGGTCCAGTAAATGTCATGTCTATTGCAAAGAAGAAATATGCTTTGGTCATAGTGGATGAGTTCACCAGATATACATGGGTGTATTTCTTGCACACAAAAAGTGAAACTGCATCTATCTTGATTGATCATGTCAAGCAACTAGATAAATTGGTCAAAGATTCTGTAAAAACAATAAGGAGTGATAATGGTACTGAATTCAAGAATTTGATAATGGAAGAGTTCTGCAAAAACCATGGAATCAAGCAGGAATTTTCTGCTCCTGGAACTCCACAGCAAAATGGAGTTGTTGGAAAGAAGAATATAACTCTCATTGAAGCTACACGTACAATGCTTGATGAAGCAAAGCTTCCAACCTATTTCTGGGATGAAGCTGTGCAGACTGCTTGTTTTACTCAAAATGCAACACTCATTAACAAGCAAAGAAAGACACCATATGAGATGGTGAAGAAAAAGAAGCCAAATCTGAAATATTTTCATGTATTTGGATGCAAGTGTTTTGTTCTTAAGACTCATCCTAAACAGCTATCAAAATTTGATTTAAAAGCTGATGAAGGAATCTTTGTTGGATATCCACTTTCCACAAAAGCCTTCAGAGTCTATAACTTGATAACAAGAGTGGTCATGGAATCTATCAATGTCTCTTTTGATGACAAGAAGATTACTGGACTTGAAGATTTTATTGATCATGATCAGCTGAGATTTGAAAATGAAGAGTCAAATTCTGATATTGAAAATCCTGACAATCTAGATCTTGATACTACAAACTCCGATGGATTAAACTCTGATGTTATTGAAACTATGGTGACTACACCAAAGGAAGATGCACCTATACAGGGGGAGCATACTCAAGATCTAACCACATCTCAAGAAGCATCAGAACATACATCTGGCTCTTCAAGTTCTAATTCGTCAAGTTCTGATAAGCCAAGTTCTGATAGGTCTGAAAATCTAAATTCTGAAGAATCCAACTCAGAGAGCATAGTTTCAGGGGGATCATCAGAAAATGAAAATAAAGACAGCATGGGTCATGGGGGAGCATCCAGTTCTAGGGAGAACCTTCCATCTGCAAGGAAGTGGACTAAATCACATACACCTGATTTGATAATTGGAAATCCTGATGCAGGTGTCAGAACTAGAACAGCTACTTCAAATAAATGTCTTTTCAACTCTTTTCTTTCTCAGACTGAGCCAAAGAAAGTGGAAGAAGCTCTTCAAGATGCTGATTGGGTGCAAGCAATGCAGGAAGAGTTAAATGAATTTGAAAGAAACAAAGTCTGGACCCTAGTACCAAGACCAAAGAATAGATCTGTTGTTGGTACAAAGTGGGTATTTAGAAACAAAACTGATAGTGATGGCATAATTACAAGGAATAAGGCAAGGCTGGTTGCAAAAGGATATTCTCAACAGGAGGGAATTGATTATGATGAAACATTTACACCATTTGCTAGATTGGAAGCCATAAGGATATTTTTGGCTTATGCTGCTCACAAGAAGTTTACTGTCTTTCAAATGGATGTGAAAAGTGCTTTTCTCAATGGAGAATTGGAGGAAGAAGTATATGTTGAACAACCTCCAGGCTTTGTAGATTCCAAATATCCAGATTATGTCTACAGGCTTGATAAAGCACTTTATGGACTTAAGCAAGCTCCAAGAGCATGGTATGAGACTTTAGCTCAGTTTCTTCTGGAAAGTGGATTTAACAGAGGAACAATAGACAAAACACTGTTCTACCTCAACCATGGAAAGGACTTACTTCTGGTCCAGATATATGTTGATGATATCATTTTTGGTTCTACAAATGACAGACTTTGCAAGAAGTTTGCCAAATTAATGCAGTCAAGGTATCAGATGAGTATGATGGGGGAACTTAGCTATTTTCTGGGCCTTCAAGTCAAGCAGAATGAAGAAGGCACTTTTATTTGTCAAACTAAGTACACCAGAAATTTGCTGAAGAAATTTGGAATGCAAGACTGTTCAAGTGCATCCACTCCCATGGCCACTGCAACAAAACTGGACAAGGATACTGGTAAATCAGTAGATATTACTGATTACAGAGGTATGATTGGCTCTCTACTCTATCTAATTGCTAGTAGACCTGATATCGTGTATGCTACCTGTCTTTGTGCAAGATTTCAAGCAGATCCAAGAGAACCTCACTTGACAGTTGTGAAAAGAATTTTCAAGTATCTTAAAGGAACAGCTGATCTGGGATTATGGTATCCCAGAGAATCATATTTTAAACTAATAGGTTACTCAGATGCAGATTTTGCAGGTTGCAAAATTGACAGAAAAGCACAAGTGGAAGCTGCCAATTTCTTGGAGGCAGATTGGTTTCTTGGTTTAGCAAGAAACAAAAGTTAATTTCCACATCCACTACAGAAGCAGAGTACATTGCTGCAGGAAGCTGTTGTGCACAGATTCTTTGGATGAAGAATCAGTTACTGGATTATGGGTTAACATATTTCAAAATCCCTATTTACTGTGATAATCAAAGTGCTATTGCTATGAAAGGTAATCCAGTTCAACATTCAATGACAAAGCACATCAGCATCAGGTACCACTTCATAAGGGAACATGTGGATGAAGGTACAGTGGAATTGCACTTTATTCCAACAGATCAACAACTAGCAGATATCTTCACAAAACCACTGTGTGAAGCTACTTTTACAAGATTGGTAAATGAACTTGGAATGGTTTCAGGTTCTTTCTCTAAATCTGCTTAGCTTTGTTCTGATGCATCAGACTTTATAATCAGTATTTATAGAAATTACTTTCTGTGTGTATTCTGTGCTAAATTGAAAATTGCTTAAGTATTGACTGTTGTCTGATGTGACTTTCTAAACTCTGATAGTGATATGTCTGTTTATGTAACTATTCAATCCTATGAGGATACCTGTGCTAGATGCTGACCTAGTAGTCTTTAATAACCTAGGGATCCCATGTTAGAAGTAATTATTTCTGTGGAAATCTATTGACACAAGCAAATTCTAATATTGAGTTTAGTTGAGTTTACTTTGTCTATCTTATTACTAAGTCACAAACTAGAATAATGCTTCTCATCTGTTAAGTTCTGATGCTAGTAAATCCGTTGAATGTACTAAGTGCTCATAAACCTCACTTATCAAAAGAATAAGAAAAAGAATCAAGGATTAAAATCAGGTACTCCTTTGAGATCTAGAGTAAAAATGTGGAAGGGACGACCCAAGTGCATTGCTGGTATTAAGTAAATATGCATCAGAAAAGCAAAATATTTTCTTGGTGACTTTTCACACTCTATGATTACTGGAGAAATACTTTGATAATAGCATAAATTCTGATAAGCAGTCGTGACTCACTTACACTGAGAAGCCACTGTACAATGGAATTTAAAAAGATGCACAAAATTAGCACAAAACAGTTGAGGTGGACTCAAGTATGATCTCATTCAATAGTAGGCTTCAAAATAATGAAAGGTCTTTAGTAAATTTTAGTTCTGCCTTATTTCTAAGATGTACTGAAGTGAATCAGACTTTTACTCTTTGTCTGATATTTAGCTTAATGCACACACTCAACACTCCATATGAATAATAAAAATTTCTGTGGTGATCTATGCTATTTTAGATGAACAGTTTATGTGTCAGATTGCATAAATTCTGAGGACAAGATCTGTTGCACGTTCTAATGATTAAGTTCTGAAGAATGTATATCAGAATTTGTGTGAAGAATTACAGCAATAGCCATTCACTTTTCGAGTTAAGAAATCAAGTTCTGATGACTGTTAAGTTTTGATATAAGTCTAAGTTCTGATATTAAGTTCTGATTCTTTACTTGACTTATTTGTGGATAAAATTTAAAAATAGTCTCAGTTTAAACCAGAATATGTTGAAGTGGAAGATTAACAGTCACTATATTTAGGATAGTGGTACATGTACATGCACAATCATTTTTACTTGCTTCTTGTGCGCATTAAACCATGTTTTACCTTTCCAATGACTGTTTTTCTTTTTCCAAGTCTAGGGAGACGAGGTAGAATTAATTCTACCTGTCAGCATTAAAATTCCTTGCGTCTCCTGGCATTCTTTTGCCTATATAAACAACCACTTCACATCAGCCTATACATCAATTCTTTTATCACAAACTCACCTTCATTTTCTTTATATCAAAAATACCATGGTCACTTACAATATGTTTTTGAACTATGAAACATTCAACATGGAGCTGAGCTGTGAAGCCTGGCAGCAGGAATGGCACGTCACTGCCATTCTTGATGAGATATGGGACTCAGTTCCCCAAGAGGTACTCACCCACCTCCTGTTCTTCTACATGGACTATCATCACCATCTGGAGCGATTGGAGGAGGAAAGGAGGGAAGCTCTCCGCCAGCAAGAGCGAATCATCAGACTCGCTATTCTGTTTATCGAGAGTAGGAAGAAGAAATAACTTATTTTCTTCTTCCTATTTTTCTTCATCGTCAGCCTTGCCCTGCTTCTTGAGCTAGGACTAAGGCTGTTGATGTTAGGTTTAGAAGCTTAGGACAATCTTGTAAAGCTCTGATGTAATTTAAATTTCATGAATGTATTCTCTTGATATATTAATGGAATTTCCTTTTTCTTTGCAAGTTTTTGTCTCTGATATGTTTGTAACTTAAGTGCACTGATAAATCCTGATATATCCATGTTCTGATGACCATTTATATTTTGATTTAAATTAAGTTCTGATCTTACAATTTCAGTACTTATTTACTTGATTTATTCTGGTCATTCTCATTCTTGACTTTTTCTCAGAATATTGGAGTGGCAGTGAAAAATAATTGAATAAGTGGGAACAGTTTAAATTTTGAATTAAAACTGATTTATCTCGATTAATGGAATTACTTGGTAAGTGGAACGGTTTTTCCTTGAAAAACTGCAAGTGGGTAAGTAATGATTACTATTTTCCCGTGCCCATTAAATATTCATTATTGCTGCATGTCTGACAGGTGTCCAACAGTTATATTTTTTTACCAAGTATAAGTAAGAGAGAGAGAAGATTCAACAATCTTTTATTTACTTTTTGAACTTTATCTCTCTCTTTGCTTTTACTCTTTTTCATCTCCTGACGTTGGTTTTTCATACAGACATTTTATCAAACACCTAATTGGCACTCTTAAATCTCGATTTTTCTCATGGCACCTAAGGATTTGATCATTGATGGAGCTAAATTTGTTCCAAACAACTATGCTGCAATTCTCGATCATGCTGAAGCTCCATCTGAGTTACATTTTGTGCAAGATCTTCTTGCATATAGTGAAATCGGGTATGCATTAACCCAGCCTTCAGTCTTTTCCGGCCAACAAGTTCTGACGTTTTGGCGGACTGGGCACTTTGATAATGGTGGTACACATGGTACTCCCAGTATTGTTTTCGAAGTGGATGATTCTACACATGTGGTAACTCCTGGTATAATTCGAAAGGCTCTACATTTACCAGACGGATGTACTTTTTCAACCCCGAAGGAACCAACTCTTAAAGAATTAATGGCTAGTTTGGGGTATGAGCAGAGTTTGGCAAAGCTTGGGCAGTTGAAACGGGCTCATATCAGAAAGGAATGGAGCTTCTTCTTCGACTGCATCACTAAAGCTTTTGGGAATAAGTGTTCCACCTTTGATGCCATCCCTATAATGAGTCAGCACATCGGGTATGCTATCATTAACCAAACTCATTTCGATTTTGCAAATGCTGTGATAGGTTTTATTGGGGATAGGATGACAGAAGATAGGAATGTTGTCTACTTTGCTAGATTTTGTCAGCTTATATATAATTTTTGTTGTGCTGATGAACCCCAACCTACCACTGACTTAACTCCACCTTTCAAAATTGCAAAACGAGCCTTTAATGATTTGGTAAATGCCGATCTTAAGAAAACAGTGGTTAGACCTTTTACAGATTCCTCAGTCTGTAAAACAGATCTTGGTAAATGCTGATCCTGACACCTATAGATCTGTTTATCCTGATATCCAACCTACTACCACATCTCAAACACCACAGCAACCAACAGAACATACCACTCATACTACTCAACCATCCCTCAGAACATATCTCAAATCATATCTCTCCACTTCACAGACAGCTCAACCCTCATCCTCAGCACCTACTGTGAAGCCTTCATCTTCCAAGCCTAAGAGGACAAAGACTGTTCCTCAAACACCTCAGAAGAGAAGGAGGATTGTTTTGAGAGATAAATCTGACAGTGAGGAACATGTTTCTATATCAGAACCTGTTGTCAAAGAAGCTGAGAAAGTTTATTCTCAGAAGGATTCTGGAATTGGGGGATCTAAGCTTCTCAAAAGGCTTAGAAAAATGACTTCTACTGAAACTCCCAAGGAATCCCCACCTTCAAAGAGATACAAGAAACAGAGAGCTAAAAGGCCAGTTTCAGATGATGAGGAAGCAACAGCTAAGAAAGGAGATCAGGAATCTCTGATTTCACAAGAACCAGAATCTGCCAACACCACTGCTTCTCCATCAACTCCAACTCAGGAAGCTGCTAATGAAACGGCCAACACACCATCTGTGTCTCCTGTTCAAAAGTCTGTATCTCCTATTGATCCAGGCACATGTGCTGAAATTGATATTCAGAACCTGGTTGTGCCTGAAATACTTTACTTAGAAGCTCCAACAACAACTAATCCATCAACAACACCTGTTACTGATGCTGCTCAAACTCCAGAATTATCTACTACACCTTCTCTGCATCTAGATGATGATGATTAGAATACAGGTGATCATCAGGATATGGCTGTTGATCAGAACTTGGAACCAGCTCAGCAATTAGAGGATGATGCTGAAGACTCAATTGCTTCTCATATTGTTGTTTTATCAAAAAATGCTGATTTTGAAAGTTCTGATGCTGCAAATGCTGGAGATACTGGTGATGCTGCTCCAAATGCAGATGCTGATGAAGCAGGTCCTTTAGGACATGCACCTCAACAAACTATTCTTAAATCTGAACTAATTAAGAAGTTTGTTATCAGAGAAGCACCAGTACCTTGGAATGAAACTCCTACAGGACAGGAGTGGACTAAGGAATGGAACTCAGCTACCTGTGCTCCATCTGCACAACATCTTGCTGAGCACTTGACTAAAGCTGATGAGATGTTAATTACTGATGATTTCAAAACACAGCTTAGAGTCACTACATTGAGTACTAAACATCTACAAGGTCTTTATTCAACTACTCATGCAGAGATACATAAAATTCAGGAAGAATTAATGAAGCAAGAACAGGTTCAGAAGATTGATAAGAAAAAATTCTTCCAACCTACCTTTGACAGAGTTGCTTATATTGAGAAGACTCAAGAGAAACAACAAGCTCAGATTGATGATATTCTGAAAAATCAAGCTTCTCAGCAATCTCAACTTAATGAAATCCAAGCCTTAGTGGAATTGCTTGTCTCTCTTCTCTTACCTGCTGATGCCAAAAAGGGGGAGAAAGTAATTAAGTCCAAATGCAAAACTGATAAGACATTGAAGGGGAAGGATGATGAAAAGGATGATCAAGGAAACCCTGGAATGGGTAGAGGTCATAGTCAAGGTAGAGGTTTCTCATCAAGAAAAGCTGAAATCACAAGTCACAGAACAAGTTCTGACGCTGGAAAAAGAATTAGTTCTGCTACTGGTAAAAGGATAAGTTTTGATGAACTTTTAAATCTTGATGAAGAAATGTCAAGGCAGTTATTTCTTCAGGAAAATCCAGGAATGGACTTGGAGAGTCTAATGGAAGAAGAAGCCAAACTTAAATCAGAAAAAGTCAAATCTAAATCTGAAGCTTCTGGTAAAAAGACACTTCCAAAACTCAAGGGCATTGTGATAAAAGAAAGGACAAATTCTGAAGCAACCATGGCTAAATCACAACCACAGATTGATCCAAGGTCCAAGGGTAAAGAAAAAGTTGGTGAACCTATCAAGGTTTATGTGCCTCCTGTGAATGAAGAAATTACTGATGAAGATGATGATCTTGCTCTGACTTCAAGAAAAGTTTTTAAGACAACCTCTGACATGGCTCAAGTTGTTCAGAGTCAAGAGATAGTAAGTTCTGATATTCCAAAGAAGCAAGTAACCTCTGACATAGCTCAAGTTAACTTGATATCAGAAGATAAATCAAAGACACTCCTACCGGGATTCACCAAAGCCAAACAGACTCAACCTTTGAAGACTGCTGCAAGTGGTTTTGAAGCAAGAGTAGTTACTGGAAAGGAAGTAAGAGATAAAACTAGATTGGGAAGTGGTGATGAAAGAAGAATACAGAACACTACCAATGATCCAACTTCCTTGAGTGAACCAGGTATTGGAGCAACTCCTGAGAGATTGAATCAACTAGAATCTGTATAAATGGTTTACCATACCTACTTGAAAGAACACATCTTGTTGTACTTCATGACATATGGTAGGGTTTATCATATAAGGGAAAATGCCATTCCACTGAAGTATTTTGAAGAACTGGAGCATGTATTATTCTTACTTCAAGTGAATGACAGAATAACTGAAAGTGCTGCAAACTATTTGAAGAATCAGATTCAGAGACAGAAAAGGCTTTATTCTGTTAAGTCTGACAACACATATCTTCCAAAGTACAGAGATCACAAGGGTGATATATTTGAAATGAAGCCCAACACTGCTAAGATTATAACTACCTTTCTGGGTTACAGGGCTGTGGAATTCAATCTTGAGTCTGATAAGGCATATTTGATCAGAATGGATCAGGATATAAGAAAAGCTAGAATTAATGATCTCAGGGCTGCAATCTTTCAAATTGGTGAAGCTACTGCAGAGCTTAAAGATGCTAAAAGGAGGATGATTGATGAACTCAGATATGCTGAAAGATGTTTGTTGAATAACTATCTCAGAACAACTCCTGACATCAGAGAGATCAGAAGATGAAGCCAAGTCAAGATCTACAACTACTTAAATTCTGATATGAATACAGACTGAAGTTGTTATCAGAAGTTAAAGATTGGTAAAGCTTTAAGGACTGTAAGTTGTAGTTATCTAGTCTAATTTTCATGCATTTGTACTTAATGTTTTTGACATCATCAAATATCTGTTAAACTTGTATATTATGCTAATTTACAAGTTGGGGGAGATTGTTAGATATATTTGATAATGTCATGGCTAATATGATTTATTTTTAGTTTTCAGATCTTACTTAAACAGGTTAGATCAGTACTTACTGGAAGTCAGGACTTAAGGATATCAGTACTTATACTATCAGGAGATAATCATCAGAAGATGGATATCAGAACTTAAGTACTGAAGGACGTTCAGATAAGGACAACAGCTGATTAAAGGAAAGAAGATCGAGACAAACATAAAAAGAGATATGCATGAAGAAGGAATTCTATAAAGAATAGAATACTTGGAAGAAAAGATATCTGATTGATATATTTTAGGAAGCAGAATTATATTCCATATCAATTAGCGATTATCTTGTAACTGTGTAGTATATAAACACAAACATAGGGTTTACACAAAAACTGTTATCATATTCGAGAAGATTATTCATTGTAACCCTAGCAGCTCTTGTGATATTTGTTCATCACTGAGAGGTAACAGTTCCATACTATAACATAGTTTATTGTTTCAATAAAGTTTGTTTTCTGTTACTTGAGTTATTAAAGTTCGATTTGATTGTACTATACACTGTATTCACCCCCTCTACAGTGTGTGTGTGACCTAACAACAAGTTAAGCAAGTTAGTGATGGAATATTCATTAGTCAGACTAAATATATTTTTGATCTTTTAAAGAAGTTTGATGTAATGGATTGCACATCTGCAAAAACTCCCATGGCCACTGCAACTAAGCTTGATTTAAACACTACTGAAAAGTCTGTGGATATTTCAAGTTATAGAGGCATGGTTGGCTCACTATTGTACTTAACAGCTAGTAGGCCAGATATAATGTTTGCTACATATTTATGTGCTAGATTTCAGGATGATCCTAGAGAATCTCACTTAATACCTATTAATAGAATTTTCAGATATCTCAAGGGAACACCAAACCTTGGCATTTGGTACCCTAGAGATTCTGGTTTTGATCTACTGGTTATTCAGATGCATATTATACATGTTGTAGAATTGATAGAAAGAGTACAACAGGAACCTGTCAATTTCTAGGAAACAAGCTTGTGTTCTGGTTCAGTAAAAAGCAAAATTCAGTTTCTACTTCTACAGCTGAAGCTGAATATATTGCTGTTGGTAGTTGCTGTGCACAGATTTTATGGATGAGAAATCAATTGCTAGACTATGGTTTGCAAGTTGAAAGGATTCCTATTTTTTGTGATAACACAAGTGTAATTGCCATCACTGAAAATCCAGTACAATATTCAAGGACAAAGCAAATAGATATCAAGTACCATTTTATAAGGGAACATGTAATGAATGGTACTGTAGAACTACATTTTGTTCCAAGTGAGAAGTAGCTTGCAGATATCTTTACCAAGCCACCGGATGAATCCACCTTTTCTAGGTTGGTAAGTGAGTTAGGTATGCTTAATTACTCTTAAATCTATCTGAGTTACTTTTGCAAGTTGTAATGAAGCCAGAAATTTAATTGATTTTTCAGTCATGGATGAAATTTTGGCTAAGTCAAAATTTACATCTCGACAGATGATCTTTATCCATCGAGTTTGATCATCCGTCGATATACTATTTGCTAATAAAAATCAATTACTTTTCTGGAATATTTTATATCTCGACGGATAACAGTTTATCCTCATCTGTCGAATTGTCTTAATCTCAGTCGTTAATTCCCTGTACATTATCCATCGAGTATACTTATAGTTTGTAAGCATTACACAACGAATAATGGGTGGAATTTTTACAGTTTATTTTTGAACTGCTATTTTAGGCAATTTCTATTGGTCACTTTATTTTACTTTATTATTTATATCAGTTATTTTTGAGATAGTATAAAAGCTTATTTCATTACAATTGCTTTTCTTTTATCATTCTCAAATTCAACTGCTCTAATTTCATTCTCTCTCAAAGCACTTACTCTCTTTCTCTCCAAGCTCTTACTCTCTAAAAATGGCACCTGTTGTAAAGATTATGTCTCAAACTGGGTTCATTTATGAGAAGAACAATTTCACCGCTTTAGTAAACAAGGGTATTCAGCAATCAGATGACTATCACAAGATGATAGACTTTATGAAGAATTGCAAGCTCAATTATGGCATGCAGGAATCACCCACAATCTTCTGTGAAGTTGTTGAAGAGATGTGGACCACTGCTACCTATAACTCTACAGATAAGACCATCACTCTAACCATTAAAGGTAAAGAATTCTGTATAAATAGTGATGTTATAAAGGCATGTTTCAAAATTCCTGATAACAATATGACTTCACCACACAATGACACTGATATTATCAATATGCTTAATTCCATGCACTATGCACTTCCTACTTCTAAACTGAGTGATATTAGGAGAATGGGTCTTAGGAAGGAGTGAAGTTTCTTGTGTGATATAGTTACAAAGATTTTCTCAGGAAATATCAGTAATTTTGATTCAGTGAATATTTCCTTGCTTAACATGCTATACATGCTAGTTACAGATAAATTTTATAATCTCAGTGACCTTGTCTTGTTTGAGTTAGGTTTTAAATTAGGGGAGTTAAATAAAAGAGGTAAAAATGTGTATTATGCTAGATTTCTTATGTTATTAGCTAACCACCTATGTGAAGAGATTGTGCTTGAGAACCCTAACAACACACTAGATTGTTGGGTTTAAGAGAGAAGGCTCATTGCAGATTTGAACAGGGCCAATCATCACAAGGATGGGCCAATGTTCTACTTTCTTGTAATGCAAGTACCTCAGGTAAGTGAGGTAAGTTCATCCATCCCTACAACTATTCCAACCTCCACAATTTCTTTGAGTTCAAGAGTAGCTATGGAAACTGTGTCAATGACCAAACAGTTGCCTACCAAAGCTGCCAAACCTACTATTATTTCAAAATCCAAATCAAAGAAAACCCCCTCTGGTATCTCCCAAAAGATTCCAGTTGAAAAATCCACCAAAGCTAAAGAGGGGAGTTTGAAGGAGGGTAAGTTAGGTGAGGGAAGGGGTGAACATAAAAGAAACCCCAAGAATAAGGTTGGAGAGTTGAGTGAATCCCATCCTAGCCACACTGCAGTTTCCCAACAAACTGCAGTGCTTAAAAAGGACAAAAGCTCATTTCTAACTGCATCCTCCCAAAAGGATGTAGTTATTGAACAAAGCTCTCAACCAAGAGCACAGGCCAAGAGGGTTAGGGACAAAAGCTCACCCCAAACTTATGCCAGAAAGAAGAAATGAAAAACCTCTGGGGATGCACAGGGTACACACACAGTGCAAACTAGTGCAACAGACACAGTCACTACACCTTCACAAATTCAGCTTGATGTGGCTCCAATAAATGTGGAGTCACAACAAAAATCTCTAGTTATAGAAGTAACTCAAACACCAAACTCACCAATAAATTCTCTGGATGTGGATATGATACACACATCAATTCCTGATTCCCCTTCTTTAACTCTGTTGGGGAAGCCAAAATCTAGTGCAAGTGAGCATCATCTTTTAGATGATTTGTTGGCTCACTTGCCAATTCTTTCAGGAACTATTGTGTCATCTGTGCCTAAAATATCTTCAATCAGCACATAGTCAACAATAGTTTCTATTCCCACCTCATTCATTTCTACTCTCTCGATGAATATTGCTCATCCGTCGAGTAGTGATTGTATCTCGACGGATAAGCCTAACAGCAGTTATCCGTCGGATAGCAAAACCACTCACTCGATGGATATCACTCATCCGTCAAGTATCTCTGCACAGCTTCAAACTTCAATTATTTCAAGTGTAGAAGATTTAGTGGTTGTACAGTCACTCTTAGGATTGAGAGAGCAGAGTGTTTTGAGTGAGAGTCTGGGTTGCTCCCAGGAAAAAGGAGAGGAAATGAGTGAAAATCTACAATCCATTTCTTCATGATTGGCAAAAGAGAGTGAGAGGAGTCCCACCTTAGTAGGTGAAGGTGAGGGTGTGAGGGTGGGGAGTCAGGGTGAGACCCTGATGCAACAAAAGAGAGAACATGAGAGAAATGCAGGTACTGGAGCAATAAGGATGGATGTTGTTGCTAGTGAGTTAATGAATGTCCAGGATGCAGACAGCGAAGGACTATCTCAGCATCCTAAAGCTGTTATAGATTCAACTTCCCTTGATGCTGAGGCATTTACTCACCCTGTTCCAGCTTATCAAATTCTAGCTAAACAGGGCAATGACAATGCAGAAAGGATGCTCAATCTGGTGCATACCACCCAGTCTATGCAAAGGGCTAAGGATGTCATCACAGCTTTGCCTTCTACAGCTGGTGATGTGGACTATGAGACTGGGGGTTCAGCTGATTTCTTTGGAGATGGGAGAGGGAATAGTGAAGATGAAGCAATGGACATAGGGGGAGAAGTAGGCTCAAGCTCAAGGTCAGGTATGCCATCATGGGCATTCTCAAAGAACTGTGATGAGCATTACTTCAAGACAACCCTGATCCAGTTAATCAATCAGACAAATACTGCTCTTCAAACCACTACCAATGCAAGCACCAAGAAGCTCCTTCAGGCACATCTTGCCTCCCTGCAACTTCAGCAAATACAAGGCCTCCAACATGCTAGAGATGTGGATTCTATGAAGGGTGATATTGAGGAGATGAAGAAGACTATTTCAGACAGGATAGTTTCTAAACTTCCAGATGCTACAATGCTTGACATCAAGAGGCAATTAAGGAAAAATTCTGATCTGTCGACCAAGATAGATGCCTTGGATACAAGAATGTCAGCCATGGAAGCATCTTTGACTGCCATTCATCTCCATCAAGCCCAACAGACTAATCTACTTCAAAAACTGGTGGCAGCTCAAACCCCCTCCACAGCTCAACTTGATGATAACAAATAGGGGCAGAAAGGACCAAGTGAGGGGGAGAAGCTTCAGATATAAATCAGTAAAGTTATTGTGCCTTCAATTACTATCTCAAAGCCACCAGTCACAGATGGTATAGATCTGATTCAAGCAGCAGCAACCAACTTGAAAGTTGTTGAGAAAGAAAAGTTGAGTTTGGTCAACTGGGAGAAGATTGATGAGGAGATACAGAAGAAGTTTGAACTTGTCAAGGAGCCAGTTAAGTCAGCCATCCATCACTCTCAAGTCAAGCAAATTAGTGTGAATGAGATGAGCATGAACTATCTGGAAAGAGGACAATCTTCCTGCATCAAGTCTCCAAAGGCTGAAATGATTCTTGAACCAAGGGCAAACTACTCAAAATCATCCTTGAAGAACCCCTTGGACACTGTGTATGAGACACCCAAGCCTGATGAGAAGAAGCTTCTGTCAAGATCAATTGTCTTCTATAAAGATCCAACTGATTCAGTTTCTAAAAGGAGGATTGCTAAGATTTTCAGAAATAGGAAAGAAATTTGTGTGGTGGCTGGACACCCTCAATTTGCTCAAGCAAAGAGAGAAGAAAAAGCTAGATTGAAGTAGGAAAAAAAGCAGGCTGCTCTAGATGCTAAAAAGGCTAAACAAAAGAGAGAGCAGATTGCTATCTTGGCCAAGCTACATGCTGTAAATTTATCACAACAAATTCCCTCTCAACCATCTGAAGCCACTGAATCAAGGAAGCAAGTTGAAGAACAGAAGAAATCTCCAAGAAAGAAGCAATTGGCTAAAAGAACTAAAAGGAAACTGGATATTGTTGACAAGGAATTGGAAGATCAATTTCCTAAGGAATCCACACCAGCTACAACTCAAGCATCAAAGCCCCTTGTGGTATTTAAAGACATAAGGGTGGTGGATCCCTACAGGAATATTCACGGTGAACCTATTGTGCCCAAGGATGAGCCAATAGAATGGGAGAACATGCCAATTCCAGACTTCAATCTACCAATCCTTAGCAAGCCAAAAAAGACAAACTCAAGAGCAGTCAAGAAAGTGAAGTTGTCACCTCTCAAATCCAAGTCTGTAGTTATGCAGAATAAGTCATGTTGACTTTAACTAGATATGCAGAATAGGTTGATTAATTGTACATAGATGATGTCTTGTAATTCTGCATAAATGAATTGAATTCAAGTGCCAAAATAGCTACCGACGGATGATTAACAAAGCCATCGACGGATGATCAAATAGCTATCAACGGATAATCAATATAGCAGTCGACGGATGATCAATAAAGCCATCAACGGATGATCATAAACTCGACGGATGATCATGTACTCAATGGATAAAGAATTCAAATATCCGTTAACAGTGACAACTAGTCACATGCATCGAAGTGTATGCAAATGGAATGAGGAAGCCTATTAACTGGGTAATAGAGAACAAAGTAACAAAGTGTTAAACTCGATAGTCTTTATGATGATCCTGTCTTTTGACTTTGTAATCTTGGTAATGTAAAAACCAAGAAGTAGCAAATAGAAACAGAGATCTGAGATACAAAAAGTGAGAAACATTTGTAAGCAGAATTATTAGCATTTCTCTGTATTCTCAGTAGTTCAAATTTGTAAGCAGCTGTGAGCATTCTTGCACACAGAGTTCTCTCGATATATATTATATATCTCTGGTGGAATCATTCAAATCCACCAAAAAGTTTTTAAAACTCTTGTTTTTAATTACTTGTGTTTTGATTCACTTAAGTTTTTATTCCACATTGTGCTAATCAATACACTTATATTTATATTCGAGTTTGAACATTTTATTTCAAGAAAAAGTTTCATGAATTCCATTCAACCCCCCTTCTGTAATTCTTGTCATATTGTTAAGGGACGAACAAGTACTTCTATATAGTGTGGTTTGATAATTTTCCTTAATCAAAATCATCAGCAAAAAGTTACTATTCATCAGGGTTTCAAATATTTCCAAAAATTGGGGTTATTACAATATGAGTCATGTTGACTACTAGTAGATATGCAGAATAGGTTGATTAATTGTAAATATAAGATATCTTGTAATTCTGCATAAGTGAAATGGAGTCAAGTGTCAAATAGCTACCCGATGAATGATCAACAAAGCTACCCGACGGATGATCAACAAAGCAACCCGACAGATGATCAATAAGCTACCCGACGGATAACAAGAATGTACCCGACAGATGATCTATTCAAATATCTGTTGATAGTGACAACACAGTCACATGCGTTGGGTGTTTGCAAAAGGAATGTGGCAGCCTGTTTAGTAGGAAATTGAGAACAAAGAAGCATTACCATTTCTATGCAAGTTATGAAGTTTTTCAAAGATGCTAGAGTAATGAAGTAGCATGGAGTTAGACTTGATAGGTTTTGTTTTATTATCCTATCTTATTACCATGTAAACTTGGTGATATATAAACCAAGTGTAGCAAGTAGAACAATAACAACAACTATCAAACTAAGCCAACAAATTTAGAAGAGAAATAAAAAAAGCTGTACTTATCAAGAATTTCTCTGTAGTTTATTTGTTCAACTTGTAAAGCAGCCGTAAGCCAATTTGAGCTTCACAGAGTTCTCAAATCGATATATATATATATATATATATATATATATATATATCTGGTGGATACATTCAAATCCACCAGAAAGTTTTAAAGACTTGTGTTTTTATTACTTTGTGTTTGATTTACTTAATTCTTTATTCCGCACTTTGATAATCAAACACTTATATATATATATTGAGTTAGAACATTTTTATAAATCTCAAAAAGAGGCCAGAATTACATTCAACCCCTCTTTTGTAATTCTTGTTGTATTGTTAGGGAATAACAATTGGTACCAGAGCAAGCTCTTGAAGTACAAAGAGTGTAAAGATCACAACAAACAGCAAGATGAACAAGAAGGATGTTGGAGTTAAAATTCCTTTTATGGACAAAGACAATTATCACCACTGGAAGGTGAAAATGCACCTACATCTTCTTTCTCAAGATGAGGCCTATGTGGATTGCATAGAGAGAGGTCCTTATGTACCAATGAGAGCTGCAACAGGCAATGAACCATCTGTTCCCAAGCCTAGGCATGAATGGTCAGATCCTGATATTGAGCAAGTCAGGAAAGACAAGAAGGCCATGAATATATTATTCAATGGAGTTGATGGTGATATGTTTGATAACATCATTAACTGCAAAACATCCAAGGAGGTTTGGGACACTATCCAGATTATTTGTGATGGTACTGAGCAAGTAAGGGAGAATAAGATATAGCTGCTAATTCAGCAATATGAGCATTTCCATTGTGAAGATAGTGAGTCTCTCACTGATATTTTTAGTAGGTTTCAAAAACTACTAAATGCTCTGAACTTGCATGGAAGAGTCTATCAGACAAAAGACTCTAACCTCTAGTTCCTTAGATCTCTTCCAAAGGAGTGGAAATCAATGACAGTCTCATTGAGAAATTCTCCAGATTACAAGGAGTTTACATTGGAGAGACTGTATGGCATCCTGAAGACTTATGAGCTTGAAATAGAGCAAGATGAGATGACGGAGAAAGGAAGGAAGAAAGGAGGGTCCATATCACTGGTTGTTGAGTTAGAAAAAGAGAAAGAGATGAAGGTAGAAGCTGTTGAGTCTACTTCAAAGGTCAGTGAGAACAAGGGCAAAGGGCTGGTAGCTGAAAATGAAGATCATTTGAGCCAAGATGACATGGATGATATTGATGAGCATTTAGCATTCCTTTCCAGAAGATTTTCCAAGCTCAAGTTCAAAAGGAACTTTGGAGCAGCCAAGTCAAGTAGAAACATTGTGGATAAATCCAAATTCAAATATTTCAAATGTGGATTGGCAGGGCATTTTGCTAGTGAGTGTAGAAAGTTATATTCCAGCAAAAAGAAGTTTGAGACTATTGATTACAAACAGAAATATTTTGAATTGCTCAAGCAAAAGGAAAGGGCTTTCATTACACATGAAAATGATTGGGCAGCTGATGGATTGGATGAAGATGAGGATGTAAGTTATGTCAATCTAGCCCTGATGACCAAGTCAGATGAAACAGAAACAAGTTCTTCAAGTAATCAGGGAAACGGAAAGAATATTTGGTGAAAGATAAACTAGATGACCTTGTGCCAACTCAGGTAGAAATCAAAAGTAAATTCAACAAATTTTCTAAGCAAATGGCCAGGTTTGATGTCACTAGTATAGAGAAAAGCATCAAGAACTTAAAGAAATCATTTTTGGCTCTTCATGAAGTTGTCCAAAATCAAATCACAAACAACAATGACACAAGGGTCAAGTGTATCAACTTCATCAAGTAAAATATAAACCATCATCCCTATTGATGCAAGGAATCAAGGAATATGTTTAAGCCACCATTGGTGCTCCTCTATCCTCTACCTCAACAAATCTCCCAATTCAGTCTCTCCAACAACAAGTCTCCATTCTTTAAGCCCCAAATAATTCACTCACAACTCAGGTCAAAATTCTCACTACTCAAGTGCAGAGTCAACAAAATGACATAAGGACCCTAGTAGACTCCTACGGACATCTCCAAATACAAAATTTTGTCTCTTTGAGAGCTATTATAGGTGCCTTGAAAGTTCCACTACCTGCCCTACCTGATGTTGTTAGACCAAAAATTCCAAGTCCTCTACTTCTGCCTGCTACCAAGACTAAGGGGGAGATAGAAACTAGAATTCAACAATCTAAAAAAGCTAGAATACAGTCAAAGAAAGCTGAAAAATCTACAGCCCACTCTGGTTAAAGCTCTACACAAGTAAAAATCTCTCAAGATGTTGGAATAGACAGACTCCAAAAAACTGCAGAAGGACCCTGTCAAGATAAGGAGTTCAATGAGCTATTAATGGTGCTAAGAGTCTCTCTTCACAATAACTACATCATTTACAAGAGAGCTTTGGCCAACAATATCAATTTTCTAAGAGTAGTGATTGTAAAGGTTGGAAACTTCATGAAGAAAAGGATAGTAGCAAATGTCAATGACTGTGGTTTGGACAGGTGTCTACAGGTGTCTCTTTCAAATCTTCAATCCATGAGAGCATCTGAGCAGGATGTAATAATTGATAGAGTTAATCCAATCATTCCAGAGGACACCCAATTGCTTAATGAACTCAAAAAAGCTCATATAACTTCTTTTCATGAAGCCTATCTCCATCCAAGCAAGCGAGTGGCTTACATCTGTCCTCAAACCAGGAAATGCAAATTATTCACAGTCCCCAAAAATTGTGTAAGGGGTAATCTATGATTGATCATGAATTTGGAGACTGATCTCAAGACTAAGAAGAACAAGATAGTTTATGATGAGGAAATGATAAGGATGTTGGGTATATATCTACAGAATGCTGAAACCATGTTGCTATCTACTCAATTCAACACAAAAGATGACAAGGATGATGATTAGCAAGAGAATGATGAGAAAAAACCTTCTGGCTCAAATCCAAGTCAATCTACTAAGGCAATTGGCAGTAAGGTAGATGAGAAAAAGAAGGATGAAAGGAAGAGAAGAGATGATAGCATAAGGAGGAGAAGGGGAGAAGAAGATGGTACCAAAAAAACATGTCCAACAAATCCAAATCTCGCAAACTCAAACCACCAAGCCTAGCCAAACACTATCTCAACCAAACCTGCCTCAAAAGCCAAATACTTATATAAATAAACTGCAAAGACCCTACTCAAGATGCCAATCAGATCACGACATGTCACACTAAAGAAAATCACAAACCTACCTTCATTCAAGCCTCCAACTATAACTCACTTCAAAACTGTTGGAAGAAAACCAAGGAAAATGAAAGGTGGTGTTAGGGTCATCTAAAACTATTTCAATCAAACTGACTTTATGCCTCTAAACATGTGCATCACATATGATGACTTTTTCCAACAACTATCTGAAGAAATTGTCAAAGTTTGGCTTGTATCTTTAGCAGAAGTCAGAATCTATTACATGGATGGCTCCTTTATTTTGCTTAGTAGGACAGTAATGGAAAGAATTGAAAAGGGTGATCCGCTTAATGAAGGATAAGGACACAAGTACAAGAATATGGAAGGTTATGATGTCTAAAAGGTTGAGGGTAAGGAATGAAAGACATGCAAGATTGAAGGCTGAAAAGGAGGAAAGGGACATAAAATATGCAAGGGAGATAGAAATGTTTGAGCATAAATCAAATGAACTCAAGTAAAAGGGGTTGAGTAGAATATCACATTATGGACATTTTTCTGAACATACAAGTTGGCAGATTCCCAAGATTCAGATTTGGTTACTTAAAAGGTTACTCATTGGATGAATGGATCAAGCTGGTAGAAGCTCTAAGAGGGACATAAATAATTGAAGAGCTAAAAATACTAGTAAGTCTCAAGGACCTCATTAGAAAAGAATCAGGATATGAAAATTTACTTGATGGCTGTAGCTGTTGAACTTATGTAATCTTTAAATGTATAAACGTTGTATTTTTTAATCTATCAGTTTTATGTAATTCATTTTTAACTTAGGGTTAGTCTTATTATCAGACATGAATTTATGATAAGCAATCTTATCACAAATTGTGGGAGATTGTTGTGCAAGACATGCCTATACAATAACAAGACTAAGTCAAATTTCCAACCATGAGATTTAGTTGTTTGATAATCTATTTTGTATTATTTATTGTATTACTTGAGTCTGTAAAATGTTAGAAGATTAGACTAGTGTATTTTTTTGTAAACAGATTCAAGCTAAGAAATAAACTATGGAAGAAGACCAATCCATGAACATGCCTCAGAGAAAAGTGAAGAAGCTTGGAGTTGAATAAAACTGTTTTATGAAAAATGTTTTAAGTCAAGATATTGAAAAGTCACAGATCAAGGAATATTGAGAAGTCATTCGAGAAGTCCAGAATGACTTATCGAGAAGTCCAAATGGTTTATAGAGAAGTCTCGGAGATATCGACAAGTCAAATAAAGATGTGAAGATTGGAGATATCAAAAAGTCATTTCTGCATATAGAGAACTCATAGATATCGACAAGTCAAATGAAGATGTGAAGATTGGAGATATCGACAAGTTATTTCTGCATGTAGAGAATTCAGAGATATCGACAAGTCAAATGAAGATGTGAAGAACTGGAGATATCAACGAGTCAATTTCTCATTAGAGATCTCAGAGATATCAACAAGTCAAAATGTATACAGATATCTCAGAGACCTCGACAAGTTAACTCTACATGTAGAGATCTTAGACATCTCGATATTTTATTTCCCCTGCAAAGATCAAGAGACCTTGACAAGTCAATTATACCTATAAAGAACTCAGAGATCTCGATAAGTCAGTATACTTATCGAGATGTCACTTTTCTATATAACAAACTGGAAATCTCGATATGCCTTTCAAATACATAATGCAAACAAATTCAAGATTCAAGATTATCAGTCAACAAATGATTTATCAACTAGATTGAAAAGTCTACAAAGTAGCTGGAGAGAATACAAGATCAAGGGCCTAGATTAACTTGATAAAGGATGGTCACAAATCTGCAAGATTCTGCACAGATTTGCTAAGCAAGAAATGAAAATAGAAAAAGGTTGTTGTACAAAAGAGTTCAGTACATTTTAGTGCAAGTTTTGTAAACCCGTGTTGCTAGTGTATAAAAATGCACTGGTCCTTAGTTTAGAAGCAACAAACATATTCATATTTTCTTGTATTCTCTCAGGGAAGAAGTTGAGTTCTTATATTTTTAAGAACACAAAATTTGTAGTAAGACAAACTTAGTTAATACAAATTAAGTTTTGAAATATTGTGCTTATTATTTTATTTCTACTAAACAATATCTCTACAAGTTAGGAACTGTTTTGTTCACCAAATAACCAAATTGTTTAAAAAGGCTAAAAATTCACAGCATCCGTCTTAGGCAGGCTTTCAGATTCTGAGTTATCATCACTTTCAGAACATGATGACTCAGTATCAGACTTTTTGAAGAGAGCTTTACCCTTGTCTTTCCTTGAGGTAGCTGCCTTGGGGGATTCTTCTTCAGCCTTAAGAGCAACTGTCCTTCACTTTCCACCTTTCCTCTTGTTTCTTTGTTCCATCTCAAGTTCATGAGTCTTGAGCATTCCATAAATTTCATCAAGAGTTGTTTCATCAAGATTATAGTTGTCTCTTATTGTTGTTGCCTTCATATCCCAGCATTCATGAAGAGCTAACAGGAATTTAAGGTTTGAATCTTCAAGATCATACTCCTTATCAACCAGTGACAGATCATTCAAGAGTTTGACAAATCTATCATATAAATCAGTCAATGACTCATTAGCCTTTGAGTCAAAGTGTTCATACTCTTGAGTGAGTATTGTCTTCCTGTTCTTCTTAATCGTATCAGTTCCCTGACACCTTGTTTCCAGGGCATCCCATATCTCCTTTATAGTCTTGCAGTTTATTACCCTGTTTGACATTACATTATCAATGGCACTATGCAGTAAGTGTCGTACCTTAGCATCCTTAGCAATTGATGCGATATCTTCAGCAGTGTAATCACTCTTCTCCTTTGGTATAGTCTTTGCTGCTTCACCAGCAACTGCAACCGCGAGCTTGGTTGGTTTGTGAGGCCCTTTCTTGATTCTATCAAGATATTCTGGATCTGTTGCTTCCAGAAACATGGTCATCCTCACCTTCCATATGGGATATTCAGATGGTCTCAATATGGGAACTCTGATTGTCTCATACCGACTTTGAATTTGTGTCTTTGGAGGTTCTTCAGTTTTGGTGGACTTAGTTGGAGTTTCTATGTCAGACATGATTGTATGTTAACAGACAGGCTCTGATACCACTTAGTTGGACTTAGTTGGAGTTTTGGTGGACTTAGTTGGAGTTTTGGTGGACTTAGTTGGAGTTTTGGTGGACTTAGTTGGAGTTGGACTTAGTTGGAGTTTGGATCTTAAACTGTTTGTATGTTAACAGACAGGCTCTGATACCACTTGTTAGGTCACACACACACTGTAGAGGGGGTGAATACAGTGTATAATACAATCAAATTGAACTTTAATAACTCAAGTAATAGAAAACAAACTTTATTGAAACAATAAACTCTGTTACAGTATGGAACTGTTACCTCTCAGTGATGAACAAATATCACGAGAGCTGCTAGGGTTACAATGAATAATCTTCTCGAATATGATAACACTTTTTGTGTAAACCCTATGTCTGTGTTTATATACTACACAGTTATAAGATAATCGCTAATTGATATGGAATATAATTCTGCTTCCTAAAATATATCAATCAGATATCTTTTCTTCCAAGTATTCTATTCTTCATAGAATTCCTTTTTCATGCATATCTCTTCTTATGTTTGTCTCGATCTTCTTTCCTTTAATCAGCTGCTGTCCTTATCTGAACGTCCTTCAGTACTTAAGTTCTGATATCCATCTTCTGATGATTATCTCCAGATAATATAAGTACTGATATCCTTAAGTCCTGACTTCCGGTAAGTACTGATCTAACCTGTGTAAGTAAGATCTGGAAACTAAACATAAATCATATTAGCCATGACATTATCAAATATATCTAACACTTGTAAACCAAGAAAGTAAGTTAGTTCTCCCATCATACTCATTTCATACTTACTTTACATCAATTTGGCAAACTTTTTGCAAAGTTTCTCATCTGTAGAGCCAAAAATAATATCATCTACATAAATTTGAACAAGTATACTAGAGCCATTAACATTTTTGAAAAATAAAGTTTTATCTACAGTACCTCTTGTGAAGTGATTTTCCAAAAGGAACTTTGATAAAGTGTCATACCAGGCTCTAAATTCTTGCTTCAGTCCATAAAGTGCTTTCAGAAGATAATAGACATATTCTGGAAAATTTGGATCTTCAAAACCAGGAGGTTGACTGACATAAACTTCTTCCTCCAAATCTCCATTCAGAAAGGCACTTTTGACATCTATTTGATAGACTTTGAAATTGGCATGGGCTCCATAGGCTAAGAAGATTATGATGGCTTCAAGTCTTGCAACAGGAGCAAATGTTTCATCAAAATCTATTCCTTCTTGTTGACAGTAGCCTTTGGAAACCAATCTAGCTTTATTCCTGACAACTATGCCATTTTCATCCATCTTGTTTCTGAATACCTTACTTAGTGTCTATTGGATTCTTTCCTTTAGGCTTGGGCACCAACTTCCATACATTATTCCTTTCAAATTGGTTTAGCTCCTCCTGCATAGCTAAAATCCAATCAGGATCCAACAAAGCTTCTTCTACCTTCTTTGGTTCTTCCTTGTAAAGAAAGCTGCTGTATAGACATTCTTCCTGAGTTGCTCTTCGTGTCTGAACTCTAGAAGAAACATCACCAATGATAAGCTCAAAAGGGTGATCTTTTGTCCATTTCCTTTGTTGAGGTAGATTAGCTCTAGATGAAGAAACCTCATTGTTGTCTTGATTTGTGATTGAGTTTTGATTATTAGAAACTCCCCCTGAGTTTGTGGATCTTTGATTTGGGAAAGGGGAACTTTCTATAGGTGATCTGTCTTGACTTCCTGCTCCTTTTGATAACCCGACGGATGGTGAATTTTGAGTACCGACGGATGAAGCTGGTTGTCTCCCGACGGATAACGCAGATTGCCTTCCAATGGATGAGGCATTATGCAACTCGATAGATGTTGAGTTTTGTGCTTCATTGGTGGTAGATTTATCTGCATTATCCTTATATACATTCTCTTGATCACTTTCATCATCACTGTTATCACTAACCATCTCCACATTGTCGAATTTGAGGCTCTCATGGTAATCTCCATCTTTCAGTCCTTCAATCTTTTTATCATCAAACACAACATGTATTGATTCCACAACAATGTTGGTTCGTAGATTGTAGACTCTGTATGCTTTACCAATAGCATATCCAACGAAAATTCCTTCATCTGCTTTAGCATCAAACTTCCCATTTTGATCAGTTTGATTTATCAGAATATAGCATTTACAGCCAAAGATATGAAGAAAGTTTAGAGTTGGCTTCTTATTCTTGAATAATTGATAGGGAGTCATGCATGTTGTTTGATTAACCAGAGAAATATTCTGAGTGTAGCATGCAGTATTTACAGCTTCAGCCCATAAATATGTTGGCAGTTTAGATTCTTCAAGCATTGTCCTTGCAACTTCAATAAGTGATCTGTTCTTCCTTTTCCACTACTCCATTCTGTTGTGGAGTCCTTGCTGCTGAAAACTCATGCAGAATCCCATTTTCCTCACAAAATGCTCTCATGATAGAATTCTTGAACTCAGTTCCATTGTCACTCCTGATTCTCCTAACCTAAAAATCAGGATGATTATGGACTTGCCTTATGTGATTGATGATGATTTCACTAGCCTCATCTTTAGACTTTAGGAAATATCTCCAAGAGAACTTTGAGAAATCATCTACAATTACTAGGAAAAATCTTTTCCTTGAGATGGACAATACATTGACTGGTCCAAACAAATCCATGTGAAGCAGTTGCAAAGGCTCTTCAATTGTTGAATCAAGTTTCTTCTTGAATAATGCTTTAATCTACTTCCCCTTTTGGCAGGCATCACATAGTCCATCCTTTGAAATCTCCACTAGAGGAATGCCTCTAACCAGTTCTTTCTTTACCAGCTCATTCATGGTTTTGAAGTTTAAATGGGATAACTTCTTGTGCCATAGCCAACTTTCATCCTAACTTGCTTTACTGAGAAGACAAGTTACAGACTCTGCATTGGATGAGTTGAAATCAGCTAGGTACACATTTCCTTTTCTCACACCAGTGAGAACCACTTTGTTGCTTCTTTTATTAGTTACAACACAGGTTTCTGAGTTGAAGGTTACTGAATTGCCATTGTCACAAAGCTGGATGATACTCAACAGATTGTGTTTGAGACCATCCACTAAGGCAACCTCCTCAATGATGACATTGTCCTTTGAAATCAAGCCATATCCCACAGTATAACCCTTGTCCAAAAGTGATACTTGGGCCAGCTCTCTCCTTACACTCTGTGAGCAGGGTAGAATCACCAGTCATGTGTCTTGAACAACCACTATCCAAGTACCAAAGATTCTTTCTGTTTCCCTGCACACATCAAAATCAAATCAAGTTGATTTTGGTACCCAAGTTTCCTTGGGTCCTGCCTTGTTATCTTTCCTTTTCTGTTTTTTAGGCTTTATTATACTTGACTTGAGAATTTCAGATTTATCCTTAGTCATTTGAGTTGGGCGTTTGAAACCATTCATTGCAACAGAATTATCATGCATATTATGACTAACAGGAAATGGCATGCTATGGGTAACCATGTTATTCCAGTAAGGCATGATAAATGGCATTTGTGGCATACTATATGCAGCCTAATAAGGATTAGGTGCAAATGGCATATTAGCAAACTGTGCATTCATGTTCTGTGTAGACATAGCATTAACAGGCATGTGAGGCATGGCATTCATGATAGGAAAATGAGGTTGCACAGACATAGAAGTAGGCATGGCAGATTTGCAATTAACAGACAGATGATTTACACTACCAAACTTGACACAGATTTTTCTAGGAGCATATTTATCAGGTGTGTAGTTATTGTGTTTGTTAATCCCTACTTTACCATTCATTTTGTTTTTCCTTTTAGTCTCTGTTTTTACCTCAATCTTTTCAAGTCTGTCACTTAACTGTTTGACAGTCATGTGACCAACATTAGCCTTTTCCCTTTCTTAACTTGACTCGACTCTCCTGAAACAAAGTTCTTGGAAACAGACCCATACTTCTCATTCGGCTTAATTAGTTTGGCTTTACTGATGGGCTTGCTCACAGCCGACGGATGGTGATTTTCATCATTCGATGGATAACACTTTTTATTATCCGATGGATGATCCTCATCATCCGTCGAGTCTACATCTGTTAGTAGTCCATCTACCAAATTAGGTTCTAGTTTCTCTTTGTTCTTTTTCCAGGCTTCATCACAGAATGACTCGATTCCTCGAACTTTGGTGATTTGAGCATGGACATCTCTGGATGTTTTCCATGCTTTAATCACCTCTTGTTCACGCTCGAGCTGCTTCCTCAAAATTTCTTCCTTCTTTAAGGACTCAGTTAATTCCTCTTTAGCAATCTTACACTCAATTCTTAATTTCTCAAAATCAATAAACTGAGACTCAAGCACATTATTCCTCTCACTTAAAAACAAATTATTTTCTTTGATTTTAGCATTTTCTTTAGTAAGAGACTTAAGTGTAACACGCAAATGATATAACTCTGTAGACATGTCATTAATGGCATCATTACACTCAGCTTTAGATAAATGTGCAAGGTTTGTAGTAATTACCTGATTGCTTGAGGAACTTGTCTCTGTCTCATCAGACTCGGCCATTAGGGCTAGATTGACATAGCTGACATCTTCATCTTCATCCAGACCATCTGCTGCCCAGTCATTTTCTTGTGTAATAAAAGCCCTTTCCTTTTGCTTGAGTAGATCAAAGTATTTTTGCTTATAATCCATAGACTCAAACTGTAAGTCATATGTCATAGACCTATTTGTATATTCGAGGATTCAACTCAACTCAAATAAGAATGTAATAAGTAAATAGTGGATCGACCGTCAGAGAGATCTCGTAAAGTAATATCTGTCAAAGGATTCAGAAACAAGGTTCATCTACAGACTTGAGGAGTTAATTCACTGGAAGAAGTTCAAGAAGTTGATCATGCCTCAGTGATATAAATCAAGATCGTGGATTTAATCAAGTGACAGAGATCTCGTCAGAGTATTATTAATTACAAGGATTTAATCTGAAGAAAATCAAAGCGTCAAAGTCAAGACATGAAGAAACGTCACGGAAGTTAGTCACTCATGAACCAGACAGTACATCGAGTGTCAACGTTGAAGTGGTGGAATTGATTCATAATTTTCAGTGATTTTCAGAAGATTTGCAGAAGAATGGTTGCTGCTCAAGACTAGAATTAATTCTCTATTAATTAATTGAGTCATCTAATTTAATTAAGAAAATAAATTATATCTGCGAAGAATAATTTATTTATTAATTGAATTAATTGGTTAATTAATTCTGATTTAATTCTAGGAATTTTAGGAATTTTCAGAAGTTTAATTGGATTAAATTTAAGCTTTAAATCAGCAAGACAATTGAAAATGAACTAGCATGACAATCAGGATTGTCATACCGATTGTCATGCTAGGCCATTTTACATTGTCTCACCGAAAGTCACTCTAGGAGGGTGATTGTCTTGCTAGTTCATTCTGATTGTCATTCTAGTTCATTCAGATTGTCTTGCTAGTTCATTCAATTGTCCTACCGAAAGTCATACAAGCTTAAAGGATTGTCATTCCAATTCAATTAAATCAGCTGATTGATAAAAGGAGCAGAGAAGCAGCATATCATAATAATAATCTCAATCAAAAACACACAAGTCAAGAACAAAAGCAGCCGCCTCCTGAAACATTTTATTTTCTTCTCTGCTTACATCAAGATCATAATTTCTAGATTGTAATGTTAAATCTAATCCACTAGAAATCTTTATCTTGTTCTTGTGTATCAATCTAGCGGATTAAAATCCCTAGAACTTAATCTCAAATCGCTTTTAGCATTTGATTCTAATTATTACAAAAATAGAAAAAGTTCATGTCGAATTTATTCTAGATTTGTGATAATTGATTTGAGATTAATACCTTGTAATCGATACAGTTGTTGTAACACATTTCAAGTTTAATAATATTTTTTATTTAACTTGAATTTTGTTTCACATTTTTTATTCCGCATTTTATTCGATTATTTGGTAACGTTTGTATTCAACCCCCCTTCTACAAACACATTGGGACCCAACAATTGGTATCAGAGCCTTCTGATTAACGAACAAATCAAGATCCTAGACTTTTGTGATTTTTCAACTCCTTGAATTTTTATTTATTCAAAAATTCATAATGACTTCACATAAAGTTGGAACCGTTAAAATTCCACAATTTGATAAAGAGAATTATATCATGTGGAAGAAGAAGATGCTATTATTTTTACAAGTTGCAAATCCCAAATATTCAAACTTGTTAAAGAAGGGTATAAAAACTCCGATGATTATTGAACCGGAGGTAATAATAGATGGTGTGGTGACTACTGAAGCTAGAACCTATCCAAAAGAGCCTGAAGATTTTACTCCTGCTGAGAAGGAAGAAGCCTCCTTGGATGCCAGCCTTCAATTAATATTAATTGATTCCCTTGATCCCTTGATGAACAGACATGTGATGAACTGTAAAAATTCCAAACACATGTGGGAAACTATTGAGGTGATTAATGAAGGCACAGAGGAAGTTAGGGAGAACAAGTTGGAAATCCTAACCTCTGAATATGAACATTTCAAATCAAATCCAGGAGAAGGAATTACTGAAGTGTTTGAGAGGTACAATGCGTTGATCAACAACCTGAACATCAATGGAAAGTATTATTCAATCAGGGAGGTCAACAAAAAGTTCCTTTTAACACTGCCAGCTCATCTTGAACATAGAATCACTGCCATTAGAGAAGCTAGAGATCTGAGTGAGATTTCTTTGGACAGGCTCTATGGAGTGTTAAAAACCTATGAGTTGGAGCAGATTCAACAGAAGGAAGTCTACGGGAAGGATAGAATGGTCAGCACATCTACTGCACTTGTAGCTGAAGGTCAACAACAACAACAATCTCAACAGTTAGAAAGAATGGTACAGTTTTCCAAGGGTGAGGAAAATGAGTTAGTAGCAGAATATGATCCTCCTACTACAAATCAATCAAGTGATGATTTTTATTCCTTGGAAGAGCTGGAGCAATTGGAAGATGAATCAATGGCCCAAATTGTCAAGAGATTCTCCCATGTCAGATTCAAGAGGAATCCCAAGCTTAAGTACAAGTCCAACTACAACAAATTCCAGAAAGGTGGATCTTCATCCTCTAACACCAGCAGTGGTGGATACAAAACAGGGATGGTTGATCGGAGCACCATTAGATGCTATAACTGCAATGAGTTGGGACACTTTGCCACAGAATGTAGAAAGACAAAGCAAGTAAGAAAGAACTCTGAAAGGGCTTATCTGGCAAAGGGAAAAAGCTGGGATGATACTGACAGTGAAGATGAAGATGAAGGAAATCTTGCTCTTATGGCTGTTGATGGAAAAGCTTCATCGTCAAGAATAGAGGTAAAACTTTCTGATGCTGAAATGGTTTATCATCTAAGAGGTAACTTAGATTGTGCACGTCGTGATAATGAACTGTTAAGTTTACAGATCACAGACCTTGAGAAAGAGGTCAATGAATTAAGACTTGTGCACATTAATCAAGACAAATTAAAAGAACAGGTATCTTTTCTAGAGAATAGAGTTGACTGTTATAGAAAACTCGAAACTATTCTCAAAGATAAGATCACCGGTCTTGAGACTAAGGTTAGAGCCTACTTCAATTCTTGTTCGAAGGCTAAAGAGTTCTACAGTAAGCAAGCTGTTAATCAAACATCTGGAATAGGATATGATTACAATGCTGCTATTGGAGAATTAGGCATAAACTCCCCTCCTCATGTCTGTGCTAAAGGGAGGGAAGTACCACATGTGCTTAAGGGTGTTGATGAACCCCTCTATAAAGCATCAATTGCTGAACCATTTGATGCGACCTCTTCTGTTATTCAAGAAGAAATACGTGCTGAGGATCATGCTTATGAGAAGATTGTTTCCAAGTCAAGTGAGTCGAAAGTTCCAGTCAAAGTTGTGAAAGCAACTGAGACTAACTCAGACACACATGAGTTGGATAACAATAATGCCATGTCTACCATGCATAAATTACCTGCTGTTAATCACTCTCATAAAGCATGTGGTGTTGCTAATTGTATGTCTTGTGCTTTTAATATGATGTATGCTTATTTTAATGGTAAGCATGTGTCTAATGATAAGACTACTCCTCGTCATCATGTGAATAACAAGAAACATGATAGGTCTAAGACTGCTAGTCCTTCTAAGGCTAGAAAGGAGACATTTGTACCTAAGCTTAAACAGAAATTTGTTAAGGCTGTTTACAAGGTCAAATGTTCAGTCATTGAGGATGTTGAGACCATTAAAATTAAAAATGTTGTTTTGCCTGACAAAGGACAATTCTACAAGTATGCCGGGCCCAACCAAGTTTGGGTTCCGAAGAAGGTCTAATCCATTTGAAGTGCAGGGCAGTATACAGGTGTAACCGGTAGTGTGGATTCTTGACAGTGGATCATCAAGACATATGACCGGAGATAGAGCCCTGCTATCAAATGTGGATTGAGAAAGCTGGCCCCCTAGTTACCTTTGGAGATAACAGCAAAGGTTTATCCGAGGGATATGGCTGTTTGCAAGCTGGGAATGTTATCATTGTAATTTTGTATATTGTGCTAGGTTATTATCAGGAAGCAGTATCTAACATATAGCACCAGTGACGAGACTTGAGAATATTACGACATATCAGGCACCTGCTGCACATTACACTTGGAATTGTACTCTAGTAAGATGTGTACAAGTGTACTCCTGGTTGGTGAGTTAAAAGAGGAAGTCAGTGCACCACAGTTCATGGACTTTGCAGCTGCAGAACTGTTGGACTATGCAATCTCTTCTTCACAATCTCACTTCAGGTTGGTATGAACTAGTATACTGCTCAAGCAATCGTCAAGGACATGGTATGGCACTCTAACAGAAGTTATAATTTTATATGAACTAGTAGAGTCGTCATATTTATAACTCTCTTATCACTAAGCACAATCATATTGTTTTATATGTGCAGTGGTATATTGGTTATGCAACATAACAATTAGTATCTAAAGTACTTGACAAGTATCGGTCAATGATATGTTGTTAACATTATGTTGCAGATATTTGTAAGCTTTTGACATGAATGAGAATTACTTAGACTTTACCCTAAGTGATCAATGTTTTATCAAAAACTCATTCATTTTGAAAAACAAAAATTAAACTTCTTTCTACATTAGTGATTTCTTATTTCATGTAAAATCTTTTGAAATCACTATTGTAAATCATTTTCTCTCTATTACCATATGTTCTATGATACAGGTTCAGTCTCCAATGACTTTCTTTCATTGACAGTCATGAGGTTGAAAACCCACAACGTCTATCCCAGACTGTAAAGACAAACACAAAAACAGAACCAACCAACACTCTTTTACCACTAAAAGTAGTATGAATGAGCGTGAGGGAGATAGTGCCTAGTGCACCACATAAGGAAGGTTCTGTAGTCAACCCAGTAGCTCTGTCTCATACATAGATGAGTAGTATTTAAACCGAGACAACTGCTAGCCCCCATACATCTTCTCAAAAAGATGTAATGGCTGAAAAGGCACAAAAACAGTTACTAGATTCATTCTCTCAACAGGGTGCGTCTATTGAATTTTGCCTGTCGGCCAAGGTATCCGATGTAGTGTCACCACTTCAAACATAATCAATTCTTGATACACAAGGAGAGGTTACACACACAAAGGATGAGTTGACGGAAACAAGAGTTTCGACCATTTTAAGGTCAGATTCGATTGTTCAAGGTTCGTTAGTGGACCAATTGCCTTTACAGGTGTTAGGAGAGGATACTGATCCAAAAGCCATATGTCAGTGGTCAGTGTCTACCTCCCCAGGCTTAAATCCCCTGGATGCATCTGCGGATAGTGGATCTGACATAGGCGCAGATCGGCAACTTGTTGACAATGATTCAGATATTACCTGATAAGTCACAAGGAAATGTCTTCACAGACGTTAGAAGGGAACTTTGATCTTTATGCTAAATTCGTTGGATCATTGTTTACCTTCCCAGAATTCAAATCTGGAATCCTAAAAGGGAAACTAGCAACTTGTAGATTATGACTCAGATTCATCTGACGAGTTTAACAAGGATGGGGATTTGTGAACTCCCATTGCACCACCTGTGACCTCCTTAAAGGATGGCTAAGGTGATTTTCCTTGCAGGTACAGCTGGATTATGGAGCTATGAGAAAAGAGTGATACACTTGTGAGAATGAGTGTAAACATGAGTGGAGAGAAGAGTGAAACACATGTGAGGTACACTAAAACATAATCACACACTCACAGTGAGGAAGAAAGAGAAACACTTGTTATTTCTTTTCCAACCAAGTGAAATATGAGAACTCCTTCAGACGACGGCATACATTCCTTCTTTAAGGGGGAGATAAAAGCTTAAGAAATAGTTTGGAGGATTCCTCAACTAAGGGGGAGAAATAGCAAGGAGGAAGAAAAAGATCCTAAAAATGTACACTACACCACACCATTGTTGTTTGTAACTACGGATCCTATTGTACGGGAGAGGTGGTAAACACAAGGTGATTTCCTAGTAAGGGAAGAAGCTGTTAGGGGAGTACCATTGGTTTTTATCTGCGGATCCTATTGTACGGGAGAGGTGGTAAAACGAAGGTGATCTTCTTTAATCAGTTGATTCTCATAGGGGGAGAAGCAAGAGATATGGGCTTCTCAACAGGAAATGTGGTTGTACAAATGAAGATGGAACTACTTGAAGATATGTTCAGTCTAGAGGAACATCTACTAGGAATCTGGAAAATGTTAAATCTCATCCAGAACTTTTCTACTATTTACTTTGCATGTATGTTTATATCTTTTTCTTATTTGTTAGTTGAGTTATCCTCTAGGTATTTGTGTGTTATTGTCTAACAAACAAATAGGGGGAGATTGTAAGTCATATGTCATAGACCTATTTGTATATTCGAGGATTCAACTCAACTCAAATAAGAATGTAATAAGTAAATAGTGGATCGACCGTCAGAGAGATCTCGTAAAGTAATATCTGTCAAAGGATTCAGAAACAAGGTTCATCTACAGACTTGAGGAGTTAATTCACTGGAAGAAGTTCAAGAAGTTGATCATGCCTCAGTGATATAAATCAAGATCGTGGATTTAATCAAGTGACAGAGATCTCGTCAGAGTATTATTAATTACAAGGATTTAATCTGAAGAAAATCAAAGCGTCAAAGTCAAGACATGAAGAAACGTCACGGAAGTTAGTCACTCATGAACCAGACAGTACATCGAGTGTCAACGTTGAAGTGGTGGAATTGATTCATAATTTTCAGTGATTTTCAGAAGATTTGCAGAAGAATGGTTGCTGCTCAAGACTAGAATTAATTCTCTATTAATTAATTGAGTCATCTAATTTAATTAAGAAAATAAATTATATCTGCGAAGAATAATTTATTTATTAATTGAATTAATTGGTTAATTAATTCTGATTTAATTCTAGGAATTTTAGGAATTTTCAGAAGTTTAATTGGATTAAATTTAAGCTTTAAATCAGCAAGACAATTGAAAATGAACTAGCATGACAATCAGGATTGTCATACCGATTGTCATGCTAGGCCATTTTACATTGTCTCACCGAAAGTCACTCTAGGAGGGTGATTGTCTTGCTAGTTCATTCTGATTGTCATTCTAGTTCATTCAGATTGTCTTGCTAGTTCATTCAATTGTCCTACCGAAAGTCATACAAGCTTAAAGGATTGTCATTCCAATTCAATTAAATCAGCTGATTGATAAAAGGAGCAGAGAAGCAGCATATCATAATAATAATCTCAATCAAAAACACACAAGTCAAGAACAAAAGCAGCCGCCTCCTGAAACATTTTATTTTCTTCTCTGCTTACATCAAGATCATAATTTCTAGATTGTAATGTTAAATCTAATCCACTAGAAATCTTTATCTTGTTCTTGTGTATCAATCTAGCGGATTAAAATCCCTAGAACTTAATCTCAAATCGCTTTTAGCATTTGATTCTAATTATTACAAAAATAGAAAAAGTTCATGTCGAATTTATTCTAGATTTGTGATAATTGATTTGAGATTAATACCTTGTAATCGATACAGTTGTTGTAACACATTTCAAGTTTAATAATATTTTTTATTTAACTTGAATTTTGTTTCACATTTTTTATTCCGCATTTTATTCGATTATTTGGTAACGTTTGTATTCAACCCCCCTTCTACAAACACATTGGGACCCAACACAAACCTTTTTTTACTGGAATCTGACTTCCTACACTCACTGGAAAAATGCCCTGCCAAGCCACATTTGAAACATTTAAATTTTGACTTATCCACCATGTTTCCATTTGGCTTGGCTGCTCCAAAGTTCTTCTTGAACTTGAGCTTGGCAAATCTCCTGGAAAGAAATGCTAGGTGCTCATCAATGTCCTCCATGTCATCTTGGCTCAATGAATCTTCACTTTCTACTGCAAGCCCCTTGCCCTTGTTCTCACAGACCTTTGAAGTTGATTCAACAGCTTCCATCTTCACTTCCTTCTCCATTTCCAACTCAGTAACTAGTGCAATGGATCCTCCTTTCTTCTTTCCTCTCTCCATCCTTTCATCCTGCTCTATTTCAAGCTCATACTTTTTTAGGATGCCATACAGTCCCTCCAAAGTAAACTCCTTGTAATCTTGTGAGTTTCGTAATGAGACTGTCATTGGTTTCCATTCCTTTGAAAGAGATCTAAGGAATTTCCGATTGGAGTCTTTTGTCTGATAGACCCTTCCATGCAACTTAAGAGCATTTAGTAGTTTTTGGAACCTACTGAAAATGTCAGTGAGAGACTCACTTTCTTCATTATGAAAATGCTCATATTGCTGAATCAGGAGCGCCATCTTATTTTCTCTAACTTGCTCAGTGCCATCACAGATGGTCTGTATTGTATCCCAAACTTCCTTGGCAGTTTTGTAGTTGATAATGTTGTCAAACATGTCTGCATCAACTCCATTAAATAGGATATTCATGGCCTTTTTACCCTTCCTGACTTGTTCAATGTCAGGATCAGACCATTCATGCCTTGGCTTGGGGACTGATGGCTCATTTCCTGTTGCAGCTCTCATTGGAACATGAGGACCTTTTTCTATGCAGTCCACATAGGCCTCATCTTGAGAAAGCATATGGAGATGCATCTTTACCTTCTAATGATGGTAATTATCTTTATCCAGAAAAGGAATCTTGACTCCAACATCCTTCTTGTTCATCTTGCTATATTGTTTTGATCTTTAAACTCTTTGTAAGTTAAGAGCTTGCTTTGATACCAATTGTTAGTCCCTTAACAATATGACAAGAATTACAGAAGAGGGGTTGAATGGAATTCTTGAAACTTTTTCTTGAAATAAAATGTTCAAACTCGAATATAAATATAAGTGTATTGATTAGCACAATGCAGAATAAAAACTTAAGTGAATCAAAACACAAGTAATTAAAAACAAGAGTCTTTAAAAAATTTCTGGTGGATTTGAATGATTCCACCAGAGATATATAATATATATCGAGAGAACTCTGTGTGCAAGAATGCTCACAGCTGCTTACAAATTTGAACTACTGAGAATACAGAGAAATGCTAATAATTCTGCTTACAAATGTTTCTCACTTTTTGTAACTCAGATCTCTGTTTCTATTTGCTACTTATTGGTTTATATATTACAAAGATTACAAAGTCAAAAGACAGGATTATCATAAAAACTATCGAGTCTAACACTTTGTTACTTTGTTCTCTATTACCCAGTTAATAGGCTTCCTCATTCCATTTGCATACACTTCGATGCATGTGACTAGTTGTCACTGTCAACGGATATTTAAATTCTTTATCTATTGAGTACATGATCATCCGTCGAGTTTATGATCATCCGTTGATGACTTTATTGATCATCCGTCGACTGCTATATTGATTATCCGTTGATAGTTATTTCCTCATCCGTCGATGGCTTTGTTAATCATCCGTTGGTAGCTATTTTGGCACTTGACTTCAATTCATTTATGCAGAATTACAAGACATCATCTATGTACAATTAAGCAACCTATTCTGTATATCTAGTTAAAGTCAACATGACTTATATGCTACTACAGAATCTATACAAAGGTGTATGCAGAAATGTGCTACAGACTTATTATTACATAAGCTACTTGTTAGGTCCCAATTTATTTGTAGAAGGGGGGTTGAATGCAAACAATACCGTTTAGTCGAATAAAATGCGGAATAAAATTGTGAAACAAAATTCAAGTTAAATAAAACTTTTATTAAACTTGAAAGGTGTTACAACTACGGTATCGGTTACAAGGGATTAATCTCAAATCAATTATTACAAATCTAGAATAAATTCGACATGAACTTTTTCTATTTTTGTAATTAAAAGATCAAATGCTAAATGCGATTTGAGATTAAGTTCTAGGGATTTTAATCCGCTAGATTGATACACAAGAACAAGATAAGTATTTCTAGTTGATTGGATTTAACTTTACAATCTAGAAATTGATCTTGAAGTTGCAGATGAGATGTAATATTTTTCTGCTCCTTTTTCTTTTTTATTCTTGAGTATGTTCTGTTTTTTTGCCTGTTTTTTTGTGAACTGGTCTTCTGCTTCTTTTAAACAACACAACCGAGTAGATAGAATTGGAATGACAATCCTTTAAGCTTGTGAGACTTTCGGTAGGACAATGTTTACAACTAGCAAGACAATTAAAAATGAGCTAGCAAGACTTTCAGTATGACTATAGATTGTCATACCGATTGTCATATTAGTTCAAATAAATTGTCTTGCTGAATTAATAACAGATTTTAATCTAAACAGAAATTCTAATAAGACAATTATATGTATTGGCATGACTTTCGGTATGACTATCAATTGTCATACCGATTGTCATACTAGTTCAAATAAATTGTCTTGCTGAATTTAAGCAGATTTTAAACCAATTAAAATCTTGTAAATCCTTAATATTAATTCTAAATTAATTAATCAATTTAATTTAATTAATCAATAAATTAAACTTTGCAGATATAATTTATTTTCTTAATTAAATTATATGACTTAATTAATTAATAGAGAATTAATACTAACCCTGAGCAGCATCCATTCTTCTGACAATCTTCTGAAAGTCACTGAGACTTATAATCAATTCCGCCACTTCAATGCTGACACTCGATGTACTGTCTGGTTCATGAGTGACTAACTTTGGTGACGTTTCTTCATGTCTTGACTTTGATATTATGATTGAATCCTTGTAATAAAATGATACCTTGACGAGATCTCTGTCACTTGATTAAATCCACGATCTTAATTTATATCACTGAGGCATGATCAAATTCTTGAACTTCTTCCAGTGAATCTTCAAGTCTGCAGATGAACAATGTTTCTTTATTCTTTGACAGATGTTACTTTGTGAGATCTCTCTGATGATTAATCCACTATTTACTTATTACATTCTTATTTGAGTTGAGTTAAATACTCGAATAAACGAGTAGGCTATGACATATGCCTTTCAATCTCCCCCTATTTGCTTGTTAGACAATAACAACAAATACCTAGAGGATAACTCAACTAACAAATAAGAAAAAGATATAAACAGTAATGTAAAGTAAATAGCAGAAAAGTTCTGGATTATATTTAACATTTTCCAGATTCCAAATGAAATTTACAAGTGAATACAAGATAGATGTTCCTCTAGCCTGAACATATAACTACATTAGACTATCTTGATTCATAAAGCTCTAATCATATTACATTGAGTTTTGAGCTAATTGACTTCAGTTGTCTTCTCTTCTGACTTCACCTTCTTCTAAATCTTGAAGCAATTCCTTGTCAAAGACACGATCCTTTTCTGAAGTGAAGCTTGCTGGTCTGACTGGTTGAACTCCAACTGACTTCAGCTTATTCTTGAGTTGATTGTACCTTTTAACATTCTTTTCACAATAAGCTTGAATCAAGTCAGCAGCTTGAGTCTTCAACATGGATGAATATCCAGCAGTTCTCAAATGATGTTCCATCCAGACCAGATGCTTAGCTGAGTAGTCTTTAAGAGATTGTACATCTAACTGACAGATTTGAAGACAATCAGACTTAAAGAATCTCACTTGATGAGGATTGTTGACCACTTGAGGACTAGCCCTGCTGGCAAACTCTTTAAGCCTTTCTCGAAGAACTTCATTCAATTCTGAGCTTCTTTTGACTTTGTTTAAAAGAACCCAAATCTCTGACAAAGAACGATTCTCAAATAGATGAAGTGACACCTTGAATGATCCTTCACTCTGACAATATACAAAAATGCTCATCTCATTTAGGGATCTATCAAAAGCAGCTGTGATCCTTGAGACTTCAGTCTTGATAGCATTCATGTACATGTCATTGTTAGGATTTGAGATTTCCAGCTTGTCAAGAAGATGTAAGAACTGCCTATCATTGTTAGTGCTCAGCTGAGGCATATCGAGTACTCTCCTAGCTTCATCCCATTTTTCACCAATCTTTAGTCTGACATCTCTTCTCCTTTCTTGAGCCTTAATGTCATGAAGACGTTGCTTTTGAAGAGTTTCTGTTCTTTGTATGTCTTTCCTCCTGTCAATGATCTGAGAGACCTTCTTGAGTTCAGCTTCTTTTCTTTTCATCTCTGACTGCTCCTTCTGAAATTCTTTCTCAAACATAGGATCCACTGTATCTTCCTCTTCCCAATCTTCAAAGTCACTTTCCTCTTCAGCTTCAAATAACCCATCTTTATCTTCCTGAACTGGTTCAGTGGGAATGTCAAAAATATCAAAGTCATCCTGTTCTCCACTGTAGTAGACATCATCAGCCTTTCCTTTATCTCCAGCAGAGGTATCTTTTTCCTTCCCTTTGGCACTACTCCCTTTCTTCTCCCCCTTAGTTGAGGGATCCTCTTGTGATCTTCCTTTGGAACCTCCATCACCTCCAGAGCCTGATCCTCCACCAGACGGTCCTTCAAAATAAGATCTTTGTTCTTCATTAGGGCAATGAGAATTCTTGATCATGTAATGTAGGTGCTTCATCCCTTCATTGAGATGTTCCATGCCCGTCTCTATCTTTAGAAATCTTGAGGAGTCCAGTGAATGATTCATCTTAACGAGGTCTTCAAGAGAAGTCATTCTTGTGTGTAGAGAGCAGAAGTTGGATATGTCATCAGCTGATAGAGTTGGAGTGTCCTGAATAGAATTGAGCTTTGGTATTACAGTGGTCTTTAGATCTGATATGTCATTTCTTATGATTGCAAGCTGATTGTTGACAGAGGTGGAAGAAGAAGACCGTTCAACCACTTGTGCTTTGAATGCTTGAGCTTCAGCTTGGCTTTTAGCAAGTTCTTCTTTTAGGGCAGCAATCTGAGCTAACAGGTTTACAGTATCAGTGTCTGTGTGTGCTCTCACCTGAATTTCACTCGTGTTTGGTTCATTCATCTCACGTGCATGTGTTTCTCTCAATATAATTGCTCGTGAGGAGTCTTCCTGTTGCTGTTCTTCTGTACCTGCATTAAAAATCACCCTAGCCTCTTCAAGAGAGGTCAGTGGTGGTGCAATGGGAATTCGCAAGTCCCGATCCTCAGTCAAACCTATCAAATCTTTTGGAATAGATGTCTGAATTGCTTCAGGGATAGATTGACCGAGTTGCCCTCCACTTTCTCCAGATAAATCTGCGAGTGGAGAATCCCATAAGGGAGCCAGAGGTGTTGGATCTGGGAGGGGAGAAAATGACTCTATTAAAGATGGCGGAGAGTCAGATTTTCCCTCTGAAGCATGTGACTGCTCTTCTGTCGTAACTATGGCAGGCACTGTAACCGACTCTACGTGCACTCCTCGCTGTGTGTCCTGAGTATGACCTGGGGAAGTGTATGGTTCCATTGTGAGTAATGGAATTGTGCTTGACTCAGTACAAGATGCCATGGCCCTATGGCGAATTTCAATAGATGCATCCTGTTGAGAGAATGCCTCTAGAAACTGTTCATTGGCCATTTCAAAGTCCATGTCCTGTTGGGAGGACAAGGATGGGCTTTCAGATGCCTCAGAATATGTTTTTCTTTTCTTAGGAGGAGGCAGAGCTGAGGGTTCACTCATATTTAACAATGAACTACTTCCTAGTAATCTCCTGGGTAACATTTTAGACAGTGGGGGAGAGGTTGAGATAGAATGTGACTCTGTGTTTGGCTCTATGACCTGGGATTGAAGCTGTGGTTCTACAACTTCATGGTCAGCCCTATCAACCACTAGGGGTCTTTCAACAGAAGTAGGAAGAGAGTGAGAGTGAGGAATTACTACCTGTAATGGAAGAGCCTGGGTGGCTTGAACCACTGGAGGTTGAGGTTGCTGTTCATGGCCGGGAAGATTGAAAATAGGTAAAGGAATATAAGTGGCCATGAAAGCAGATACAAGTACTGGAACTTGCATGAATTTGAAGGTTGTGTCTTGGCGAGTGTAAATATTTTTGCTAACTGGAGGGGGTTCGGTTACCGCAGAGTTAGCAAAAAGGGCTTTGTGTTCAGGTGTGAGTAGATGATCTGCTATAAGCATGAGAAAACGAGCATAGTAACATGATACTCTACGATTTGTAGAATGATCACGTAAAGCAGAAGTTAGACGTCTCAAGAGAATGGGAAAAAGTAGTTTGCCAAAATTGATCCTTTGATTGAAAACAACCGCAAGACCAATATACTGCAGAGTGGAAGTGATGTTATGAAAATTGGATTTTGTGCAGTTGGCAAACACTTTGGAAAGTGTATCGAAGAAAATATCCCATTCAGACACCAAATTTGATTTAGAGAGTTTGGTTAAATTGATCACCCCCTGATAGTGAATAGCATTGAAAAAATTTGTGATATCAATTTCAGAGGGTAAATTACAGAAATTGTCTAGTGGAAAATTTAACGCTCGATTGACGACTGTTTCATCAACTACATACTGTGTGTTTGCGACGGTGAATGAAAAAGATTTTGAATCATCGGCCACAGTAGAGGTTGTGCAAATCAGTCTAAGTAGATCGACGTTTAAAATCACATTTGATTTAATAGCAGAGCTAAAATGGTCATTTAAAAATCTAATCCATGGCTTAAATTTTTCAACATCACATTTTTCCGGATTAAAATAACCAACCTGATTATGCGCGACAATTTGGAAATTGAGAGCCATTTAAAATAATAATAAGACACACGCTTTCAGAATTTTAAGAATAATATTAAGAAAATTCGAATTAATTAAATTTATTTAATAATTCGAATTAAATTAATTATAATCGAAAAATTTAGACAGAAATGTATCTTGTTAAAATTCCTAACTCACAAACACAGTTTTGAAAGACCAAACGACACAAATCAGAAATTAAAATAAGAAATAAAAATGCTCAAAATCAACAAACACAAATCGAAATAAAATATAGATTTAACAAAAATTCAACAGCACCTTTGTATGTATATACTTGTATGTATATACCACAAAGTGATGAATTAGTAAGCTGAGTAAAAACTCGAGCAAAGGAGAATCAAAACAGATTTGAAGATGTTTTTGATCGAAGAGAGAGAAGAGAGAGAATGAGGAAACTGTTCGAATTTTTTTGAAAGAAAAGAAAACTGTTGTGATGGTAAAAAAAAAAAACAAACGCCTTTATATAACAGCTGGTATGACAATCCTGGATTGTCATACCAATTGTCATACCAGGCAAAAGAAAGAAAATAACCGAAAAGAATAAGAATAAAACAAGTGATAATATATAACTGGTATGACAATCTGATAGTCATACCGATTGTCATACCAGTATAAAATAAAATAAAATATATATATATAATGTTTATAACTGGCAAGACAATCAATAGTCATACCGATTGTCTTGCCAGTATAAAACTATACTGAAAAACACTGAAATGACAATTATATTCGCAAATGACTTTCAGCAAGACAATTTCAATTGTCTTGCCGATTGTCATTCTGGAAATAAAAGGATTTCACACAGAATTAATATGAAAATAAGTATATATATATAAGTACTGAAATGATTTTCAGCAAGACAATTTCAATTGTCTTGCCGATTGTCATTTCAGTAGAAAGACACTCAAATATGTACAGAAATTATATAACAAAATAGCAAAACTGAAATACAGACCTATAATATTTACAGAAACAAAAACAATATATAGAAATTTATTATTTTTATTCCAAAAATAGATTTCTATTCAATTTTAGCAAATAAAATTCATAGAAAAATATTTTTAGAGAAAATAAAATATTCTGAGATATTTTAAATTAACAAGAAGGGAAAATAAAAATAGATAAGATAATATATATTACATAGAAATAAGCAAGAAATATGATAAAATGATAACATAAATTTGTAAATGAATTTTTCGTTTATGAAAAATTCATTTGTAAATTCATTCAAGAACAGATCTCAGATATTAACTAAATTAATCACTAAAACTATTCAACATGCCCAATTTACCAACTAATCTGGTAAATGTGGATTCGTCAAGTGGTTTAGTGAAAATATCTGCTATTTGTTCTTCTGTTGGAACAAAAAATAGTTCAACAGTACCATTCATGACGTGCTCTCTAATAAAATGATACCTGATGTCAATGTGCTTTGTCCTCGAGTGCTGCACAGGGTTGTTGGTGATGGCTATTGCACTTGTGTTGTCACATAAAATAGGAATCTTGTTCAATACAGAGCCATAGTCTCGTAGTTGGTTCCTAATCCACAAGATCTGAGCACAGCAGCTTCCAGCAGCAATATATTCAGCCTCGGCCGTTGAGTTGGAAACTGTTTGCTGTTTCTTGCTGTACCAAGAGACTAGCCTGCTTCCTAGGAATTGACAACTTCCTGAGGTGCTTTTCCTATCAACAACACTTCCTGCATAATCTGAATCTGTATATCCGACAAGGTTAAAACCAGATTCTTTAGGGTACCAAATACCTAGATTTGGTGTTCCCTTAAGATATCTTAAGATTCGTTTAACAGCAACGAGATGAATATCTCTAGGATCCGCTTGGAACCTTGCACATAAACATGTAGCATACATAATATCTGGTCTACTTGCAGTAAGATAGAGTAACGAGCCAATCATACCTCTGTAGCTTGTGACATCTACCTTAATGGAGTTTTCACATGGTCCAAGCTTGACAGCTGTAGTTGATGGAGTCCTTGCTGATGCAGAATCCTCTAGATTGTACTTTTTGAGGAGTTCCTTGAGATACTTTGATTGACAAATAAATGTTCCATCTAACCTTTGATTTACTTGTAATCCAAGAAAGAACTTCAGCTCTCCCATCATGCTCATTTCAAACTTGCTGTGCATTAACTTAGCAAATCTCTTACAGAGATTATCATTAGTAGACCCAAATATTATATCATCCACATAGACTTGGACTAATATAGTATCCTTCTTATGTGTTTTAGAAAAGAGAGTTTTGTCTATGACACCTCTAATAAAGCTATTTTCAATAAGAAATTTAGAGAGAGTGTCATACCATTTTCTTGGAGACTGTTTTAGCCCATAGATAGCCTTGAAAAGAAAGAAGACAAAATCCAAATGATCTGGATCTTCAAAACCAGGAGGTTGCTCTACATATACCTCTTCATCCAGCTTTCCATTCAGAAAGGCGCTCTTGACATCCATTTGATAAACTTTAAAGTTTGAAAATGCTGCGAATGCTAGAAATATCCTGATGGCCTCAAGTCTAGCCACTGGAGCATAGGTTTCATCATAATCAATGCCTTCAGCTTGAGAATACCCTTTAGCTACCAGTCTTGCCTTGTTTCTTGTAACCACACCATCTTCATCTAGTTTATTCCTGAATACCCACCTAGTACCAACAGCTTTCTTGTGTACAGGCCTAGGTACCAGTTTCCAGACTTGTTGACTTTCAAACTGATTGAGTTCATCTTGCATAGCAATCACCCAATCTGGATCAGTCAGTGCTTCTTCAATTTTCTTAGGTTCCATCTCAGAAAGAAATCCTGAGAACAGACACTCATTTTGAGTAGCACGTCTAGTTCTGACTCCAACATCTGGATCACCAATAATCAACTCAAAAGGGTGAGCTTTATTCCAGACAGTCTATCTTGGAAGATTTGATCTTGATGATTCGCCTTGAAATTCATTGTGATGTTGTGTCCTACTAGATGTTCCTTCAGCATCTCCCCCTGAGTTGTTGCCATGTTGACTTGAAGATTCTCCGTCAGTAGCAGTGGTATCTCCATTGTTGCCAAAGTTTCCATCACTATTACCTTGAGTATCATCAGGATTAACAGGTTCTTCACCAGCAACAACCTCAGGTTCTTGACCATGTTCTGATTCTGAATCTGACGTATCATCAAACTTCAGTTTCTCAGAAGGATCTTCAGTTTGGATACTAGGGAGTTTAGTGTCATCAAATGTAACATTGACACTTTCAGTTACTTTGTGTTGATCAATGATATACACTCTATATGATCTTCTACCATATCCAACAAAAATACCCTCATATGCCTTTGCCTCGAACTTACCACGACGATCATCTCCATCCTTGAGCACGAAGCATCTGGCACCAAATACATGAAAGTATTTGATAGAAGGTTTCTGTTCATTCAAAATCTCATAAGGAGTTTTCATGAAGTCTTTGTTGATTAGAGTTCGATTCTGAGTATAACATGCAGTATTGACAGCTTCAGCCCAAAAGTACATTGGAAGACCTGATTCACTTAACATCGTTCTTGCAGCTTCAATCAATGTACGATTCTTCCTTTCTACCACTCCATTTTGCTGAGGGGTTCTAGGAGCTGAAAATTGTCTGGTAATCCCTTTGTCTGTACAGAATCCATTGAGAAGTGCATTCTTGAATTCTGTCCCATTATCTGACCTTATTGCTCTAACAGGGACGTTAGAATCTAACTCAATCATCTTGATATGATCAATCACAACTTGTGGTGTTTCATCCTTAGAGTGAAGAAATAAAACCCACGTATACTTGGAATAGTCATCAACTATCACAAGACAGTAACACTTCTTTGACATAGAAAGGATATTAACTGGACCAAATAAATCCATGTGCAATAATTGCAGAACACCAGTTATGGAAGATGTGTCAGTGCCTTTGTGACTTGCTTTCTTTGACTTTCCTTTCTGGCAAGCCTCACATAGTCCTTCTGGAGAGAATTCCAGCTGAGGCAGACCTCTTACCAATTCTCTTTTGACAAGAGAATTCATTGTTTTGAAATTGAGATGGGAAAGTCTCTTGTGCCATAGCCAACTCTCATCTGACGATGCCTTTGCATAGAAACAATTGACTTCAAGATTGCTTCCAGAGTTCATGTCAGCTACGAACAGATTTCCTTTCCGGATTCCCATTAAGGAGGGTTTTTCACTTTTCTTGTGCAGAATCTGACACTTCAGCTTGTCGAATAAAACATTGTAGCCGTTGTCACATAACTGACTAATGCTAAGCAGATTGTGTTCAAGTCCTTGCACAACATATACATTTTCAATGATAACATTTCCAGCTAGCAAACAGCCATATCCCTCCGTTAAACCTTTGCTGTTATCTCCAAAGGTAACCACTGGGCCAGCTTTCTCAACCACATTTGATAGCAGGGCTCTATCTCCGGTCATATGTCTTGACGATCCGCTGTCAAGAATCCACACTACCGGTTGTACCTGTTTAATGCCCTGCAATACAAATGGATTAGAACTTCTTCGGAACCCAAGCTTGGCTGGGTCCGGCATACTTGTAAAATTGGCCTTAATCAGGCAAAACAACATTCTTGATTTCAATATTCTCAACATTCTCAATGACTGAACATTTGACCTTGTGAACAGCCTTGACAAATTTCTGGTTAGGCTTAGGCACAAATGTCTCCTTTCTAGATTTAGGAGGACTAGCAGTCTTAGACCTATCATGCTTTCTATTATTCACATGCTGACGAGGAGTAGTCTTATCATTAGAAACATGCTTACCATTAAAATAAGCAAACAACAGATTAAAAGCACAAGACATACAATCAAGAACACCACATGCTTTATGAGAAGGATTAACAATAGGCAACTTATGCATGGTAGACATGGCATTTGTGTTATCCAACTCATGTGTGTCTGAGTTAGTCTTAGTTGCTTTCACAACCTTGACTGGAACTTTTGACACACTTGACTTGGAGACAGCTTTCCCATTAGCATTATCTTCAGCACAGATTTCTTCTTGAATAATAAAAGAGGTCTCATCAAATGGTTCAGCAATTGATTCTTTATAGAGGGGTTCATCAACACCCTTAAGCACATGTGGTACTTCCCTGCCTTTAGCACATACATGAGGAGGGGAGTTTATGCCTAATTTTCCAATAGAAGCATTGTAATCATAACCTATTCCATGTGTTTGATTAACAGCTTGCTTATTGTAAAACTCTTTGGACTTCGAACAAGAATTAAAGTAAGCTTTAACCTTAGCCTCAAGACCGGTGATCTTGTCTTTGAGAATAGTTTCGAGTTGTCTATAACAGTCAACTCTATTCTCTAGAAAAGATACTTGTTCTTTTAGTTTATCTTGATTAATGTGCACAAGTCTTAATTCATTGACCTCTTTCTCAAGGTCTTTGATTTGTTGATTTAACAATACATTATCACGACGAGCACAATCTAAGGAACCTCCTAGATGATAAACTAATTCAGCATCAGTAAATTTTACCTCTTTTCTTGACGATGAGGTGCTTGCATTACTAGCCATGAGAGCAAGATTCCCAACTTCTTCATCTTCACTGTCAGTATCATCCCAGCTTCTTCCCTTTGCCAGGTACGCCCTTTCAGATTTACTCTTTTGATTAGAATCGTAAGAGTTCTTCCTAGCTTGTTTGGGCTTCCTGCATTCTGTGGCAAAGTGTCCCAACTCATTACAGTTGAAGCATCGAATGGTGCTTCGATCAACCATCCCTGTTTTATACCCACCACTGCTGGTGTTAGAGGATGAAGATCCACCTTTCTGGAATCTGTTGTAGTTGGACTTGTACTTGAACTTGGGATTCCTTTTGAATCTGACATTTGAGAATCTCTTGACAATCAGTGCCATTGACTCATCCTCCAATTGCTCCAGTTCTTCCAAGGAATAATAATCATCTCCTGATTGATTTGTAGTAGGAGAATCAAATTCTGCTACTATCACATTATCTTCAACCTTGGAAGACTGTACCATTCTTTCTGACTGTAGAGATTGTTGTTGATATTGTGGTTGTTGTTGTTCATCAGCTACTAGAGCAGTAGACGTGCTGACCACTCTTCCTTTCCCATAAACTTCCTTCTGCTGAATCTGCTCCAACTCATAAGTCTTTAACACACCATAGAGCCTTTCCAAAGAAATCTCACTCAGATCTCTTGCTTCTCTTATGGCAGTGATTCTATGTTCGAGATGAGTTGGCAGTGTTAAAAGGAACTTTTTGTTGACCTCCCTGATGGAATAGTATTTACCATTAATGTTCAGGTTGTTGATCAATGCATTGTACCTCTCAAACACTTCAGTGATTCCTTCTCCTGGATTGGATTTAAAGTATTCATACTCAGAGGTTAGGATTTCTAGTTTGTTCTCCCTAACTTCCTCTATGCCTTCATTAATAATCTCAATAGTTTCCCAGATATGTTTGGAATCTTTACAATTCATCACATGTCTATTCATCAGGGGATTAAGGGAATCTACTAAGATTTGTTGAAGGCTAGCATCCAGGGAAGCTTCTTCTATTTCAGCAGGAGAGAAGTCCTCAGGATCCTTCACATAAGTTCTCGCTTTGGTGATCACCACATCATTTTCTATTACCTCTGGTTCCATAACCATAGGAATTTTTGGACCCTTCTTCAACACTTGCAAATATTTGGGATTAGCAACCTGTAAAAACAGTAGCATCTTCTTCTTCCACATAACATAATTTTCTTTATCGAAAAGTGGAATTTTAACGATTCCAACTTTTTGTGTAGTCATTATGAATTTTTTGAGTGAATAAAAAATTCAAGAAGTGAAAGAAACACAAAAGTCTAGGATCTAGATTTGTACGTTAATCAGAAGGCTCTGATACCAATTGTTAGGTCCCAATTTGTTTGTAGAAGGGGGGGGGGTTGAATGCAAACAATACCGTTTAGTCGAATAAAATGCGGAATAAAATTGTGAAATAAAATTCAAGTTAAATAAAACTTTTATTAAATTTGAAAGGTGTTACAACTACGGTATCGGTTACAAGGGATTAATCTCAAATCAATTATTACAAATCTAGAATAAATTCGACATGAACTTTTTCTATTTTTGTAATTAAAAGATCAAATGCTAAATGCGATTTGAGATTAAGTTCTAGGGATTTTAATCCGCTAGATTGATACACAAGAACAAGATAAGTATTTCTAGTTGATTGGATTTAACTTTACAATCTAGAAATTGATCTTGAAGTTGCAGATGAGATGTAATATTTTTCTGCTCCTTTTTCTTTTTTGTTCTTGAGTATGTTCTGTTTTTTTGCCTGTTTTTTTGTGAACTGGTCTTCTGCTTCTTTTAAACAACACAGCCGAGTAGATAGAATTGGAATGACAATCCTTTAAGCTTGTGAGACTTTCGGTAGGACAATGTTTACAACTAGCAAGACAATTAAAAATGAGCTAGCAAGACTTTCGGTATGACTATAGATTGTCATACCGATTTTCATATTAGTTCAAATAAATTGTCTTGCTGAATTAATAACAGATTTTAATCTAAACAGAAATTCTAATAAGACAATTATATGTATTGGCATGACTTTCGGTATGACTATCAATTGTCATACCGATTGTCATACTAGTTCAAATAAATTGTCTTGCTGAATTTAAGCAGATTTTAAACCAATTAAAATCTTGTAAATCCTTAATATTAATTCTAAATTAATTAATCAATTTAATTTAATTAATCAATAAATTAAACTTTGCAGATATAATTTATTTTCTTAATTAAATTATATGACTTAATTAATTAATAGAGAATTAATACTAACCCTGAGCAGCATCCATTCTTCTGACAATCTTCTGAAAGTCACTGAGACTTATGAATCAATTCCGCCACTTCAATGCTGACACTCGATGTACTGTCTGGTTCATGAGTGACTAACTTTGGTGACGTTTCTTCATGTCTTGACTTTGATATTATGATTGAATCCTTGTAATAAAATGATACCTTGACGAGATCTCTGTCACTTGATTAAATCCACGATCTTGATTTATATCACTGAGGCATGATCAAATTCTTGAACTTCTTCCAGTGAATCTTCAAGTCTGCAGATGAACAATGTTTCTTTATTCTTTGACAGATGTTACTTTGTTAGATCTCTCTGATGATTAATCCACTATTTACTTATTACATTCTTATTTGAGTTGAGTTAAATACTCGAATAAACGAGTAGGCTATGACATATGCCTTTCACTACTCACTCGATGGATAATAAGTCATCATCCGTCGAGACTATAATAAGTTATCCGTCGAGTGCTACATTATTTCACTAATTAAAATCTACTTAGGTGTTTTGTTTATGTAATCATCATGTACACAACATATGCACAACAGTACTGTAATGGAAATTCTGAGATCGTATTAGTATTTCATAAAGTAAATGAGTGTATGTAAAGGTCGTCAGAATTCGGATTCGAAAACTTTGATTTTTCTTAGAAAATTCACCAGATACCGAAAGAATTGAGTATAAGGTAACATTATTAAAAGGATTTAAATTCAAGGATTATAAGAGAGGATTATAAAAGACATATAAAATATTGAGAAAGGTTTAGGGGAACCCAAGTAATAAGATCCCAGGTATAATCTCTCAAACGATAAACGAGAACGAAAGTTAAGTGAACCGTATAAAGATAAGCAGTCATTAGCCAAGTAATTAAGGGTTAATCAAAGAGGTTAGTGGATGATGATATCATCACACCACAAGGAGTACCCGTGTTAAAAATATGACACAAGCATGGTGACATAAACATGACAAGGAGTTTTGATTTGTTGGTTGATTTATAGCCAAGTAAAACTTACCATGGTATAAATCTAAAAGTAGCCAAGCTAAAAGAAAGAGAAGCAACCAAAATAAATCATAAAACAAAAAAATTAGAAGTTGACTTTGCTTCCAAGAGTGAAGCTCTCGGCTTCTTCACTTTCAAGAAAGAAGAAAATCCAAAACTCAAGATCTAAGCTTTCTTAATTTGCAAGGTAATTATCCAAGTTCCCTTATGATTAGTTATGGCTATCCTAGGAGTTTAAGCTCCCAATTCTTTCACAATCTTTTTCAATAAATCATTGAAGAAGAGAGTGAATAGTGTTTTCAAGAATTTTAAATTGTTTGATCTTGTATTTTTGGTTAGATTTAGATTTGGTAAGGACTTTCAAGGGCTATTTCAAGCTTCTTAGTTACTTCTACTCACCAAGGAAGGTAAAACCTCATACCCTAAGCTTTACTTTGAGTATTTAGGAGTGATTTTGATTAATATAGTTCATGAGAAGCATGATTCTTGTATGTTTAGAGTTTGGTTGGATTTGTAATGATTTTGAGTCATAAATCTTGGTTATTGGTTCATGAACCTTAAGTATAGTTAGTAACTCTTGTTTGTGATTGAATGAGTTGGAAAAATCATGAGGTTATGGACTGATGCAGTAAGTTTTGGATGAAGTTTGGTTGTATTGGTGGTTATGAGTTGATTTGTGGTTGATTGGAGTAGTTTAAACTTTGGTAATCGCGTAAATATAGCCGTCGTAATGCCCGTTTTTATTCAACTGCTTATTTTAGTGTTCGGGACATAAAGCTAACTGACTAATATGTAACTTTTCCATGTTTATCTAGATCGTGTCATAAGCTTCATTTTGATATGTGGTTCGCTTGAATCCGATGTACGGTTTAGGAGAAACGACCATTTTAAGTAACGGCGTTTCGCGAACGAACCATTACCCCTCGCCTTACTTTGAAACCTTGATTAAAGCCCTTAAATGACTAATTGGAATACGAAACAATTATGTAAGATTAATTGGTCAGTTGGTAGAGTGTTCGCGAAAGATTCTCCTTGAAAAGTTAAATGGTTAATTTTATAAAAATGGTAGAGCCGAGGGTACTCGAGCGACTTATGTGAATCGCTAAGCGCAAAAGCGAACGTTAGGGTCCTATTAGTTAAAGTCTAGTTTCTTAAGCGACTGTGGTTTAATTTTAACTTATATGTTGTTTATAGGTTACCAGACTCGCCCCTGGCCTTTTACCACCCCCAGTTGCTCAGGCAATTTTTCTACCTGTTATATTGTTGTTGTGATGTATATGTGTATATGCATTATCTTGTGATAAGTGCATGATTGTTATTAGCAAATCTTGCGATATATTGGAGCATGTTGATATGATATATATGCATGCTTGTTTCATAACCTTGATATCTCATTGTTGATTCAAATGCTTATAAGCTGCAAAATACCTATGCTAGAGATAAGTAGTAGTTGCGTATACCCTTAGTATAGGGGACCCGAAGGTGAACATTTTTCTAAACCGGGATTCAATGTTCCCGAGTATAATATGTATATATATAGTTATCTATAATTATTAATCGGATAAGGTATATTCGATAGTTTTGAATAATAATTAAACTTATTTTCGATTATTCAAATAAAGATCGTACTTTCGTATAAGTATATCTTTTGTTATTTATTATTCAATTCAAGTATGAGTTTTAAAACTTCTACTTCAATTATTTTTATAAAGATTATCCTTATGGGAATATTATTTAAATAATAATATTTAGATATTTTCTAACATATTGGGAATGATTTATTTTATTAAATCATAATTACTCTAAACATTATTTAAAATGTTTTTGAGTCTTCAAAATAATTTTAAAAGTTAGAGCGGATCTCAAAACTCATTTTCAGATTTAAGATCTTCCTTTCGAAGGGGATTTAAATACTCACTCAAAACCTAAGGGATCCGGCTCCGTGGTGTATTTTTGGACAACGAAGTTACTAACTTGATAAAAGAGTTTGATTACTTGCCCCATATTCGGGAAGTAAGCCTAATCGAAATGCGTCGGCATAAGCAACATGGGCCCAGTGGGGTTCCATGAAAGTGTAAGTGGCTGAGTGGGAGTCCATCAATGCGTGAGTGGCTGAGTGGCAGTCCAGCATAAGGTCCTAATGCGGTCAGGGTGATGACCAGTGGGGGATTCATCCATCTACTAGTAGAAAAGGTGACTTAATTGGTATCTTTGCCTGATCAGCAAGATATCAAGTTTATGCCAAAGTTTCTTCTTTCCAAAATTCTTGGGAATGATAATTCTGCTTATACTTCCATAACAGAAGAGTGTATGAAATGTATATATATAGGTATATATATATATATCGGGACTAATGAAGTATCTCGTAACTTCATTCTTTCAAATGATATTTCAAAGATTGAATCTGTTCAAGTCTTATCTTGTAGTGTCATCAATGTGATGAACTTTTGAAACTGATTATAACTTAAACGGTGGTAGTTCAAGTAGTATTCGGAAAAGATATAAGTATATTGGAGTATCTTGTAACTTCATCTTTTCAACTTATATCTAGTTAATGATTATCTTATGCATGACAAGATTTTCAGAAAAACATTGAGACGAGGTTAAATATATGAGATCACCTTGCAACGATATTTTATACAGTTATAAATTGGAACTCTATGTATATTCTATATGTTAGAGGATTTTAAATATTTTGAGAAGTATATATGTATATATATACTGAACATTTTGTGACTTCGTCGCATTAAGATATCAAACTTGGTTTATTTCTTATTGACCAAGACTTTCATGAGTATTATGAGAATGCTCATATATTGTTAATTATTATACATATTATTTCGGTGGGCTTGTTGCTCACCCTTTCTTTCTTCTTTCATCACACAATAACAGATAGACAAGATGAACAAGACCAAGCTCCCCATTCGCAAGCGGATAGGAAACGTTCCGCAGTTTCCTGTAGGCGTTGATGCTGCTGTAGCTGAGGTAGGAACTACCAATAGGCTAGGTTTCAACTGTTGATGTACCAGTCTTATGCATATTATGAATTGTACTAATGGCAAAGAATATGTAAATTTATTCAGAAACCCTTTTAAGGTGTAATGGTTTATAATTGTGGAATAAAATGACTTGTGTTATTTTTGGTATTCATTTCCGAGACTCTTGTGGTGTGTGTGTATATTGTGGGGTCACATTGCGTAATAGTTGGTTCTTTATTAAGATTAAGTGTTATTAAGGAAAATGGAACTCGTGACAACCCGGATCCCCGACCCCGGATTTGGGGGTGTTACACATATGCTACTGCAGAATCTACACAAAGTTGTTAGCAGAAATGTGCTACAATACTTATTATTACATAAGCTACTCACTCGATGGATGTTAAATCATCATCCATCAGGACTATATTGAACTATCCGTCGGGACTATATTTAATCATCCGTCGAGTGCTACAAAATTCACTAAGTTAAATCTACTAAGGTGTTTTGATTAATTTATCATCAAGTTCACAACATATTCCTAACAACTATGATCATGAACACTTGTTCTATTGCATAGTTAGTACAGAAGGTGGTCGGCCTTTAGTACTTAACAAGCAATTAAACAACATGTGGTATCCTACTAGGCTTCTATCACATAGATAAGTAGTCATTCGGCAATACCTCCTCTTCTGGAAGGGTTGCCCTTCTCAGTTTACATGAAATTAAAGGAGAAAAAAAGAACGAATTCAAGAGGATTATATCAAAAATATATGGTCATAAAATATGTGGCTTGGAATGTACCTCTGAACTATAGAGGTTTATCACAAGAGAACAAAACATATATATGTATATATCTCAACATCAAGTATTATAGCATCGCAATTCAGGTGCCTGAATCTTTTACTATTCCGTCCATCGTTCTATGAACCCATGCTCTTGCTAGAGCTTATAAACAATCACCGTTGGAACTCCCTCGACAGCGAAAATCGAATCCGGGATTTCATTCTAGACATCATCATTACTAGAATCCATTGCTACACCGCAACCTTCTTCGTATAGTAATACTACTCTTTATCGATAAGAAGGAATAAATATATCATAGATAAATGTTCGGCTTAGTTGGTCTATCAATAATAACTTATACATCACCATGACCCGATTAGTGGTACTCAATCTCAACATCCATTCCAATACAACTCTCACGGTTGTAATCGACTCATTACTCGCAGAATCATTGCTGTATTACTATGGTCCACCGCTGACCTACTGTAGTTACTCGTTTTCCTTGAAATCTTAATATCTAACCATACAGAGTCCATACCTACCGTATCGAATTATTCTAAGGAGGTAACATAATCACCATTCATGATTCGTGAAGAACACTCCTGAACTTGACATACATATGACATAAAGCAGATAAAATTGAAGAAGAGTTTCAATCAAAGCAACGATAGCAGTTTAATATCATTGTTAATCATATGTCCTCAATAGGAGACTTGAAACTCAAGGACTCATTTAGTCCTTTTTGGAACATGGTCCTGGCTTAACTCAAGATATGACCTTCTAAGATGGGTAGCCTGCTGTAAGCTATTAACATGAATTAAATCTTTACCAACCTACTATTGTGATTGAGTATTCCACAATCATCAAAAGGAATGTCAATCTCCTATACCATAATATAACCTTCAAGGTTTCACCCAGTCATTATTGTATTCCTTTTGCATGAGCGCCTATAATTGCTCTCTTACACTTAAAGTGTTGGCCACCTCATTGGTCTTTCTGATAGTAATAGTTTCTTACAATCAATATCATTTGAACCACATTTAACTAAATTTTCTACCTCATTTCCTATCACTGCTTACGTGCAGATGTTTTCCTTAAGATCTGGTGAGTAAAAAAAATATCACCATTTTTCCATAAGTTATTGTCTTAGCCTTTACATGTGAACATCATCACGGCTGATTCTTGATCATACTTCAGACGTCTTTTATCTTAGGTCCTAATTGCCTTAAACAATTTTGACCTTTACTGGTTCGATCCATACTTTCTCATGGTTTAACACGTGCCCCACTTGGCATTATTCTTATTACGTCATATTTCCTTTACCAAAGTTTCTATTTTGAAAAACTTAAATATCACCTCTCTTTTTGTAACCTCTCCAAGGTTATCCTTAAATCATTCCTCCTATACTCCCTAGGTACTGGGCATATCAAGATACCATTTACTAATACTAGAACCATTGTCTATATAGTTCTGGAAAAAACTTTCTCCACTGATCTTTAAAGATTGTTGTTACTTTAATTCTTCCCAATTCATACTTCGACACTCATACTGTCCTTATTAAGGGTGAAATGCGAACCTTATGCATTTCCCTAGGTTCATCTCAAGTTATCGAGGTTCTATCCTTAATTCCATCTTTAAAAAGGTACTTGCATCCTTTCATGGATAAATTAAGTCATCTATCCCTGATAGGGTATCTCATTCAACCATTCTCATCTCGATAGTCTATACCTAGTTTCATAATAGCATCCTTATTCAAATGGAGGTCAATCCATAAGGCCTCCAAAAGATAACAACAGTTATTCACTTTTCTTGCCTGATTTGGTAATTGTGGCAAAGACGTTCTGAAATATACTGGTCGTGTTCAACGTGAACTTCTTATTAACAAATCCTCATTCACTATTGTTATTTATCTCAACATTTTTCTTAATATTGGGATATCTCTTATTCTTGGCATTTTACTTTCGGGTATCAAGTCACATGTGTTACATATACTTCACATCCTTGAGGGTCACTTCCTTCATCCAATTTCTTAATTTCTTGCTTTTATATCTCCTCATTCCATCCATGTCTCATTATTTAATTCATCGGTTTATCTTAAAGTCTCATCGAATCCTTTCAACTAAAAGGGGAATAATTATATATATATATATCTCTTATGCCTTCATACCTCAATGTTACCTCATGGTCAATCACCATCACCCTGATGATTACTGTAACGCCCCCAAATTCGGGGTCAGAGGATTTGGTCGTCACTATGAAACCTCAATCTAAATCAACCTGTTTAATCAATAACAAATGCCAGCGGAAGATATTTAGCATAAATGACCTCAAACTAATCCAAGATCTTTTAAGGTTACAGTTCTAGAAACAAGATATCCAAATTCCACAAATAAAATTTTCTCTTTCTTTTAAAAATCTTTTCAATAAATTCCAACTCAAAACTAAACCCACTAGTATAACTTCGAAATGAAGTATACTAGGCCCAAATAAAATATACAACTATAATATAATATAATATAAACAACTTTACACAATAAAACTTACACTAGCCCGCACCCTGGATTCAAACATCTTCCAAGAGCTTCTTCTTTGCTTCCTTAAATTACACAACTAAACAACGCAAGCTAATCCTCACTGGAGGTTAAATTTGAAAATAGGCAAGTATGAGCGAAAGAAATGCTCAGCAAGATCATTATAATATATATATGGTTGTTTTGATATAAAACTGACATATGCATTAGAGCAGAACATTTAAAATCATAATTGCTGAATCATAAAACTCTTTTTGATATTTTCAGGCGAAAGGCTTCAGCAATACTTTGAATCTTGACGAGAGCAAAGCTCGAAAAACAGTGTTTACGGAAATATCGTAAACATCAATAACAAGAAGCAATGATTATGGATTGAATCATGAACTTTACTCAAAACTGAACTCTTGATATTAATACTCATTTTGTTGTCATATCAAATTAGATATCAATACGAACTTTGATGCTCACAACATCCCATACTGAAGTCAACATCAATCATCTATACTAATACCACATTTAATATTTAACAACAACGTAAGTATCAGCATAAATCAGAATCTGAATCAAAACTGCAATTTTACCATTATTCCAAAACAGAAACAGTTGATAAATCATTTGTGCTATGATTATCAAAACAATAAAGAATTTTAGATATCTATTTAGATTGGAACCAATTATGCACAATGCTGTTCCTCATGATCAGTCACGAAACAGCACCGGTATCCCGCAGCCATACTGTAAATATAGGTACTACCCGTATTCCACAGTCATACGGTACCTATAGGGCGCCAGAAAAAGCATAACTAGCCTTCAAAGATATTATACTTCCGTATAATAGCTCATGCTGGACCGGTGCTTCGGCCTCTTATGCAACCAGTAACCATCCAATCTTAAAACATTTTATTGAAAAAGGGGTCATAATACTCGACACCCGATATAATTTTATTCCCCCAATTCTTGGGTAGGAATATTCGCAACCAAATCACTTTTCTCAAAATCCAAAACATTTATAAATCTGATAATTGGATAAGTAAAATCACTTGACTATTCTTAACATAGAACAACAGGCGAGTATTTGAATAACAGAATTATTTAATTCAGCGATATGTAAAACATTTATCGATTCTAAACTGAGAATAGGGAAAGCAATACTTGCATCAAAAGATTTAAAATAAATATCACTTGAACAATAAGTGATGATAGGGATACTTGCCTTTGGGTTTTTAGCAGTTAGTCACACTCACAAAGACGCATCAATTCTGACATTCTGTCTCAAAACATCATCGTCTTCCCTTCCAACACTTTACTGATATGCTGCTCCTGCGATTACTAGAAGTCAGCTACCCAATACCATTCCATCTTATTCTTTATCCAATGTCTTGTCCTGATCAACTCGAATGATCCGCATCTATAATTAAAATATAGAACTTTAATCGTCTAAACGCTAATCACTCGACGAACTACGCGTCAAAATCCTATCGTCTACCCATACGATAGCCCACACATAAATATAACAGACAATCACAGGACTCTTGATCCACATACACACATAATTCATATAACACGTAATCACATAACTCACGTATCATATAATTCATATAACACAGGACTCGGTACGTTTAAAACTGAAATTGGGTCAAAATACGATTTATCGATCAATAATCGACTTAGAATGACTTGTAAAACAAGTAACCTTTCGAAACAAAATGATTTGGGTCTCAAAAGTATTTTTAATGAAAGCGGAATATTTTTCTGAGTCTGTACGCGTTCGTTTCGTATTAAACAGACGAACGGTTGATTTATAATAAATTTTTGAACATTTTTCGGAATTAAAACGGGTCTCCGAATCATTTTATAACTAAATAATAGGGCTCGAACACCCGAAAATAATTTTATAAGAATTATTGAGCCTGGAAAATAATTTAAAATAATATTTTAAAGCTTCGATACTATTTTTCGGAATTTTTAAATCATAAGAAATAATTAACTCGAATTAAATAATCAATTAAAATTCATTCCTTAAATAATTTGGATTTATTTTTGAATAATAATAAAATTTTCATAATTTTTAAAGTATTTTTGACTTGCGCGCTATACCCGCATTTTACAATTTAACGAACCGAGCTGCACTTGAAACAAATTCAGAAAATCACGAAAATAGTCTTAGAATGTTACAAATATCCCGAAGTTTATAAAAACATAAATTTCGAAATTTTAAAACAATTTTTGAAATGCAATTTATACCCACTTTTATCAATTAAACGATTCAACGCGCGGGTAAAATTAATCCTAAAAATTTCCAAAATAATTTTAAAATTCTTGGAATATTCTAAACTTATAAAAATATGAGTTTCATAAATTTTGAAGAATTTTGGAATTAAATACGGTTTTTACAAATAAATGCAATCAGAAAATCATACAGGGCTAAATAATTGATGAAATATTGATTTCTAAATTTTATAAAATCCCAAAAATAATTATTGTAATTATAAAGTCATAAAAATATTTTTAAAGATAATTTAAATATTTATGAAATTAGATTTTCAATAAAATCACTTTTAAAGACAAAAACAAAACGATACGACTCAGTAATTAATAATACAAATAATCCTCAATCACAACTGAGTCCCACACAATTAATATTACATACAACACATAGCAGACAGAATATCCATCCAATCCCTAATATTACTAAACGAACTCAATTTACCGATATCAATAAAATGATCGGTTTTCAAATAAACTTTTGAAAATAATATATTTAAGGAAATATTTTCAGATATTAACAAGGATCAATATAACACTCAACAATCAGCACATTACCATTTAATAACACAAACTCGTCAAATAGGAATAAAATATCCACCATTTTATTCCTTCTAAATCAGAAAATCACATAAACATATTCAAATATTAATAATAATAATTCTGAAGATACGGGATATCACAATCTACCCCCTTATAAGGATTCCGTCCTCGGAATCAGCAGGAGAGAACACTAGGGGTTTTCTTTACAACTTTCCAATACTGCTTACTTAACTTTCTCTCAAAATTCCAAATAACACCGCAATTCCTTATACCACATAATTATCACGGGAGCTTCACTCCGCACCATTGTTCCTTCCACATACCTTTTGTCCAATTTCTCAATAGAATCACTTTTACTGATCGAGAGAAAGAAGAATATAAAGAAAGATAGAGAGAAAGAGAAAGAAAGAGATATAGTTAAATAGAGAGAGAAATAAAGAAATATACTGACTTCGTTATACGCCACTGATATTTTAATCGCATCGCAATCCACCTGTTGCTATTGGTAATTTCATCCAAAAATCCTAGTTTCCATTACCAGGATAACTCAACTCAACTTGATTGGCAAACCTTCGAATATTTGAGTTAATAAAATTATGGAATTTCAAAAAGAAAAGAATTTGATACCATAACTGGTGTCCCACCATTGTGGGTATCAAAGTCTGAATTTATGAGAAAGTGTTGTTGAAATGAAAGAATAACTGAGAGATCAATATGATCAAATAAACTTGGTTTTGCGTGTCCAAATTAAGACACTACTAAAGGTTGTTAACCTTCATGTATTCACAATACACACAAGTGATGGCGTCCCATCCAACTCCTATCACACAGACAGGTATACCTTGCGTCCCCTATAGTTAGGGTTGTTCATCTCAGTCAGAATGAAAGAATATAAAAGGAATTCAAAATCAAATGAATAAACTGAAAAGAATTCAAAGCTGATATTTCTGAAGGAAATGAAATCCAGAAAACAAGATTGAGGCACAAAATAATTAATGAGTGTCAGGGAATATATCCTCTAACAGATATCTTTTTTTTTCTTTTTTTTTGAGAAGCCAAAAGAAATTATAGAAAGAGAAGGTATTGCCAAAGTCTTAATACTTATCTTCTATTTGAACTTTTCAGTTGACTCGCCATTCGATTTCTAGACACTTCTTCATGTTCCACGAATATCGATAATCTTCATCATCGTCGAAATGTAGTAGCCTCGGAAGATTCCACAATAGAAGTTTGCAGCTTCCCGGAGTCCCATCCAGCTCAGCATAATCATCTCAAACAAATGCTCCTATCTTAACTTACTTGTTGGTACTATATCCAATAGTCCAACAGGAACTCGATATGAGCTCAAACGTCCTCACATAGCTATACACACTCCTACACACTCTCATTTCTAGTTTACTATAACCTCAGCTCTGATACCAACCTGTAACGCCCCCAAATCCGGGGTCAGAGGATTTGATCGTCACTATGAAACCTCAATCTAAATCAACCTGTTTAATCAATAACAAATGCCAGCGGAAGATATTTAGCATAAATGACCCCAAACTAATCCAAGATCTTTTAAGGTTACAGTTCTGGAAACAAGATATCTAAATTCCACAAATAAAATTTTCTCTTTCTTTTAAAACTCTTTTCAATAAATTACAACTCAAAACTAAACCCACTAGTATAACTTCGAAATAAAGTATACTAGGCCCAAATAAAATATACAACTATAATATAATATAATATAAACAACTTTACACAATAAAACTTACACTAGCCCGTAACCCTGGATTCAACCACCATCCAAGAACTTCTTCTTTGCTTTCTTGAATTACGCAGCTAAACAGCGCAAGCTAATCCTCACTGGAGGTTAAATTTGAAAACAGGCAAGTATGAGCGAAAGAAATGCTCAACAAGATCATTATAATATATATATATGGTTGTTTTGATTTAAAACCAACATCTGCATTAGAGCAGAACATTTAAAATCATAATTGCTGAATCGTAAAACTTTTTTTGATATTTTCAGGCGAAAGGCTTCAGCAATACTTTGAATCTTGACGAGAGCAAAGCTCAAAAAACACTGTTTACGGAAATATCGTAAACATCAATAACAAGAAGCAATGATTATGGATTGAATCATGAACTTTACTCAAAATCGAACTCTTGATATTAATACTCATTTTGTTGTCATATCAAATTAGATATCAATACGAACTTTGATGCTCACAATACCCATACTGAAGTCAACATCAATCATCTATACTAATACCACATTTGATATTTAACAACAACGTAAGTATCAGCATAAATCAGAATCTGAATCAAAACTGCAATTTTACCATTATTCCAAAACAGAAACAGTTGATAAATCATTTAAGCTATGATTATCAAAACAATAAAAAATTTATATATCTATTTAGATTGGAACCAATTATGCACTATGCTGTTCCTGATGATCAGTCACGAAACAGCACCGGTATCCCGCAGCCATACCGTAAATATAGGTACTACCCGTATTCCGCAGCCATACGGTACCTATAGGGCGCCAGAAAAGGCATAACTAGCCTTCAAAGATATTATACTTCCGTATAATAGCTCACGCTGGACCGGTGCCTCGACCTCTTATGCAACCAGTAACCATCCAATCTTAAAACATTTTATTGAAAAAGGGGTCATAATACTCGACACCCGATATAATTTTATTCCCACAATTCTTGGGTAGGAATATTCGCAACCAAATCACTTTTCTCAAAATCCAAAACATTTATAAATCCGATAATTGGATAAGTAAAATCACTTGACTATTCTTAACATAGAACATCAGGCGAGTATTTGCATAACAGAATTATTTAATTCAGCGATATGTAAAACATTTATCGATTCTAAACTGAGAATAGGGAAAACAATACTTGCATCAAAAGATTTAAAATAAATATCACTTGAACAATAACTGATGATAGGGATACTTGCCTTTGGGTTTTTTAGCAGTTAGTCACACTCGCAAAGACGCATCAATTCTGACATTCTGTCTCAAAACATCATCGTCTTCCCTTCCAACACTTTACTGATATGCTGCTCCTGCGATTACTAGAAGTCAGCTACCCAATACCATTCCATCTTATTCTTTATCCAACGTCTTGTCCTGATCAACTCGAATGATCCGCATCTATAATTAAAATATAGAACTTTAATCGTCTAAACGATAATCACTCGACGAACTACGCGTCAAAATCCTATCGTCTACCCATACGATAGCCCACACATAAATATAACAGACAATCACAAGACTCTTGATCCACATACACACATAATTCATATAACACGTAATCACATAACTCACATATCACATAATTCATATAACACAGGACTCGGTACATTTAAAACTGAAATTGGGTCAAAATACGATTTATCGATCAATAATCGACTTAGAATGACTTGTAAAACAAGTAACCTTTCGAAACAAAATGATTTGGGTCTCGAAAGTATTTTTAATGAAAGGGGAATAGTTTTCTGAGTCTGTACGCGTTCATTTCGTATTAAACAGACGAACGGTTGATTTATAAGGAATTTTTGAACATTTTTCGGAATTAAAACGGGTCTCCGAATCATTTTATAACTAAATAATAGGGCTCGAACACCCGAAAATAATTTTATAAGAATTATTGAGCCTGGAAAATAATTTAAAATAATATTTTAAAGCTTCGAAACTATTTTTCAGAATTTTTAAATCATAAGAAATAATTAACTCGAATTAAATAATCAATTAAATTTCATTAACTAAATAATTTGGATTTATTTTTGAATAATAATAAAAATAATAATCTTCAGAACTAAAGATAATAATATTTTCTTGAAAATCGGACAACACCTCCTCTATTTCTCGGACTGCCAGTCGATATCATATCGACACAACCAACAACAATCAACACAATAATTTATATTTATGCGTATAAACACTCCAGAAATGAATAACACGGTCAAAAATGACTTCTACAACCACTTCTAAAAATTACGAAATAAATATATAAACAATGACATGATATAATATACCCAAAATATAAAAGCAGAAACTCGGAATCCTTACCCAAAATAAATTCTGGTCACCCCGAGGAGAATATCTGATGTCCGGAAAATATCTCCAGAAAAATCCGAAATTAATAGCCATAGACATATACACGTTGAGATGCCATATGGAGTAATCAACACCGTCATACTCCTTTTTAATGTCCCGAAAATAAATTAAAACGGAAATAAAACGGAAATATAACGGAAATATGCCCCACAAATTATCTCCTCAAAACCTCGCAATATATATACCTATGCGTAGGTATCGAAGCGCTGATCGTTTTTATATATATACCAATTGAAATTTGGATGTACGGTTTGTAAGATATGAATTTTTGAAGATTGGAAATATTTAAAAATACGAGAGAGAGAAGACAGAAGAGGGGAGTAATCAGTTTAGCTCAAATAAGGGGGGGGGTTTGTTGTTCACGGGGGTGGCAGGTGCGGGTGGTTGCCTCCTGCCACGTTTTCTTCTTTTTTTTTTTTCTTTTTTTTTGTTTTTTTTAACAGAGCACAACAACATATTCTTATTTAAACCTGAAAATTTTGTTTTGCCCCGCATTTCTCAACTTATCGAATAAACGCGCCGGTAAATAAAATCAGAAAAATTATCAAACAAATTCTAAAATTCTCAGAACAATTAGAAAACTAGTAAAATAAAATTTTCATAATTTTTAAAGTATTTTTGACTTGTGCGCTATACCCATATTTTACAATTTAACGAACCGAGTTGCACTTGAAACAAATTCAGAAAATCACGAAAATAGTCTTAAAATGTTACAAATATCCCGAAGTTTATAAAAACATAAATTTTGAAATTTTAAAACAATTTTTGCAACGTAATTTATACCCGCTTTTATCAATTAAATGATTCAACGCGCGGGTAAAATTAATCCTAAAAATTTCCAAAATAATTTTAAAATTCTTGGAATATTCCAAACTTATAAAAATATGAGTTTCATAATTTTTGAAGAATTTTGGAATTAAATACGGGTTTTACAAATAAATGCAATCAGAAAATCATACAGGGCTAAATAATTGATGAAATATTGATTTCTAAATTTTATAAAATCCCAAAAATAATTATTGTAATTATAAAGTCATAAAAATATTTTTAAAGATAATTTAAATATTTATGAAATTAGATTTTCAATAAAATCACTTTTAAAGATAAAAACAAAACGATACGACTCAGTAATTTATAATACAAATAATCCTCAATCACAACTGAGTCCCACACAATTAATATTACATACAACACATAGCAGACAGAATATCCATCCAATCCCTAATATTACTAAACGAACTCAATTTACCGATATCAATAAAATGATCGGTTTTCAAATAAACTTATGAAAATAATACATTTAAGGAAATATTTTCAGATATTGACAAGGAACAATATAACACTCAACAATCAGCACATTAACATTTAATAACACAAACTCGTCAAATAGGAATAAAATATCCACCATTTTATTCCTTCTAAATCAGAAAATCACATAAACATATTCAAATAATAATAATAATAATTCTGAAAATAAGGGATATCACAATTACCTACTTCTCTTATCTTTATTGCTAGGGTTCCTTGGGATTTCCACATTCCTAACTCCCTTATCGTTCCTCAAACTCTATTTCCTTTTCATCCTCTTATATTCCCTTCTGTTTTAGTCTTTTTATTTGCATTTCTGTTACAACCATTTTATGAACCAACACAACATAAACAATGATTTCAAACACACCGTCATTCTGGATTCGCGTCCTCTAATGAACCTTGACAACTTTCACAATCCTAGATTCAAAATTCATCATACTCGCCTGTCTCTGGTCTAGCTCAAAACTTCTCTATCTTCTCAAAATATCTTATCAGCTCTCCTGGAGTCATTATCATCTTGAGCCTCTCTTTCCTACTAAAGGCATCAGCCACCACATTGGCCTTCCCTGGATCATAAAGGATCTCACAATCATAATCCTTGATTAGCTCTAACCATCTCCTCTGGCGCATGTTACGCTCCTTCTGAATGAAAATGTACTTGAGGCTCTTAGGGTTTGTGAAGATCTCGTATTTCTCTCCATACAAGTAGTGCCTCCAAATCCTCAAGGCAAAAACTTTTGTCGCGAGCTCAAGATCATGGGTAGGATATCAAATTTTATATTCCTTTAATTGTCTGGATGCGTACGCGATTACCTTACCGTGTTGCATAAGCACGCTCCCTAATCCATTGCGTGAGGCGTCACTCTTAATCACAAAATCTCCTTTTTCCATCCGGCAACGCCAACATAGGGGCCGTCACCAATCTTTTCTTCATTTCTTGGAAACTGTTCTCACATTTCTCTCTTACTCCTTGGGAAGTACTTTCCTCGAAACAATTACTGGACCTTAACCAGTTTATTAAAATATCTTTCTCTATATCTTCATTGGCCTCCCACCAGTGGTTGGCCTCTCTCTTTGAAAGGTAAATGGAAAAACAGTCTTTTGCGCCTCATCAATCATTTAGAATCTCAAATGATTCCTCTATTTCCTTTAGCCAGGCTCTTGCCTCAACTTCTAGTTCCTCGGTATGAAAGGTTTCATCCTTATCTCATAATCGGGTCATCTTATATGTTAAAATCCTCATTTTCCATTTCATTATGTTCTGGATTCCTTATATCTTGATTGCGACCTCTCTGATTATCACATTCAGGGTTTGCCCTAAATATTATTCCTCGTGGGGGGGGGATAATGCTTGGAAAATTTTGAGAATCTCTTTATATTTGTTTTACTTACTTTTCTTAAGTCTTTCCCTCGTACAGTCCTTACCTGATCGTAAAATATGAATTCCTGAGTTCTATGAACTTCATGACACTCTGAAGTGTTAATAGTGCAATTAACAATATGAACTTATCACAACAAACTGATCTGAATGGAAAGGAATGAATATATACATAACCATTTATTCGAGGGTACAACAACTAAACATATGAAAGAGAATTACATCATTTGATCTGATCACTTCTATCCCAAAAGTACTACCACAGATAATCATCTAGTCACTAAAAACTAATCATTCATAACTTAGGCTAATCCTACAAAAGTGGTGTTGCATAAAAATCCTTGTCTGATCGCTCTAACTCTGCACACTACTATGGATCAAGAAATGGAGGCAGGCACGACATCCCTAATCCGCTCCATCAAAGAGGTGATGAGGTCTAAGATAGTCGCAAGTAGAGCTGTATCAATCTGACACTCAAGATGGCCTATAGCTGTAATTCAGGTAGTAGCTTCAATCTTGTCCATGCTGTAAGCTAAGCCTTCCGGAAGTACCCCGCCCTCATTCCTCGGTGCAGTTTGTCGATCCAACAGATCACTTCCAACATTACGGGCCTCAGACAGGCCACTGTTAGGGCGAAAACACGCGCTAATATTCACGCAAGTATACGCGTTCGCAAGTAATATAGAATATTTTCTAGTTCGTTCCCTCAGAGACTCAGACTAAATTATTGTCTAATTAAACTCACTCACCAATGTATGATTACTTCTCAATGTTAAGATAATAACACTTAAAATTGTTGATTAAATATTAACTATAATTAACTACTTAGTTAACCACTTAACTAACACTTCAATTTATCAATAATAAAACACTCATGAGATCACAACTTCATTATTACTTCCTTCTATAGCCATTGTTATTACCTTTAGCATGTGACAGTGATGATATTAATCGAATAACACGAAACTGATAAAAGCCAACTTTCATTGTACTAATACCATTCTACCAAGCATCCACAATTAAGATAGAAGTTGAATAGTCATCAATTATGTTGAGTTCCTATATGTCTACAGAAATTGACAACACAACGATTTAAGCTCAAGTTATTCCTTTTGATTACATAGGGCAAATAAAACTGTTAGAGTTACCCACTAATCATGCTCAACGTACATGAACCTATGCTAGCATGGCAAGTTCTAAATCTCAAGATCCACCGTCGCTTCACAAGAGATTAACACCCTATCTTATATGTTCGCGACGCACATAAGACGAATACGCATAACCAATACTAGATATCATGCAATCATCACACACTAAAGTATTAAACAATTAACTAAAGAATTCCATAACAAATCCGTTGCAACCCCATGATCACGATTAGCCCATAATAGAACTTATCGCCATCATGGGTACATATGAAATCATGACAAACAAACACAAGAAAATAATAACTAAACTAATTATATTAAAACAGAGTACGTCACAAGAGTAAATAAGTCAAAGCAAGAAAACTAGCATCCAACGTTACAATGAAACAAGAATCACAAGAAAATATGCTTCCTCTTCGTTGCGGTGTGCTAAATCGGTCTTCTTCCTTATCTCCTTCGCTTCTTGCGTAAAACACAATCTAAAACATAATCCCCTTAATACTCTCTGTGAAAACGTCTCAAATCTACCTATATAATAGTCCCATAAAACTCAGATTACATAGAAGTTGGAAGCCAAACAGAAGTAGAAGTCTAAAATAATTTATCTTTTTCCCCGACCCTGCGCGGCCACTCAGCATAGCTGCGCGGGCGCGCAGGTTGCTGCGCGGCCGCTCAGCATTGCTGCGCGGGCGCGCAGGCCTTGATAAGTGGCATTTTATACCACTTAGAACGTCTTAAAATGGCTTAAATTGGTGTCTTAAAATCAAGTATTTTGTGTATTTGATGCGTTTTTCTAGTGTTTATGCATTTCAGAGTATTAGTTGCATTTCGGGGGAGGAATCATCAAGAATAAGCCTTGGCATGTGTTCACCATTGCGAGAGGAAAGGAATGGGCAGATTACGGCGAAGAAATGGAGCAAACCTGGATTTTTTCCAGTAGAGGCCTGCGCGCCCGCGCAGCAACCTGCGCGGCCGCTCAGCATAGCTGAGCGGCCGCGCAGGGTCGGGGAAAAAGATAAATTATTTTAGACTTCTACTTCTGTTTGGCTTCCAACTTCTATGTAATCTGAGTTTTATGGGACTATTATATAGGTAGATTTGAGACGTTTTCACAGAGAGTATTAAGGGGATTATGTTTTAGATTGTGTTTTACACAAGAAGCGAAGGAGATAAGGAAGAAGACCGATTTAGCACACCGCAACGAAGAGGAAGCATATTTTCTTGTGATTCTTGTTTCGTTGTAACGTTGGATGCTAGTTTTCTTGCTTTGACTTATTTACTCTTGTGACGTACTCTGTTTTAATATAATTAGTTTAGTTATTATTTTCTTGTGTTTGTTTGTCATGATTTCATATGAACCCATGATGGCGATAAGTTCTATTATGGGCTAATCGTGATCATGGGGTTGCAACAGATTTATTATGGAATTCTTTAGTTAATTGTTTAATACTTTAGTGTGTGATGATTGCATGATATCTAGTATTAGTTGTGCGTATTCGTCTTATGTGCGTCGCGAACATATAAGATAGGGTGTTAATCTCTTGTGAAGCGACGGTGGATCTTGAGATTTAGAACTTGCCATGCTAGCATAGGTTCATGTACGTTGAGCATGATTAGTGGGTAACTCTAACAGTTTTATTTGCCCTATGTAATCAAAAGGAATAACTTGAGCTTAAATCGTTGTGTTGTCAATTTCTGTAGACATATAGGAACTCAACATAATTGATGACTATTCAACTTCTATCTTAATTGTGGATGCTTGGTAGAATGGTATTAGTACAATGAAAGTTGGCTTTTATCAGTTTCGTGTTATTCAATTAATATCATCACTGTCACATGCTAAAGGTAATAACAATGGCTATAGAAGGAAGTAATAATGAAGTTGTGATCTCATGAGTGTTTTATTATTGATAAATTGAAGTGTTAGTTAAGTGGTTAATTAAGTAGTTAATTATAGTTAATATTTAATCAACAATTTTAAGTGTTATTATCTTAACATTGAGAAGTAATCATACATTGGTGAGTGAGTTTAATTAGACAATAATTTAGTCTGAGTCTCTGAGGGAACGAACTAGAAAATATTCTATATTACTTGCGAACGCGTATACTTGCGTGAATATTAGCGCGTGTTTTCGCCCTAACAAGTTTTTGGCGCCGCTGCCGGGGACTCGGCGTATTTGTTTAGTTTATGTACTTACCATCATTGGTCATTAGGACTCGGTGATTAGGACGTAGTAGTTACTTACTCTTTTCGGTTGTGTTTCAGGTACTTTAGCAAGCGTTTATGCAAACTCGTTCTCGTGCTCGCAAGAGGACTTTAGATACAGCTGAGGAGACAGACGAAGTTCTTGATATTCCGGAGAAGTTAGATTTTGAGGATTCAGATTCAGGAACTGAGCAGAAAGAACCAGTAAATATGGGAGATCGTATTGTTCAAGCTGATCCAGCTCTTATGGATTTTTTTCGGCCTAAAATTGATGACATTTAGTCAAGCATCCTTCATCCGACTATTCAAGCTAACACCTTTGAAATCAAGCCGGGCACTATTTAGATGGTGCCGAATTCTGTTTCTTTTGGAGGAGCGGCAACTGAAGACCCCAACATACACATAAGGAATTTTGTCGAGATCTGCAACACTTTTAAGTATAATGGCGTGACTGATGAGGCTATCAAGTTGAGGCTTTTCCCATTCTCACTGAGGGATAAGGCTAAAGACTGGTTACATTCTGAACCAGCTGGGTCCATCACTACGTGGCAAGATCTTGCACAAAAGTTTCTGGTGAAGTTTTATCCAATGGCAAAGACTGCTGCTATGAGGAGTGCTCTTACTCAGTTTGCGCAGCAACCTACAGAATCTATGTGCGAGGCTTGGGAACGCTACAAGGAAATGTTGAGAAAATGTCCACATCATGGAATGTCGGATTGGATGGTGATCACTGGTTTCTATAATGGTTTGGGGGCCCAATCTCGGCCCATGCTCGATGCAGCAGCTGGAGGAGCCTTATGGGCTAAAAGCTATACTGAGGCGTATAATCTTATGGAGACGATGGCTGCAAATGAGCATCAAAACCCAACTCAGAGGATGACGTCAGGCAAGGTAGCAGGTATTCTGGAAGTTGACGCAGCCACCGCTATTGCAGCCCAGCTCCAAGCGCTATCAATGAAGGTTGATTCTCTGGCTACGTATGGAGTTAATCAAATAGCTATGGTTTGTGAGCTTTGTGCAGGTTCTCATGCTACGGATCAGTGTTCTCTTGTCAACGAATCCGTTCAGTATGTGAATAATTATCAGCGACAACAGCAGCCTGTGCCAGCGACCTATCATCCTAATAACAAAAATCATCCAAATTTCAGCTGGGGGAATAATCAGAATGCTATTCAGCCACCATATCAGCAAGGAGTGAGTAAACAGTTTAACGCACCTGGATTCCAGCAACCACAGCAGTATGCTACAAGCAATTATATCCTCAACATGGAAGTACAGCTGCACCCACTAGTGCTGATTTTGAGGAACTTAAGCTGTTGTGCAAGAGTCAGGCGGTTTCTATTAAGACCTTGGAAAATCAAATCGGTCAATTAGCCAATGTAGTGCTCAATCGTCAACCTGGCACTCTTCCCAGTGACACGGAAGTACCAGGAAGGAAGGAAGCTAAAGAGCATGTCAAGGCTATTACCTTAAGGTCTGGAAAAGTGGCTGATGCTGAAAAGGCAAAGGAAGTCGAAGCTGAAGTTAGAGATGAAGAATCTAAGCAAAAGGAGAAAGCGGCGGAACCAAGGAAGACTACTGTTGAACACACTCTACCTGAGGCTAATACAGGGGAGAAACAGCTCTATCCTCCACCACCTTTTCCTAAGAGATTGCAGCAACAAAAGCTGGATAGACAGTTCGGGAAGTTTCTGGAGGTGTTCAAGAAACTTCACATCAATATACCTTTTACTGAGACTTTGGAACAAATGCCTAGTTATGCGAAGTTTATGAAGACTATTCTTGCAAGGAAGGTGAAACTGGATGACCTTGAAACCGTTGCTCTCACGGAAGAATGCAGCGCTGTTCTGCAGCAAAAGTTACCACCAAAACAAGAAGATCCAGGAATCTTCACCATTCCTTGCACCATTGGCAATCTAACTTTTGACAAGTGCCTTTGTGATTTGGGAGCAAGCATTAATCTGATGTCGTTGTCGATCTTTAAAAAGCTGGATCTGCCTGATCCAAAACCCACATACATGTCGCTACAATTGGCTGACCGTTCCATTACTTACCCAAGGGGCATAGTTGAGGATGTGCTCGTCAAGGTGGATAAGCTCTTCTTTCCAGCAGATTTTGTTATTCTGGACTTTGAGGAAGATAAGAAGATTCCCATAATCTTGGGAAGGCCTTTCTTGGCTACTGGCCGTACCTTGATAGATGTGCAAAAAGGTGAACTTACTATGCGAGTCCAAGATCAGGATGTGACCTTCAATGTATTCAAGGCAATGAAATTCCCTACAGAAGATGAGGAGTGCTTAAAAGTGGATGTGATTGATACTGCGGTTACTTCGGAACTCGATCACATGCTAATTTCTGATGCATTGGAAAAGGCCTTAGTGGGGGATTTTGACAGCGATGATGAAGATAGCAACGAGCAATTACAATATCTGAACGCTTCTCCATGGAAGTGAAAGCTGGACATACCATTTGAATCTCTTGGTACTTCTGACCTTAAGAATGCTGAAGGGAAGCTCAAACCATCAATAGAGGAAGCACCTACCTTGGAGCTCAAACCATTACCTGAACACTTGAGGTATGCTTTTTTAGGTGATTCATCTACATTACCTGTTATTATTTCATCTGACCTTTCAGGTAGTGAGGAAGACAAGCTCTTAAGGATTTTGAGAGAATTCAAATCGGCTATAGGATGGACCATAGCAGACATCAAGGGGATAAGTCCTTCATATTGTATGCATAAAATTCTGCTAGAGGAAGGTAGTAAGCCAACTGTGGAACAGCAGCGAAGACTGAATCCCATCATGAAGGAGGTGGTGAAGAAAGAAATTCTGAAATGGCTAGATGCAGGCATCATTTATCCTATTTCTGACAGCTCGTGGGTGAGCCCCGTACAATGTGTACCTAAGAAGGGAGGTATCACTGTGGTCGCAAATGAAAAGAATGAGCTCATCCCTACTCGAACAGTTACAGGATGGAGAGTATGCATGGATTATAGAAAATTGAACAAAGCCACAAGGAAGGATCACTTCCCCCTTCCATTTATTGATCAAATGCTTGACAGATTGGCGGGTCATGAGTATTTTTGTCTTCTGGATGGTTATTCCGGGTATAATCAGATTTGTATTGCACCAGAGGATCAGGAAAAGACTACCTTCACTTGTCCATTTGGCACATTTGCTTTTCGCAGAGTTTTGTTTGGGTTATGTGGCGCCCCGACCACTTTTCAGAGATGTATGATGGCTATATTCTCTGACATGATTGGAAATAACGTCGAAGTGTTCATGGATGACTTCTCCGTCTTTGGACACTCATATGATGAATGTTTGAATAATCTGTGCGCCGTACTCAAAAGATGCGTGGAAACTAATTTGGAGCTTAATTGGGAGAAATGTAATTTTATGGTGCCTGAAGGCATTATCCTTGGGCATAAGGTCTCTAGCAAGGGTCTGGAGGTGGACAAGGCCAATGTGGGAGTCATTGAAAATCTTCCCCCACCTAATTCTGTGAAAGGAATCCGTAGTTTTCTTGGTCATGCGGGTTTTTATCGGCGATTCATCAAGGACTTTTCAAAGATATCTAAGCCGTTGTGCAATTTGCTTGAGAAAGATGTGCCGTTCAAATTTGATGATGAATGTTTGGCAGCATTCGAGACTCTCAAGAAGAGTTTGATCACTGCACCAGTTATTACAGCACCAGATTGGACAGAACCGTTTGAGATGATGTGTGATGCGAGTGATTATGCGGTAGGTGCAGTTCTGGGACAGCGCAAGAAAAATCTCTTCCATGTGGTCTACTATGCGAGTAAGACTTTAAATGGTGCCCAATTGAACTACACCACTACTGAGAAGGAGCTTTTGGCTATAGTCTTTGGCTTTGAGAAATTTCGATCTTATCTGCTTGGTACGAAAGTAACAGTATTCACTGATCATGCAGCTATTCGCTATCTGGTTTCTAAGAAGGATTCGAAGCCGAGACTCATTCGTTGGGTGCTTTTACTTCAGGAATTTGAGTTAGAGATCAAAGATAGAAAAGGTACTGAGAATCAAGTAGCTGACCATCTCTCTAGGTTGGAGAATCCCGATTCTACTTCACAAGATAGGACGTTAATCAATGAATCTTTTCCGGATGAGCAGTTGTTTGCAATTCAGGAGGAAGAACCATGGTTTGCAGATATTGTAAACTATCTCGTCAGCAACATAATGCCTCCTAATTTAACATCCGCCCAAAAGAAGAAGTTTCTGCATGAGGTGAAGTGGTATATGTGGGATGAACCATATTTGTTTAGACAGGGAGCTGACCAGATCATCAGGAGATGTATCCCGTTCTGTGAGACGGAGGGGATATTACGAGACTGCCATTCCACGGTTTATGGTGGACACTATGGAGGTGAGAAGACGGCAGCTCGTATTCTGCAAGCAGGTTTTTTCTGGCCTACTTTGTTCAAGGATGCTCATCAGTTTGTTTTAAGGTGTGATCGTTGCCAAAGAGTGGGAAATTTGTCAAGAAAGGATGAGATGCCATTAAATGTGATGCTTGAAGTCGAGGTCTTTGATGTGTGGGGAATCGATTTCATGGGGCCTTTTATCGCATCTTGCAATAATCAGTACATCTTGCTGGCAGTCGATTATGTCTCAAAATGGGTCGAAGTTAAAGCTTTACCGACAAATGATGCAAAGGCAGTGCTAAATTTTCTTCATAAGCAAATTTTCACAAGGTTTGGAACACCTCGGGTAATCATAAGTGATGAAGGATCGCATTTTTGCAACCGTAAGTTCACTTCTATGATGCAGCGTTATAATGTGAATCATCGAGTAGTTACTGCCTATCATCCGCAAACAAATGGTCAAGCGGAAGTGTCTAACAGAGAGATAAAGCGTATTCTAGAGAAGGTTGTTTGTCCGTCAAGGAAGGATTGGTCTTTAAAGCTCGATGAAGCTGTTTGGGCTTACAGAACAGCATACAAAACTCCACTTGGGATGTCACCGTTTCAGTTGGTGTACGGTAAGGGATGTCATCTACCTGCGGAGCTTGAGCATAAGGCCTACTGGGCATTGAAGAAGTTGAACCTGGATTTAGATGCAGCTGGTAAGAAAAGAATGCTTCAGCTTAACGAACTTGATGAATTTCGACTTCAAGCGTACGAGAATAACAAAATGTATAAGGAAAAGGTGAAGAGGTGGCACGATAGGAAGCTACATCCTAAGTTATTTGTGCCAGGGCAACAAGTTCTTTTATTCAACTCTCGGCTCCGACTTTTTCCTGGGAAGTTGAAATCAAGGTGGTCTGGACCTTTTATTGTCAAAACTGTGTTTCCACATGGAGCGGTGGAAATTTTTGAGAATGATTCGGACCAAGCATTCAAGGTTAACGGTCAGCGGTTGAAGCACTACTATGGGGACATGGCAAACAGAGAGGTGGTTAGTGCCATTTTGTTGACTACTTGAGAAAGGTACGGAACGTCAAGCTAATGACGAAAAAGAAGCGCTGCGTGGGAGGCAACCCATGAATTGTTGTTACAGGAACCCTTAGAAGTTAATAACCTATCCAAAAACACAAAAAAATCAGAAAACAGAAAACAGGGGCTGAATTTTTTTTTTTCCAGAGACCCTCTGCGCACCCGCGCAGCTATGCTGAGCGGCCGCGCAGGGGTCGAGTTCCAGAAAATTTTTTACAGTTCAGAAAAAAAAAACAAACAAAAACACAAAAACAGTTTTAGCCCATAAACCCACAAATTGTTCCCACTACCCCATCATTTTATCCCTTAATTCCCAAACCCTAATCTAATCCACACCCTATATATACATACACCTATCCTACATATCTCCCACAAAACTTCCTACACTTAAACCCTCTCACAAACATCAAAAATCAGTTCTTACATACTTTTATTCACGAATCAATGGCACCCAAGAGAGCACGCACTATTGACAGCAGCAGCACAGTTCCTACTGCTGATTCATCGAGGGGTACTGCTGCAAGGCCTCGGTTAACTGATAGAGCTGCGGAGGAGGAGTACACTAGGCTGTTGGGGAAGCCGATTCTGAAGGAGAGGGGGTTTTTACCATCAGGGAGGGATGGTGAGTTGTTGCCCATGATTGCAGAGAAGGGGTGGATAGCTTTTTATGAGTCACCCGAAGCAGTACCGATGAGCGTTGTTCGCGAGTTCTACGCGAACGCGAAGGCTGAAAAGAATGGGTTTTCTGTAGTCCGTGGGCTGACGGTTGATTATCATCCTGCGGCGATTCGCTGTGTGATTGGACAGCGAGAGAGGAAGCCCGAGGAGGAGAACTGGAATGAAAAGACTGCTGAGGATTTTGACTTGGATTTGATTTGTGCGACTCTCTGTCGACCGGGCACAGTTTGGACCCGCAGTCCAGGCAATAATGAGTAGCGTCACTTTCCGGCGATCGCCATGAACAGGTATGCCCGTGCATGGAATGCATTAATATGTGCTAATATTTTGCCTTCTTCACATGCATACGAGGTCACAGTTGAGAGAGCACAGTTGTTGTGGGGAATTCTGCATGATGAGTACTATGTGGACCTTGGTGAGTTTATCTACCAAGGAATTCTGAAGTTTTTGAGGGGAGCAAAGCATATGAACATCCCTTATGCATCCACGGTTACGAAGCTATGCCGAGCAGTGGGAGTGAACTGGCCGGCTCATTAGCAGTTGCAGTTGCCAGCAGCTCCGATTGATTCTGGCACTCTGAATGGGATGCAGGAGTGGACCGGTGGTGAGCCTGAGGAGCATGGGCTGGGTTATCGTCTTCCAGGAGGGCGTCCAGCACGAGGTGCTACTATGGCTAGGCCAGGGCGTGGTGAGGCTGGTTCTTCGAGAGCTCAGGAGGGTGCTGGGATGGGTGATGCCCAGTATAAGAGGCTTTCTCGGCGGATGGATGCCATATATGAGACACAGAGCAGGTTTGCTCAGGAACTCACCCTTGCGTTAGGGACTGCTTTTCGAGGCCTTGGTTTGCTCCGTTTCTTCGCCGTAATCTGCCCATTCCTTTCCTCTCGCAATGGTGAACACATGTCAAGGCTTATTCTTGATGATTCCTCCCCCGAAATGCAACTAATACCCTGAAATGCATAAACACTAGAAAAACGCATCAAATACACAAAATACTTGATTTCAAGACACCAATTTAAGCCATTTTAAGACGTTCTAAGTGGTATAAAATGCCACTTATCACACCCCCAAACTTAAATCGATGCTTGTTCTCAAGCGTCACAGACTCAAAAACAAATAAAAATATGCATGAATGCAATCTATATGAAAATGCAACGATCCCCCTTACTACAATTAACCAACCAAATTGTCACATCTCAACGAATGCAGTTAGACAACTAAAGATCAATAAACTCATGCAAACGGACATACAGCCAGAAACGTGGTGTGTGCAAATGCTTAACAGATATGCTTCGGAACTAGACCAATTATTATGACTAGACTATCCTCAAGGCAATCCTACGATTATACAAAGAATAAAAATTCTAGGCACAAAATGATATACAACACTACAAGAACTCTGGAGCTTACTACGGAATCGTGCTTTTTATTTACAACTCAAATGCTTATTTGACCGTGCAATGAGTGAGGTCCACAAAAGACTTATACAATGGTATTCATGTAACGAGCGTTAGGTTAGCGGATCCCAGACTCTAAAAGCCTTAGGTCACTAGGCACAAAGTCCCCTAAGAACTTAATAACTCGAATACCAAAGAGCCCACTCTTGATCAATTATGCAATTTTTTTTTAATAACTTCTGAGCAAGTGCGTTTCGCTCCATCTTGCTCAACCCTAGACTACTCGCAACATATGCGAGCCGGCTACTAGCCATTTGACGCCTAGCCACAACTAGCAACAACTTTCATATTTTTTTCTCCAAATTTTTTTTCTTTTTTTATGTTTTTATCACTAAGAACCTATAATCGAATTCTAAGCATAATAAGTAGATTGACCTTGAAAACAACCAAATCATAACAACAATCTAGCCCTTACGCATTCTTTAAGACTTATTGGACTTACAATTGTTTCTAGCATGCATATCAACCTACACAACTTAGTATCACTTTAATGCTATCACTACACTCGCATCAATATCACAATTCAGTCGATAACTTATTGCAAAAGGGATCATGGTAAATGTATGAGCTACATGACATTCATAAAAAAAAACTAAATGGCATAAATTATGCAACTATATGAACTAAACTATCATGAATATGCAACTAAATGACACACACACAATATTCCTTAACTACCACCCCCAAACTAAAAAACTTCACTGTCCTCAGTGAAAGTAGTAGAAAGGAACACAGGGTATACCTACTCGGAGTCATCATCATCATCACCCTCAGTGGGTGGAGTATCAGGCGGTGGGTATGCAGAGTCCTCACCAAAAACTGGCCACTGGATATCAGCTCTAAGGCCTCAAAAAGCAGTCCCTAACGCAAGGGTGAGCTCCTGAGCAAACCTGCTCTGCGTCTCATACATGGCATCCATCCACCGTGAAAGCCTCCTATACTGGGCATCACCCATCCCAGCACCCTCCTGAGCTCTCGAAGAACCAGCCTCACCACGCCCTGGCCTAGCCATAGTAGCACCTCGTGCTGGACGCTCTCCTGGAAGACGATAACCCAGCCCATGCTCCTCAGGCTCACCACCGGTCCACTCCTGCTTCCCATTCAGAGTGCCAGAATCAATCGGAGCTGCTGGCAACTGCAACTGCTCATGAGCCGGCCAGTTCACTCCCACTGCTCGGCATAGCTTCGTAACCGTGGATGCATAAGGGATGTTCATATGCTTTGCTCCCCTCAAAAACTTCAGAATTCCTTGGTAGATAAACTCACCAAGGTCCACATAGTACTCATCATGCAGAATTCCCCACAACAACTGTGCTCTCTCAACTGTGACCTCGTGTGCATGTGAAGAAGGCAAAATATTAGCACATATAAATACATTCCATGCACGGGAATACCTGTTCATGGCGATCGCCGGAAAGTGACGATACTCATTATTGCCTGGACTGCGGGTCCAAACTGTGCCCGGTCGACAGAGAGTCGCACAAATCAAATCCAAGTCAAAATCCTCAGCAGTCTTTTCATTCCAGTTCTCCTCCTCGGGCTTCCTCTCTCGCTGTCCAATCACACGGCGAATCGCCGCAGGATGATAATCAACCGTCAGCCCACGGACTACAGAACACCCATTCTTTTCAGCCTTCGCGTTCGCGTAGAACTCGCGAACAACGCTCATCGGTACTGCTTCGGGTGACTCACAAAAAGCTATCCACCCCTTCTCTGCAATCATGGGCAACAACTCACCATCCCTCCCTGATGGTAAAAACCCCCTCTCCTTCAGAATCGGCTTCCCCAACAGCCTAGTGTACTCCTCCTCCGCAGCTCTGTCAGTTAACCATGGCCTTGCAGCAGTACCCCTCGATGAATCAGCAGTAGGAACTGTGCTGCTGCTGTCAATAGTGCGTGCTCTCTTGGGTGCCATTGATTCTTGAATAAAAGTGTGTAAGAACTGATTTTTGATGTTTGTGAGAGGGTTTAAGTGTAGGAAGTTTTGTGGGAGATATGTAGGATAGGTGTATGTATATATAGGGTGTGGATTAGATTAAGGTTTGGGAATTAAGGGATAAAATGATGGGGTAGTGGGAACAATTCGTGGGTTTATGGGCTAAAACTATTTTTGTGTTTTTGTTTATTTGTTTTTTTTTTCTGAACTGTAAAAAATTTTCTGGAACTCGACCCCTGCGCGGCCGCTCAGCATAGCTGCGCAGGCGCGCAGAGGGTCTCTGGAAAAAAAAATTTTCAGACCCTGTTTTCTAATTTTTTTTTGTGTTTTTGGATAGGTTATTAACTTCTAAGGGTTCCTGTAACAACAATTCATGGGTTGCCTCCCACGCAGCGCTTCTTTTTCATCATTAGCTTGACGTTCCGTACCTTTCTCAAGTAGTCAACAAAATGGCACTAACCACCTCTCGGTTTGCCATGTCCCCATAGTAGTGCTTCAACCGCTGACCGTTAACCTTGAATGCTTGGTCTGAATCATTCTCAAAAATTTCCACCGCTCCATGTGGAAACATAGTTTTGACAATAAAAGGTCCAGACCACCTCGATTTCAACTTCTCAGGAAAAAGTCGGAGCCGAGAGTTGAATAAAAGAACTTGTTGCCCTGGCACAAATAACTTAGGATGTAGCTTCCTATCGTGCCACTTCTTCACCTTTTCCTTATACATTTTGTTATTCTCGTACGCTTGAAGTCGAAATTCATCAAGTTCATTAAGCTGAAGCATTCTTTTCTTACCAGCTGCATCTAAATCCAGGTTCAATTTCTTCAATGCCCAGTAGGCCTTATGCTCAAGCTCCGCCGGTAGATGACATCCCTTACCGTACACCAACTGAAATGGTGACATCCCAAGTGGAGTTTTGTATGCTGTTCTGTAAGCCCAAACAGCTTCATCGAGCTTTAAAGACCAATCCTTCCTTGACGGAAAAACAACCTTCTCTAGAATACGCTTTATCTCTCTGTTAGACACTTCCGCTTGACCATTTGTTTGCGGATGATAGGAAGTAGCTACTCGATGATTCACATTATAACGCTGCATCATAGAAGTGAACTTACGGTTGCAAAAATGCGATCCTTCATCACTTATGATTACCCGAGGTGTTCCAAACCTTGTGAAAATTTGCTTATGAAGAAAATTTAGCACTGCCTTTGCATCATTTGTCGGTAAAGCTTTAACTTCGACCCATTTTGAGACATAATCGACTACCAGCAAGATGTACTGATTATTGCAAGACGCGATAAAAGGCCCCATAAAATCGATTCCCCACACATCAAAGACCTCGGCTTCAAGCATTACATTTAATGGCATCTCATCCTTCCTTGACAAATTTCCCACTCTTTGGCAACGATCACACCTTAAAACAAACTGATGAGCATCCTTGAACAATAGGCCAGAAAAAACCTGCTTGCAGAATACGAGCTGCCGTCTTCTCACCTCCATAGTGTCCACCATAAACCGTGGAATGGCAGTCTCGTAATATCCCCTCCGTCTCACAGAACGGGATACATCTCCTGATGATCTGGTCAGCTCCCTGTCTAAACAAATATGGTTCATCCCACATATACCACTTCACCTCATGCAGAAACTTCTTCTTTTGAGCGGATGTCAAATTAAGAGGCATTATATTGCTGACGAGATAGTTTACAATATCTGCAAACCATGGTTCTTCCTCCTGAATTGCAAACAACTGCTCATCCGGAAAAGATTCATTGATTAACGTCCTATCTTGTGAAGTAGAATCGGGATTCTCCAACCTAGAGAGATGGTCAGCTACTTGATTCTCAGTACCTTTTCTATCTTTGATCTCTAACTCAAATTCCTGAAGTAAAAGCACCCAACGAATGAGTCTCGGCTTCGAATCCTTCTTAGAAACCAGATAGCGAATAGCTGCATGATCAGTGAATACTGTTACTTTCGTACCAAGCAGATAAGATCGAAATTTCTCAAAGCCAAAGACTATAGCCAAAAGCTCCTTCTCAGTAGTGGTGTAGTTCAATTGGGCACCATTTAAAGTCTTACTCGCATAGTAGACCACATGGAAGAGATTTTTCTTGCGCTGTCCCAGAACTGCACCTACCGCATAATCACTCGCATCACACATCATCTCAAACGGTTCTATCCAATCTGGTGCTGTAATAACTGGTGCAGTGATCAAATTCTTCTTGAGAGTCTCGAATGCTGCCAAACATTCATCATCAAATTTGAACGGCACATCTTTCTCAAGCTAATTGCACAACGGCTTAGATATCTTTGAAAAGTCCTTGATGAATCGCCGATAAAAACCCGCATGACCAAGAAAACTACGGATTCCTTTCATAGAATTAGGTGGGGGAAGATTTTCAATGACTCCCACCTTGGCCTTGTCCACCTCCAGACCCTTGCTAGAGACCTTATGCCCAAGGATAATGCCTTCAGGCACCATAAAATGACATTTCTCCCAATTAAGCACCAAATTAGTTTCCACGCATCTTTTGAGTACGGCGCACAGATTATTCAAACATTCATCATATGAGTGTCCAAAGACGGAGAAGTCATCCATGAACACTTCGACGTTATTTCCAATCATGTCAGAGAATATAGCAATCATACATCTCTGAAAAGTGGCCGGGGCGCCACATAACCCAAACGAAACTCTGCGAAAAGCAAATGTGCCAAATGGACAAGTGAAGGTAGTCTTTTCCTGATCCTCTGGTGCAATACAAATCTGATTATACCCGGAATAACCATCCAGAAGACAAAAATACTCATGACCCGCCAATCTGTCAAGCATTTGATCAATAAATGGAAGGGGGAAGTGATCCTTCCTTGTGGCTTTGTTCAATTTTCTATAATCCATGCATACTCTCCATCCTGTAACTGTTCGAGTAGGGATGAGCTCATTCTTTTCATTTGCGACCACAGTGATACCTCCCTTCTTAGGTACACATTGTACGGGGCTCACCCACGAGCTGTCAGAAATAGGATAAATGATGCCTGCATCTAGCCATTTCAGAATTTCTTTCTTCACCACCTCCTTCATGATGGGATTCAGTCTTCGCTGCTGTTCCACAGTTGGCTTACTACCTTCCTCTAGCAGAATTTTATGCATACAATATGAAGGACTTATCCCCTTGATGTCTGCTATGGTCCATCCTATAGCCGATTTGAATTCTCTCAAAATCCTTAAGAGCTTGTCTTCCTCACTACCTGAAAGGTCAGATGAAATAATAACAGGTAAAGTAGATGAATCACCTAAAAAAACATACCTCAAGTGTTCAGGTAATGGTTTGAGCCCCAAGGTAGGTGCTTCCTCTATTGATGGTTTGAGCTTCCCTTCAGCATTCTTAAGGTCAGAAGTACCAAGAGATTCAAATGGTATGTCCAGCTTTCACTTCCATGGAGAAGCGTTCAGATATTGTAATTGCTCGTTGCTATCTTCATCATCGCTGTCAAAATCCCCCACTAAGGCCTTTTCCAATGCATCAGACATTAGCATGTGATCGAGTTCCGAAGTAACCGCAGTATCAATCACATCCACTTTTAAGCACTCCTCATCTTCTGTAGGGAATTTCATTGCCTTGAATACATTGAAGGTCACATCCTGATCTTGGACCCGCATAGTAAGTTCACCTTTTTGCACATCTATCAAGGTACGGCCAGTAGCCAAGAAAGGCCTTCCCAAGATTATGGGAATCTTCTTATCTTCTTCAAAATCCAGAATAACAAAATCTGCTGGAAAGAAGAGCTTATCCACCTTGATGAGCACATCCTCAACTATGCCCCTTGGGTAAGTAATGGAACGGTCAGCCAATTGTAGCGACATGTATGTGGGTTTTGGATCAGGCAGATCCAGCTTTTTAAAGATCGACAACGACATCAGATTAATGCTTGCTCCCAAATCACAAAGGCACTTGTCAAAAGTTAGATTGCCAATAGTGCAAGGAATGGTGAAGCTTCCTGGATCTTTCAGTTTTGGTGGTAACTTTTGCTGCAGAACAGCGCTGCATTCTTCCGTGAGAGCAACGGTTTCAAGGTCATCCAGTTTCACCTTCCTTGCAAGAATAGTCTTCATAAACTTCGCATAACTAGGCATTTGTTCCAGAGCCTCAGCGAAAGGTATATTGATGTGAAGTTTCTTGAACACCTCCAGAAACTTCCCGAACTGTCTATCCAGCTTTTGTTGCTGCAATCTCTTAGGAAAAGGTGGTGGAGGATAGAGCTGTTTCTCCCCTGTATTAGCCTTAGGCAGAGTGTGTTCAATAGTAGTCTTCCTTGGTTCCGCCGCTTTCTCCTTTTGCTTAGATTCTTCATCTCTAACTTCAGCTTCGACTTCCTTTGCCTTTTCAGCATCAGCCACTTTTCCAGACCTTAAGGTAATAGCCTTTGTAATAACCCCAATTTTTGAGAAATTTTGAAACCCTTATGAATAGTGTTTTTTTTGCTGAACGAGAAAACTTTTCATGCCACACTATGTAGGGGTTCTGTTATGGATATTCTGAGATTTTATTAGTACTCTATATGGTATATAAGTGTATGTAAAGATCGTCAGAATCCAATTCCGAACACTTTGATTTTTCCCAGAAATCCACTAGATACGGAAAGAATTGAGAAAAAGGTAACAGGATAAAAAGGATTTAAATTAAAGGATTATAGGAGAGGATCATAAAAGGAATATAATATATTGAGAAAGGTTAAGGGAACCTAAGTAATAAGATCCCGGGTATGATCCCTCAAACGATAAACGAGAACGAAAGATAAGCGAACCGTAAAACAAATAAGTGACCAAGATACAAGCTTGTACAAGAAGCCAGGGATTGTGACATCATCAAACCACAAGGTGTGGACAAGTGGGAGCATTATGACATGTGCAAGGTGACATAGGCATGATAAAAAAGGAAGGAATTGTTGGATGATTGTAAACCACACAAAGTTCAAGGTTAGAAGGGTAATTAACCAAAAAACAAAACCAAAACAACCTAGCTAGCCAAAACAAATCAAAGCAAACACAAAATTTTTCATTCTTCAAGCATTGCTCTCGGCTTTTCATCTTTTTCAAAGGAAGAAAAATCAAAAATCAAGTTCCAAACATTGTTAAATCACAAGGTAATTATCTAAGCTTCCTTGTACATAGATATAGTTATGCTATAAGTTTAAGCTCCTAATTCCTTCACAATCTCTTCCAATAAATCAAGGAAGAATATGGTGAATAGTAACCTTCAAGAAATAACTTTAGTTTTCTTGAATTTTTATGAAAGATTAAGGTTATACAAGCAAGGATCAAGGTTCTTTAGGCATTCAAAGTTCTTGTGTTGTGTTAAAAAGCTTCAAGGAAGGTATAATCTCTTAACCAAGCTTTGTTATTGAATGTTAAGAGCATAATATGAGTATTGTAGTTCATGAGAGGCTTGATGGTTGTGTATGTAGAGATTAGTGAGTTTTGGGATGTTGTTGGATTGGTAAATGTTGTTGTTTTGATTAAAAGAACTTAAGTATGATTAAAGTTAAGCTTAGGCATAAGTATGAATGACTAAATTGAATTGATTGGGGTTGTTTTGATGTGATAAGGATGGATGTTGGTTGTATGTTGGATTTGAGGTTGATTTGGGATGGTTTTGAATGGTTTAAAATATTGGAAATCGCGTAAATATAGCCGTCGTAACGTCCGATTTTCTTTAGACTGTTTTTGTGCATAACAATAGGACCCGAGAACCCCCTGCTAAATTATGACAATTGCCATGTCTAGATAGCTCATGTTACGAGCTTCGTTTTGATATGTAGTTCGTTCGATTCCGATGCACGGTTTAGGAGAAACGACCATTTCAAGTAACGGCGTTTCGCGAACGAAACTTTTCCCCTCGCCTTACTTTGAAACATAGGTTAAAGACCAAAAAGGGTTAATTAATGTATGAAACATTTATGGTAAGTGTGTTAGGCAGTTGGTAAGACACTCGCGAAGGAATCGCCTTAAAACTCATAAAGGTTAAATTATTAAAAATAGTGGAGCCGAGGGTACCCGGGTGACTTAAGCAAATCAGTAAGCGCAAAACGAGCGTTAGAGTCTGAGTTGGTTAGAGTATAGATTTACAAGTGACTTTGGTTTAATTCCAACATACTTGTTGCTTATAGGTTACCAGACTCGTCCCGAGCCATTCGTAACCCCCAGTCGCTCAGGCAAGTTTTCTACCCGTTATACTGTTGTTGTGATGAATATATGTATATGCATTATCTTGCGATAGATGCATGTTGGTTAATTAGCAAATGTTGCGATATATTGAAGCATGCTGATATGGTATATATATGCATGCCTGTTTCGTATTCTTGATTTATATATCTGTTGGTTCAAATGCTTATTCGTTGCATAATACCTATGCTAGAGATAAGCGGTATTTGCGTATACCCTTAGTATAGAGACCCAAAGGTGAAAACATTTTCTAAAACCGGGAGTCGAGGATCCCGAGTAGATTTTATATATATATATATATATATATATATATATATATATTTATATATATATGGTTATAGTTTTCAAAACTATTAATCGAATAAGGTTATTCGATAACTTTATTTTATTAATGAATATTATCTTGAATATTCATTCGAGGGCTTATGACTCCTTTTATTTTATTAATTGAATATTATTTGAATATTCATTTGAGGATGTATGACTCCTTTATTTTATTTAATGAATATTATTTATAATATTCATTCGAGGTATTATGACTCCGCTTATTACTGAAATATATTCTTTATTTTATTAAAGAATAAGGTGTTAATAATCAAACTTATTTTCGATTATTCAAATAAAGATAATACTTTCATATAAGTGTATCTTTGGTTATTTAATACTCGTTTCAAGTATAAGTTTTAAAACTTCTACTTCAATTATTTTTATAAAGATTATTCTTTATGGGAATATTATTTAAATAATAATATTCAGATATTTTCTAATATATCGGGACTGATTTATTTCATTAAATCAGCTTTAATCCAAACATTCTTAAAAATGTTTTCGAGTCTTCAAAATGATTTTAAAAGTTAGAGCGGATCCCAAAACTCGTTTTCCGATTTAAGATCTTCCTTTCGAAAGAGACTTGAATATTCGCTCAAAAATCTTGGGGATCCGGCTCTGTGGTGTATTTTATATTCACAACATGGTTGCTGTTTTGAGAAAACAATTTGATTACTTGCCCAATGTTCGGGAAGTAAGTCCATCTGATTGAGTCGGCATAAGCGACAGGCCGGAGTACGGTCTATAAAGTGTAAGTGGCTGGGTGGCAGTCCATCAACGCGTGAGTGGCCGGGTAACGGTCTAGCGCGAGGTCCTAATGCGGCCAGGGTGATGACCGGTGAGGAATTCACCCATCTACAGTAGAAAAGGTTACTTATTGGTATCTTTGCCTGATCAGCAAGATATCTGGTTTATGCCAAAATTCTTTTCCTTCCAAATTCATTGGATATTGCAACTCTGTTCATACTTTACATGACAGAGGTTTTCAGGAAATGTATGGGAGATATATATGAATATATTTATATATCGGGACATAATGAAGTATCTCGTAACTTCATTATTTATAATGATATTCAAAGATTGAATCTATTCAAATCTTGTCTTGTAGTCTCATAACCTTTGAAACTGATTATAACTTGAACGGGGGTAGTTCAAGTAGTATTTGGGAAAGATATAAGTATTTTGGGGTATCTTGTAACTTCATCTTTTAAACTTATATCTAGTTAATGATTATCTTATGCATGACAAAGATTTTCAGAAAAACGTTGAGACAAGGTTAGATATATGAGATCACCTTGCAACGATATTTTTATATACAGTTATACACTGGAACTCTGTGTATATTATGCATGGAAGAGGACTTCCAAGATTTTGAAAAGTATATATGTATATATACTGAATATTTTGCGACTTCATCGCATTAAGATATCAAACTTGGTTCATTTCTTCTGACCAAGACTTTCATGAGTACTATGAGAAGGCTCATATATTGTAAATCATTATACATATTATTTTAGTGGGCTTGCTGCTCACCCTTGCTTTATTTCTTCATCACACAACAACAGTTAGGAAAGATGGCCAGACTCCAGCAGACCCAGCGCAAGCGCGTGGGAAGCGTCCCGCGTCTTCCCGTTGATGTTGTAGCTGCTATAGCTGCAGAGGTAGATCTATTGTAGATCAGACCATCTACTTTTGAGAATCAATTATGTATAATTATAACTTGTGACAGATAATGGCAATTAACTGTAAATTTATCAAGAAATTATTTTGGGTTGTAATAACTTTTAAATTGTGAATTCAAAAACTTGTACTTATTTAAATTTCATCTCTGAGACTATAACGGGTTGTGGTGTGTGTTAGTGTAGGGTCACAGCATAAGGTTATTATTATTAATTAAGTGAAGTGATATTGTGGAAAAAAAGACCGTGACGACCCGGATCCCCGACCCCGGATCTGGGGGTGTTACAGAAATGGTATCAGAGCTAAGCGTTATAAACCTCAGAGATGATGGGACATTAAGATAATAAGTTCACTACGATAATAAGAACTCTTGCCAAGTTCATAGTCGGGCTACCTAACATAGTACTGACAGTTAAAACCCTTATGGGAACCCTTATAAATATCGTGATAGGAGTGTAGTTCGTTATCGTATATGGTAGCGGGACTCCGAACCCTGAGGTTGAGGAGCAACATCGCGATGATATTTTATTACTAATTGGAGATCGGATTGTGGATCCGATAGAGTGTCCTAATGCAGGACCGGATGATGTTGATATTGAGGATTTAGCGGTTGAGGATGTTGTCCTAGAAGGGATAGTTGTTGAGGAGGATCCCATGGAGGATCCTGACAGGATTGGATAAAGGACCACTGATGAATTGATGACCATGGTTTGGTCGACTACCAGAGGTAGGATTGGCCGGTCACTACCGGAGGTTCGTTCAAGTTGTAAAGATAGTAGCCCCTTTAACGCGGCTTACTCGTAAGACTGAGAAGTTCGAATGGACAGAGAAATGCGAGAACAGCTTTCAAGAACTGAAGCAGAGGTTGGTGATGGCCCTTATGCTGGCGTTGCCGGATGGAAAAAGAGATTTTGTGAAGTATAGTGACGCTTCGCACAAGGGCTTAGGATGCGTGCTTATGCAGCACGGTAAGGTAATCGCGTACATGTCAAGACAATTAAGGTAATATGAAATTCGATATCCCCGCTCATGAGCTTAGGCTCGTGGCAATAGTTTTACCCTAAGGATTGGAGGCACTACTTGTATGGAGAGAAGTGCGAGAATTACCTAAGCCATAAGTGCTCTAGTACATTTTCACGTAGAAAGAGCTCAACGTATGGCAGAGGAGGCAGTTAGAGCTAATCAAGAATAATGATTGGGAGATTCTTTATCATTCGGGGAAAGCCAATATGGTGGCTGATGCCCTTAGTAAAAAGGAGAGACTCAAGATGATAATGTCTTTTGGAGAGTTTATAAGAGATTTTGAGAAAATGGAAATAGAAGTGAAGGTAACCGGAGCCGGTACCGAAAAGCTGTTTGAGATTGCAATACAGCCCGAATTATTGGAAAAGATCATATTGTGCCAGAAAAAGTTATGAATGAAGGCAGAGAGCCAACAATTAGATAAAAGATTAATATCGAGAAAGATGATAAGGGAATAATGAGGTATTCCTATAGAATTTGGGTTCCGAAAGTTCAAGAGCGTAAGGATGAGAACTTAGATGAGAGCCATAGTTTGAGGAATAAGATTTAGAGCAAACCCTGAACGTGATAGTCAGGGAGGTCGCCATCAAGATAGAAGGAACCCATGACATAATGGAGTGGAAAATGAGGATTTTAAATTAAGAGATGACCCCAATTATGGGGAGTAGGATGAAACATTTCATACTAAGGAAACAGAAAGTCGAGTAAGGAAAGGAGACCCGAGATGGTACTCCTATACGGCAATTCATGGACCTGTCTAAAAAGAACTTAGACTATTATCCCCAACCACCACCCTGAGGAGACAGTGCGGTGAGAAATTCTTTCAGGACCTTTAAGTCGCTAAGCTCTAAGAGTTCCATGGAACAAGCTGACCCAGCCGAGGTAAGAGCCTGGCTAAAGGAAATAGAGGAATCATTTGAGATTCTAAATGATTGACGAACCACAAAGGACTGTTTTTGTCACTTACCCTCCTAAGAGAGAGGCCACCCGCTGGTGAAAGACCAAGAAAGGCACGGAGCCAGAGGTTATGATAAACTGATTAAAGTTCAGCCAATTGTTTTCGGGAAAGTAATTCCCAAGGTTATGGAGAGAGTGTAAAAGCTTTAGAGCCAGAACAAAGGCAGACGAGTATGATGAATTGTGAATCTAAGTTGTAAAAGTTATCAAGATTCGTTCTGAGGACACGAATCCAGAATGACGGGATGTTTGAAATCAATGCTTAAGTTATGTTGGTTCATGAAATAATGATAAGAGAAAGGAAAATAAAAAGAAACTGAAGTGGAAAGGAATATAAAGGCAATAGAGTTTGAGGAATGATAAGGGAGTTGGGTATGAGGAAACCCTAAAGACTCATAGCAATAGAAATAGAAAAGTATGTAATCGTCAGGATGATGATGATCCACCATGAGTTAAAATTGATGGTTGAAGGCATAAGAGATACATATATTGTACCCCCTTTAAGTTGGGAGGATTCGAGGAAACCTTGAGATAGTTCGAAGGATAAATATTGAGACACGGATAGACTGAGGAGACAAGAGAGTAAGAAATCAGGAAAAATTGGATGAAGGAAGTGACCTTCAATAATGTGAAATGTAAGACCGGTGGCTCGATACCCAGAAAGGGAGACGCCAGGTATGAGAGATATCCCAACATTGAGATGACTGTTGAGATAAATAACAAAAGTAAATAAGGAATTATTAAGAAGAAGTTCACGTTGAACACGACCAATATCTTCCAGAACATCCTTGTTATCGTTACCAAATTAGGCAAGACAAGCGGATAACCGTTGTTATCTTTTGGAGGCCATATGGATTGACCTCAATTTGAATAAGGATGCTATTATGAAGTTAGGTATAGACTATCGAGGTGGGAATGATGAATATGATAATCTATCAAGGATATATGACTTGATTTATTCGTGGAAGGATGCAGGTACCTTTTTAAGGTGGAATTAAGGATAGAACATTGGTAACTTAAAATGAATCCTAGGGGACTGCATAAAGGTTGGCATGTCACCCTTAATAGGGACAATATGAGTTTTGACAGTATGATTGGGAGAGGGTTAAGGTAACAACAACCTTTAAGAATCAGTGGAGAAATTTTGCAGAAGTATATAGACAATGGTTCTACTATTAGTAAATGGTATTGTGATATGCCCTGTATCTAGGGAATACAGGAGGAACGATTGAAGGATAACCTTAGAGGTTTTATAAGGAAAAAGGTAATATTCAAAATTCTCAAGAATAGAAATGTGGATAAAGGAAATATGACGTAATTATAATGATGCCAAGTGGGGCACGTGTTAAACCACGAGAAAGTATGGATCGAACCAGTAATGGTCGAAATTGTTCAGGGCAATTAGGACTTAAGAAAAAAAAAATGTTCTAAGTACGATCGAGAGTCAGTCGCGACAGTGATTAACCTCTAAAGACTGAGGCAATAACTTATGGAAAAATGGTGATTTTTTTTTTCTTCTCATCAGATTTTAATGAAAACATCTTCACATAAGCTGTGATGGAAATAAGGTAGAAAATTTATTTGGAGGTGGTTAAAATGACATTGACTGTAAGGAAATTTTACTATCAGGAAAGGCCAAAGAGGTGGCCGACACTTTAAAGGTAAGTGGATAATTATAGGCGCGTGTGCCAAAAGAATACAGTGATGATGGTTAAAAATGTGAAGGTTGAATTATGGTTTGGAAGATTGACATTCCTTCTGATGACTGTGCAATACCCAACCGTAATAGTAGTTGGTAAAGGTTTAATTCGTGTAATCTCCATGAACGGGCTATCTATCTTAGAAGGTCCTATCTTGAGATAAGCCAGGACCATGTTTCAAAAAGGACTAGATGAACCCTTGAGTTAATTCTTCTATTTAGGGCGTATGATTAAGAATGGTATTAACCTGCTATCGTTGCTTTGATTGAAACTCTTCTGCACTTTTATCTGCTTCATGTCATGTATGTATGTCAGGATCAGGAGTGTTCTTCATGAATCAGGAATGGTGATTATGTTACCTCCTTAGAAGGATTTGATACGAGATGTATGGACTCTGTATGGTTAGCTATTAAGACTTCAGGGAAAATGAATGACTACAGTGGGTCAGTGGTGGACCATAGTAAGGCAGCAATGATTCTGCGAGTAGTGAGCTGATTACAACCATGAGAGTTGTATTGGAATGGGTGTTGAGATTGAGTACCACTAATCGGGTCGTGGTAGTGTATAAGTTATCATTGATAGACTAATTAAGTAGAGTATCTACCTGGTGAATAATTATTATTTCTTATCAATAGAGAGTCGTATTATTATACGAGGAAGGTTGCGGTGCAAGCATAGAATTCTAGTAACGATGATGTATAGAATGAGATCCCAAATTCGATTTTCGATGTCGAGGGAGTTTCAAAGGTGATTATGTATAAGCTCAAGGAAGAGTGTGGGTCCATAGAATGATGGACGGGATAGCGAAAATATTTAGGCATGGGAAATACGAGGCTATAATGCTTAATGTTGATTTATATACGTATATGATTTGTTCTCCTATGACAAACCTCTATAGTTCAGAGGTAGGTTGCAAGCCAGATATTTTGTGGCAGTATATTTTTTTTCATATATACAATTCTCTTCAATTCGTTCTTTTCTCTTCTTTTCATTTCATGTAAGCTGATAAGAACAACCCTTCCAGAAAGGGGAGGTATTGCCGAATGAATATCTATCTGTGTGATAGAAGCCTAGTAGGATACCAGCTATTGTTTAATTGCTTGTCAAGTACTAAAGGCTGGCCACCTTCTATACTAACTAAGCGATATAACAAGTGTTCATGATCATAGTGATCTCTCAACAAATTCCTTTACTTCTATATGAAGGATTAAGCTTCCAAAGATAGAAGCAGCTGAAAAAGGAGTAGTAAAGTTATGGTGGTATTCAGAATGGAAACACGTTCATGATACTAAGGTTGACGTGGTTATTAAAAGGTTATAGAACACTAACGAGCAAAAGTGTAACCAGTATAATATTATGTACGGAAGATAGCAACGACTACGAACTGGAAAAGGATGGGTAGTGAGAAGCAAAAGATATAATGCTAGAAGCTATGATGAGAGCCGGTGCAATAGACTTGAAAGAATTTGGAATGATCACTTAACGCAGATTAAGTTATCTCACGATAATCGATCGTATGTTAGTATCGAGGTATCGCCTTATGAGATCCTTGAGGGAAGACAACGTCGATCTCCCTTATGTTAGGATGAAGTTGTAGAGCGCAAGATGCTCGGACCAGCAGTGGTCCAAAGGACCAAGGATATAATAGATCTAATCAGAGGACGGCAGGTAGTAGCCCAAGATGGACATGATAAATATGTTGATTTGACACGAAAGAACAAAGAATAGGAAGTAGGGGACCTAGTGTTGTTATAGGTATTCCCTTGGAAAGGAAGGATGAGGTTCGGAAAGAAATGAAAGCTAAGTCCATGAATTGTTGGACCCTTGGATATATTAAGACATATTGGGAAGTTATCATATGAGCTAGCCCTAACCCCGAACATGTAACAAGTTCGTAACGTGTTTCACGTATCAATGTTAAGGAAGTGTAATTCAGATGCCAGATAAATAGGGGCATATGAGCGCGTAGACATGCAACCCGACGTAACCTATATGGAGCAACCAGGAAGGGTTATAGAATGAAAAGGAACAAGTGCTTAGGGGAAGGATTATCAAACTAGGCAGAGTTTGGTGGCAGGACCACAATGTGGGAAAATTGACTTGAGAGTTAGAAAGTGCAATATTAAGAAGGTATCCCTATTCATTTCTATCTGATTCCGGGACGGAATCCTTTTAAGGAGGGGAGACTGTAATAACCCCAATTTTTGAGAAATTTTGAAACCCTTATGAATAGTGTTTTTTTTGCTGAACGAGAAAACTTTTCATGCCACACTATGTAGGGGTTCTGTTATGGATATTCTGAGATTTTATTAGTACTCTATATGGTATATAAGTGTATGTAAAGATCGTCAGAATCCAATTCCGAACACTTTGATTTTTCCCGGAAATCCACTAGATACAGAAAGAATTGAGAAAAAGGTAACAGGATAAAAATGATTTAAATTAAAGGATTATAGGAGAGGATCATAAAAGGAATATAATATATTGAGAAAGGTTAAGGGAACCTAAGTAATAAGATCCCGGGTATGATCCCTCAAACGATAAACGAGAACGAAAGATAAGCGAACCGTAAAACAAATAAGTGACCAAGAGACAAGCTTGTACAAGAAGCCAGGGATTGTGACATCATCAAACCACAAGGTGTGGACAAGTGGGAGCATTATGACATGTGCAAGGTGACATAGGCATGACAAAAAAGGAAGGAATTGTTGGATGATTGTAAACCACACAAAGTTCAAGGTTAGAAGGGTAATTAACCAAAAAACAAAACCAAAACAACCTAGCTAGCCAAACCAAATCAAAGCAAACACAAAATTTTTCATTCTTCAAGCATTGCTCTCGGCTTTTCATCTTTTTCAAAGGAAGAAAAATCAAAAATCAAGTTCCAAGCATTGTTAAATCACAAGGTAATTATCTAAGCTTCCTTGTACATAGATATGGATATGCTATAAGTTTAAGCTCCTAATTCCTTCACAATCTCTTCCAATAAATCAAGGAAGAAGATGGTGAATAGTAACCTTCAAGAAATAACTTTAGTTTTCTTGAATTTTTATGAAAGATTAAGGTTATACAAGCAAGGATCAAGGTTCTTTAGGCATTCAAAGTTCTTGTGTTGTGTTAAAAAGCTTCAAGGAAGTTATAATCTCTTAACCAAGCTTTGTTATTGAATGTTAAGAGCATAATATGAGTATTGTAGTTCATGAGAGGCTTGATGGTTGTGTATGTAGAGATTAGTGAGTTTTGGGATGTTGTTGGATTGGTAAATGTTGTTGTTTTGATTAAAAGAACTTAAGTATGATTAAAGTTAAGCTTAGGCATAAGTATGAATGATTAAATTGAATTGGTTGGAGTTGTTATGATGTGATAAGGATGGATGTTGGTTGTATGTTGGATTTGAGGTTGATTTGGGATGGTTTTGAATGGTTTAAAATATTGGAAATCGCGTAAATATAGCCGTCGTAACGTCCGATTTTCTTTAGACTGTTTTTGTGCATAACATTAGGACCCGAGAACCCCCTGCTAAATTATGACAATTGCATTGTCTAGATATCTCATGTTACGAGCTTCGTTTTGATATATAGTTCGTTCGATTCCGATGCACGGTTTAGGAGAAACGACCGTTTCAAGTAACGGCGTTTCGCGAACGAAACTTTTCCCCTCGCCTTACTTTGAAACATAGGTTAAAGACCAAAAAGGGTTAATTAATGTATGAAACATTTATGGTAAGTGTGTTAGGCAGTTGGTAAGACACTCGCGAAGGAATCGCCTTAAAACTCGTAAAGGTTAAATTATTAAAAATGGTGGAGCCGAGGGTACCCGGGTCACTTAAGCAAATCAGTAAGCGCAAAACGAGCGTTAGAGTCTGAGTTGGTTAGAGTATAGATTTACAAGTGACTTTGGTTTAATTCCAACATACTTGTTGCTTATAGGTTACCAGACTCGTCCCGAGCCATTCGTAACCCCCAGTCGCTCAGGTAAGTTTTCTATCCGTTATACTGTTGTTGTGATGAATATATGTATATGCATTATCTTGCGATAGATGCATGTTGGTTAATTAGCAAATGTTGCGATATATTGAAGCATGCTGATATGGTATATATATGCATGCCTGTTTCGTATTCTTGATTTATATATCTGTTGGTTCAAATGCTTATTCGTTGCATAATACCTATGCTAGAGATAAGCGGTATTTGCGTATACCCTTAGTATAGGGACCCAAAGGTGAAAACATTTTCTAAAACCGGGAGTCGAGGATCCCGAGTAGATTTTATATATATATATATATATTTATATATATATGGTTATAGTTTTCAAAACTATTAATCGAATAAGGTTTATTCGATAACTTTATTTTATTAATGAATATTATCTTGAATATTCATTCGAGGGCTTATGACTCCTTTTATTTTATTAATTGAATATTATTTGAATATTCATTTGAGGATGTATGACTCCTTTATTTTATTTAATGAATATTATTTATAATATTCATTCGAGGTATTATGACTCCGCTTATTACTGAAATATATTCTTTATTTTATTAAAGAATAAGGTGTTAATAATCAAACTTATAACGATTATTCAAATAAAGATAATACTTTCATATAAGTGTATCTTTGGTTATTTAATACTCGTTTCAAGTATAAGTTTTAAAACTTCTACTTCAATTATTTTTATAAAGATTATTCTTTATGGGAATATTATTTAAATAATAATATTCAGATATTTTCTAATATATCGGGACTGATTTATTTCATTAAATCAGCTTTAATCCAAACATTCTTAAAAATGTTTTCGAGTCTTCAAAATGATTTTAAAAGTTAGAGCGGATCCCAAAACTCGTTTTCCGATTTAAGATCTTCCTTTCGAAGGAGACTTGAATATTCGCTCAAAAATCTTGGGGATCCAGCTCTGTGGTGTATTTTATATTCGCAACATGGTTGCTGTTTTGAGAAAACAATTTGATTACTTGCCCAATATTCGGGAAGTAAGTCCATCTGATTGAGTCGGCATAAGCGACAGGCCGGGGTACGGTCTATAAAGTGTAAGTGGCTGGGTGGCAGTCCATCAACGCGTGAGTGGCCGGGTAACGGTCTAGCGCGAGGTCCTAATGCGGCCAGGGTGATTACCGGTGAGGAATTCATCCATCTACAGTAGAAAAGGTTCCTTATTGGTATCTTTGCCTGATCAGCAAGATATCTGGTTTATGCCAAAATTCTTTTCCTTCCAAATTCATTGGATATTGCAACTCTGTTCATACTTTACATGACAGAGGTTTTCAGGAAATGTATGGGAGATATATATGAATATATTTATATATCGGGACTTAATGAAGTATCTTGTAACTTCATTATTTATAATGATATTCAAAGATTGAATCTATTCAAATCTTGTCTTGTAGTCTCATATATGTGATGAACCTTTGAAACTGATTATAACTTGAACGGGGGTAGTTCAAGTAGTATTTGGGAAAGATATAAGTATTTTGGGGTATCTTGTAACTTCATCTTTTAAACTTATATCTAGTTAATGATTATCTTATGCATGACAAAGATTTTCAGAAAAACGTTGAGACAAGGTTAGATATATGAGATCACCTTGCAACGATATTTTTATATACAGTTATACACTGGAACTCTGTGTATATTATGCATGGAAGAGGACTTCCAAGATTTTGAAAAGTATATATGTATATATACTGAATATTTTGTGACTTCATCGCATTAAGATATCAAACTTGGTTCATTTCTTCTGACCAAGACTTTCATGAGTACTATGAGAAGGCTCATATATTGTAAATCATTATACATATTATTTTGGTGGGCTTGTTGCTCACCCTTGCTTTATTTCTTCATCACACAACAACAGTTAGGAAAGATGGCCAGACTCCAGCAGACCCAGCGCAAGCGCGTGGGAAGCGTCCCGCGTCTTCCTGTTGATGTTGTAGCTGCTATAGCTGCAGAGGTAGATCTATTGTAGATCAGACCATCTACTTTTGAGAATCAATTATGTATAATTATAACTTGTGGCAGATAATGGTAATTAATTGTAAATTTATCAAGAAATCATTTTGGGTTGTAATAACTTTTAAATTGTGGATTCAAAGACTTGTACTTATTTAAATTTCATCTCTGAGACTATAACGGGTTGTGGTGTGTGTTAGTGTAGGGTCACAGCATAAGGTTATTATTATTAATTAAGTGAAGTGATATTGTGGAAAGAAAGACCGTGACGACCCGGATCCCCGACCCCGGATCTGGGGGTGTTACAGCCTTGACTTGCTCTTTAGCTTCCTTCCTGCCTGGTACTTCCGTGTCACTGGGAAGAGTGCAAGGTTGACGATTGAGCACTGCATTGGCTAATTGACCGATTTGATTTTCCAAGGTCTTGATAGAAACCGCCTGACTCTTGCACAACAGCTTAAGTTCCTCAAAATCAGCACTAGTGGGTGCAGCTGTACTTCCCTGTTGAGGATATGATTGCCTTGTAGCATACTGCTGTGGTTGCTGGAATCCAGGAAGGGTTAAACTGTTTACTCACTCCTTGCTGATATGGTGGCTGAATAGCATTCTGATTATTCCCCCAGCTGAAATTTGGATGATTTCTGTTATTAGGATGATAGGTCGCTGGCACAGGCTGCTGTTGTCGCTGATAATTATTCACATACTAAACAGATTCGTTGACAAGAGAACACTGATCCGTAGCATGAGAACCTGCACAAAGCTCACAAACCATAGCTATTTGATTAACTCCATACGTAGCCAGAGAATCAACCTTCATTGATAGCGCTTGGAGCTGGGCTGCAATAGCGGTGGCTGCATCAACTTCCAGAATACCTGCTACCTTGCCTGACGTCATCCTCTGAGTTGGGTTTTGATGCTCATTTGCAGTCATCGTCTCTATAAGATTATACACCTCAGTATAGCTTTTAGCCCATAAGGCTCCTCCAGCTGCTGCATCGAGCATGGGCCGAGATTGGGCCCCCAAACCATTATAGAAACCAGTGATCACCATCCAATCCGGCATTCCATGAGGTGGACATTTTCTCAACATTTCCTTGTAGCGTTCCCAAGCCTCGCACATAGATTCTGTAGGTTGCTGCGCAAACTGAGTAAGAGCACTCCTCATAGCAGCAGTCTTTGCCATTGGATAAAACTTCACCAGAAACTTTTGCGCAAGATCTTGCCACGTAGTGATGGACCCAGCTGGTTCAGAATGTAACCAGTCTTTAGCCTTATCCCTCAGTGAGAATGGGAAAAGCCTCAACTTGATAGCCTCAGCAGTCACGCCATTATACTTAAAAGTGCTGCAGATCTCGACAAAATTCCTTATGTGCATGTTGGGGTCTTCAGTTGCCGCTCCTCCAAAAGAAACAGAATTCTGCACCATCTGAATAGTGCCCGGCTTGATTTCAAAGGTGTTAGCTTGAATAGCCGGATGAAGGATGCTTGACTGAATGTCATCAATTTTAGGCCGAGAAAAATCCATAAGAGCTGGATCAGCTTGAACAATACGATCTCCCATGTTTACTGGTTCTTTCGGCTCAGTTCCTGAATCCGAATCCTCAAAATCTAACTTCTCCGGAATATCAAGAACTTCGTCTGTCTCCTCCGCTGTATCTAAAGTCCTCTTGCGAGCACGAGAACGAGTTTGCATAAACGCTTGCTAAAGTACCTGAAACACAACCAAAAAGAGTAAGTAACTACTACGTCCTAATCACTGAGTCCTAATGACCAATGATGGTAAGTACATAAACTAAACAAATACGCCGAGTCCCCGGCAGCGGCGCCAAAAACTTGTTAGGGCGAAAACACGCGCTAATATTCACGCAAGTATACGCGTTCGCAAGTAATATAGAATATTTTTTAGTTCGTTCCCTCAGAGACTCAGACTAAATTATTGTCTAATTAAACTCACTCACCAATGTATGATTACTTCTCAATGTTAAGATAATAACACTTAAAATTGTTGATTAAATATTAACTATAATTAACTACTTAATTAACTACTTAACTAACACTTCAATTTATCAATAATAAAACACTCATGAGATCACAACTTCATTATTACTTCCTTCTATAGCCATTGTTATTACCTTTAGCATGTGACAGTGATGATATTAATCGAATAACACGAAACTGATAAAAGCCAACTTTCATTGTACTAATACCATTCTACCAAGCATCCACAATTAAGATAGAAGTTGAATAGTCATCAATTATGTTGAGTTCCTATATATCTACAGAAATTGACAACACAACGATTTAAGCTCAAGTTATTCCTTTTGATTACATAGGGCAAATAAAACTGTTAGAGTTACCCACTAATCATGCTCAACATACATGAACCTATGCTAGAATGGCAAGTTCTAAATCTCAAGATCCACCGTCGCTTCACAAGAGATTAACACCCTATCTTATATGTTCGTGATGCACATAAGACGAATACGCACAACCAATACTAGATATCATGCAATCATCACACACTAAAGTATTAAACAATTAACTAAAGAATTCCATAATAAATCCGTTGCAACCCCATGATCACGATTAGCCCATAATAGAACTTATCGCCATCATGGGTTCATATGAAATCATGACAAACAAACACAAGAAAATAATAACTAAACTAATTATATTAAAACAGAGTACGTCAAGAGTAAATAAGTCAAAGCAAGAAAACTAGCATCCAACGTTACAACGAAACAAGAATCACAAGAAAATATGCTTCCTCTTCGTTGCGGTGTGCTAAATCGGTCTTCTTCCTTATCTCCTTCGCTTCTTGCGTAAAACACAATCTAAAACATAATCCCCTTAATACTCTCTGTGAAAACGTCTCAAATCTACCTATATAATAGTCCCATAAAACTCAGATTACATAGAAGTTGGAAGCTAAACAGAAGTATAAGTCTAAAATAATTTATCTTTTTCCCCGACCCTGCGCGGCCGCTCAGCATAGCTGCACGGGCGCGCAGGTTGCTGCGCGGCCGCTCAGCATTGCTGCGCGGGCGCGCAGGCCTCTACTGGAAAAAATCCAGGTTTGCTCCGTTTCTTCGCCGTAATCTGCCCATTCCTTTCCTCTCGCAATGGTGAACACATGCCAAGGCTTATTCTTGATGATTCCTCCCCCGAAATGCAACTAATACCCTGAAATGCATAAACACTAGAAAAATGCATCAAATACACAAAATACTTGATTTCAAGACACCAATTTAAGCCATTTTAAGACGTACTAAGTGGTATAAAATGCCACTTATCAGCCACCCAAGGTCATATGATAATCAGCGATAAGAGAAGCCTGAACGACTGCATCTAGCAGTCCATGGGGTACAGGTGTTGCAGACCTGGGTGATTCAATTGGATAACCGAGAACAATACCAGGTGTTAGTGGTGCTGGAGATAAAAGAGGCATCTCCTTAATAGGAGATGGGCTCTGTGCAAGGGAGGGAACAGGAACTGGTGGAACCTTATGGATGTCTACAAGAGATGGTCTGATATAACTGGTGTCATGGAACGCCCCACTCCATCTTCCCTCACAATCCGTTATATCCTAGGTAACTCTCCATCCTCTAGTGCTGCCCTTTCGGCCATCCTAGCTCTGTTAGTCACCCTAACTACAGTCATCAATCCCTCAACGGTAATCTCTTCATTCTCGTAAGGATCCTCCACGGGATCCTCCTCAACAACAATCTCTGCCGGGATAGCATCCCCAATCTCTACGTTCTCAACATAAACAACATCTGGTACCTCATTAGGGTACTCTATCGGATCTACAATCTGATTTCCATCAAGTAGTAAAACATCATCATGTTGATGCTCCTGAATCTCAGGGTTCGGTGCCCTGCTACCCTATACGATAACGAACCATGTTACTATCATGATATTTGTTAAGGTTCTCATAAGGGTTTTAACTATCAGTACTAGGTTAGGCAGTCCGACTATGAACTTGGAAAAAGTTCTTATTCTCTTAGTGAACTTATCATTTTAATGACGCATCATCTCTGAGGTTTATAACTCTTCGCTCTGATACCATTTCTGTAACACCCCCAAATCTGGGGTCGGGAATCTGGGTTGTCACGAGTCCCATTTCCATTATTAACACTTAATCCTAATTAAACAACCAACTACTGCGTACTGCGACCCCATAATATACTCACACACACATCATAAGTTATAGTCTCAGAGATGAATACCAAAAAAATAATACAAGTCATTTTATTCCACAAATATAAGTCCTTACACCTCAAAAGGGTTTCTAAATAAATTTACATATTCGTTGCCATTATTACAATTCATAGATATACATAAGTCTGGTACATCAAACGTTGAAAGTGTGGCCTATTGGTAGTTCCTACCTCAGCTATAGCGGCATCAACGCCTACAGGAAACTGCGGAACATTTCCTATCTGCTCGCTAATTGGGAGCTTGGTCTTGTTCATCTTATCTAGCTATTGTTGTGTGATGAAATAATAAAGCAAGGGTGAGCAATAAGCCCACCAAAATAGCATGTATAATAATTAACAATATATGAGCATTCTCATAGTACTCATGAAAGTCTTGGTCAAGCAAAAATGAACTAAGTTTGATATCTTACCGCGACGAAGTCGTAAATTATTCTGTATATATATATACTCTTCAAAATCTTTGAAATCCTCTTCCATGCATAATATACACAGAGTTCCAGTATATAATTGTATAAAAAAATTGTTGCGAGGTGATCTCATATATCAAACCTTATCTCAACGTTTTTCTGAAAATATTTGTCATGCATAAGATAATCCTTTACTAGATATAAGTTGAAAAGATGAAGTCACAAGATACTCCCATATACTTATATATTTTCTGAATACTACTTGAACTACCACCGTTCAAGGTATAATAATTGTCAAAAGTTTATCATATAGATGAGATTACAAGATAAGACTTGAATAGAATCAATCTTTGAAATATTATTTAAAAGAAATGAAGTTATGAGATACTTCATTAATTCCCTATATATATATATATACCTATATATATATATATCTCTTATACACTCCTTGAAAGCCTCTGTTATGAAAAGTATAAATAGAGTTGTAATATCCAATGAATTTGGAAAGAAGAAAACTTTGGCATAAACCCGATATCTTCCTGATCAGACAAAGATACCAATTAAGTAATCTTTTCTACTAGTAGATGGATGAACCCCCCACCGGTCATCACCCTGGCCGTATTTGGACCTTGTGCTAGACCGCCACCCAGCCTCTTACGCATTGATGGACTGCCACCCAGCCACTTACACTTTGATAGACTGTACCCCGGCCTGTCGCTTATGCCGACTCATTTAGATGGACTTACTTCCCGAATGTTGGGCAATTAATCAAAAGCTCTTTTATTAAATCAGCAACTTCGTTGCGAATACACCATAGAGCCGGATCCCTCAGAATTTTAAGCGAGTATTTAAATCCCCTTTGCAAGGAAGATCTTAAATTTTGAAATGGGTTTTGGGATCCGCTCTAGCCTTTAAAATCATTTTGAAGACTCGAAAATATTTTTGAAAGCGTTTGGAATAAGGATGATAGAATAAATCAATTCCAAGATAATTAAAGAATATTTGAATATTATACTATAAATAATTTTCCAATAACGAATAGCTTTTATCAAAGCAGATAAAGTAAAAGTTTTGAAAATAACTTTATGAAAATATTAAAGGTAAGAACGATTGACGATATCAATCATTTCTCGAATACTTGGTGAATAACGAAACATTATTCTTTAAAAAAATAAAGAATATTATTTAATAAAATAAACGGAGTCATAAGTCCTCAAATGAATATTTAAACTAATATTCACTTATAATTTAAAACTATCAAATAAATATTATTCAATTAGTAGTTTTGAAAATTATAAATATAATATACTCGGGAACATCGCCTCCCGGTTTTAAGAAAATGTTCAACTTTGGGTCCCCTATACTAAGGGTATACGCAAATAATGTCTATATCTAGCATAGGTATTATGCAGTTATAACAATTGAATCGATAATGAAATATCAAGATTACGAAACAGGCATGTATATATATATATCATATAATCATGCTCCAATATATCGCAAGACTTGCTAATAACAACCATGCACTTATCTCAAGATAATGCATCAATATATTTACATCACAACAAAAATATAACGGGTAGAAAACTTGTCTGGGCGACTGGGGGTGGTAATAGGTCTGGTGTGAGTCCAGTAACCTATAAACAACATATAATCCGGATTTAAACCACGGCTGCTTAAGAAATTAGACTTTATCTACTTAGACCCCAATGTTCGCTTCTGCGCTTAACAATAGTCGCTCGAGTACCCTCAGCTCCATCATTCTTATAAAATTTACCATTAAATGTTTTAAGGAGATTCTTTTTCGAGTACTTTACCAACTTCCTAATCCACCTTACATAATTTTTTTGTACTCCAATTAGTCTTTTAAGGGCCTTAAACAAGGTCTCAAAGTCAAGAGAGGGGTAAGGGTTCGTTCGTGAAATGCCGTAATTTAAAACGATCATTTCTCCTAAATCGTAAATCGGATCTAAGCGAACCACATACCAAAACGAATCTTACCACATGATCTAGTTAAACATGGAAAATTTATAGTTTGGTCAGTGAGTTATCTGCTCCGAAAGTCATGCACAAGAAGTCTAAAAGAAAATGGGCGCTACGACGGCTATGTTTACGAGTTTTCCAAATTTTACTAATCCAAACAATCACCAATCCTCACCAAATCATCAACCAATATTAAAAACACAAGATCTTACCAAAAATAACAATTCAAGTCAAAACCTTTCAAAATAATAACTCATTACAAGTACTAACATAGATCTATCAACAACCACCTTTTAAACCATCAAAACTAACTAAACGTACATGGATCTTACTACACATAGATGGATCTTAGTATATAACACTAATACATCCATAAACTCATAAAAAACTTAAATTCAAGGTTAGGTTTCTAGAGATTATACCTTCCTTGGAGTGTAATAAGTTGCTAGGGAGCCTTGATCTAACATTCTAATACCTTGATCTTGCAAAAGAATTTAAGAATAAAAAGTTAAAGTTTTGAAATCACTATTCACTCAAAAAATTAAAGAATTGATTACCCATGAAATCCTTAAAATCAAGAGCTTAGATTCATGGTATAACTAAGTTTATAATTATGGAATCCAACCAAACCAACCTAGGAATTTATGCTTGCTTGGATGATGAACTTTGGAAATTTCTCCTTGCTTTTTTTGAAGAAAAACCGTGAGCAAGAGAAGAAGAATGAAGGAGAATGCTTCTTTGATTTGTCTTGGTGATTTGTGTGGTGTTTAGCTTGGTTACTTGTTAACTTTAGTATTAATCATGGTTCAAATTCTTGGCCACAAATCAATCTTGCACAAATATTCATTAACCATGCTTACATCACCTTCCTTATGTCATCAACTTGCCACATGTCCATTCCCTATGGCTTGATGACCTCATCTTGTGCTAATTACTTGATTAGTGCTTAATTGTTTGGCTAATGGTCGCTTATCTGTTTTACGGCTCGCTTAACTCTCGTTCTCATTAATCGTTTGAAGGATCATATCCGACATCTTATTACTTGGGCTTCCCTAAACCTTTCTTAAGATTTTATCTTCCTTAAATGATCCTCCCTTATAATCTTTGAATTGAAATCTTTTTCATCATGTTACCTTATACTTAATTCTGTCGGTATCTGGTGGATTTTCGGGAATAAATCAAAGTGTCCGAATTCAAATTCTGACGATCTTTACATATCCTCATATACATTATGGAGTGCTAATATGATCTCAAAATATCCATTAAAGAACCCCTACATAGGGTGGTCTGACAATTTTTTATTAATCAACAATATTAGCAAAAGTTACTATTCATCAGGGTCTCAAAATTTTCCAAAAAGTGGGGTTATTACACTCAAAGAACAAGAAATAAAAATGCATGAATGCAAACTATATGAATGCAACGATCCCCATAGCATAACTAAACCAATCAACAAGTAACATCACCAAATGTAGTTATCCGCACAAAGATCAATCAAGCCCTATAAATCAACCTACAAGCTAGAAATGTGCGTGTGTACAAATGCTTAAAGATATACTATCGCAACTAGATCAATAATCATGACTCACTACTCATCAAAGCAATCATAAGGTTATAAATAAAATAAAAAGCTAGACTCAAAATGACTTATAACACTTCAATTCTTATATCGGAGTTTTAATATGGATTCATGCTTTTATTCATAACACAAAAACAACACAAATATGCTTATTTGATCATGCAATGAGTAAGGTCCACAAAAGACTTACATAATACCCATGTAGCGAGTGTTAGGTTAGTGGACCCAGACTATAAAAAGCCTTAGGTCACTAGGCATAAATTCCCCTAAGAACGTAATAACTCGAGTATTAAAGAGCCCACTCGTGATCAATTATGCATAAACACATATATTTTTTCTTTTTTCCTCTTTTTTTTCATAAATTTCTAAACGAGTGCGTTTCGCTCCATCTCGTTCAACCCTAGACTACTCATATAAAATGAGCCGACTACTAACCATTTGACACCTAGCCACAACAACTAGCAATGAAATCCAATTTTCTCCAATTTTTAAATATCCAAGTTATTTTATCATTAAGAGAATACCCTAAATTCTAAATATAAACAAGCGATTAAACTTCGACAAACAAATTAACCTTGATCATGATCTAGCACTCAAGCACCCTATAAGACTTAGTGAAATACGATGTCTCTACCATGCAAATCAACTCGATATGACTTAACTTCACTAAACACGACATCACTACACTAGCATTAATATCACAAATTAATCAGAAAAATCATCTAAGGAATCATGTTATTATGCAAATGCATGAAACTATATGCAACAACTATCATAAAAACTATAAAAAAACTACATGGTAAATATGCAACTATATGAACTAACTAGCATGAATATGCAATCTATATGCGACTCACACAAACACATATAATCCTTAACTACTACCCCCAAACTTAAAATATGCATTGTCATCAGTGAAGGTAATAGTAAGGAATCAGGCATACCTAATCAGAAACCAGGTCATCACCCTCAAGGGGTGGAGTTTCAGGAGTGTCTGAAGGTGGATACATAGAGTCCTCACCGAATACTGGCCACTGGATGTCAACTCTTGTGGTTCTGAATGCAGTCCCCAACGCCTAGGTGAGGTCATGTGCAAACCTGCTATAAATGTCATGCATCGCATCCATCCTCCTAGCTAAATGCATATACTGCGTCGAACTCAAACCAGCACTGCCTTGTGCTGCTTCCTGCTGCTGCTGCTGCAATCCCGAAGGACCGACCTCCTCTCCCAATTGAGCTCTCCATGCTGCTCGACGAGCTTGCGAAGAACCATCAGCATACACCTAATCAGCTAGCCTTCCACCTGGCAGATGATCATACGAATATCCAAGCCCCTTAGGATTGAGCTTCCCACCATACCAATCTTGCATACTCAACAGTGTAGAATTGTCGATAGGAGCACTAGGAAGTTGTAGTTGCTCATGTGCGGGCCAACGAACACCTACCGCCACACATAACTTCGTCACAATGGACGCATAGGGTATCGAACCCGGAGTACTCCCTCGCAAGAACCTAAAAATACCCTGATGAAAAACCATCCCAAGATCCACATAGTCTCCCTTAAGAATCCCCCACAACAAACGAGCATGTTCCACAGTAATCTCATGCACGTGAAAAGATGGCATGATGTTAGCACAAATAAAAATATTCCATGCACGTGCAAACCTGTTCATGCACGAAATAGGAAACGTGGCATACTCATTCGTTCCTTTCTTGAACCTCCAATGAGTCCCAGGCACACACAGAGTAGCAACAATCAAATCCAAGTCAAACTCCTCCGGAGTCTTTTCATTCCAGTTCTCCTGCTCCTCCCTCCTCTCGGGTTATTCAATCACCCTACGAATCGCCTCAGCACTATTGTCCACAGTCATCCCCCTCACCACGGTGAAACCGTTCGTCTCCGCCTTAGCATTAGCATAAAACTCACGCGCCACACTCATGGGCACAACAACGGGTGCCTCGAAAAAAGCAACCCAACCCATCTCCAAGATCATCTCCAACAACTTACCATCTTTTCCCGATGGCATAAAACCATGCTCCTTGGCTATAGGCTTCGATAACAGCCTCACATACTCCGCCTCAGCATCAGGAGTTGAAAACCTTAGCCTCACACCACCTGCACTTGAATAATCAGTGGTGCTACTGCTAACTTGGGTTCGTTGTCTTTTTGGTGCCATTGATATTGAATAAGTTTGAGAGAAAAGAAGTTTGTAGGAGAGATTTGTGTGTTTGAGAATTTGTGAAGTGATGGAGAAGTTTGTGTATAAGTGTATATATATAGGAGATTGGGAGAGAATTAGTTATGGAAAAGGAGTGAAAATTAATTATGAAAATTGATTTGGAGAGGGAAATATGCGATGTGCGAGAGTAAAAATCGGGTTTGAATTGATTTTGGAATAAAATCCCGATTTTCCTATTTATTCTGCTATCTTTTTTTCCGCACTCAGGACCCAGCGCGGTCATGCGCTACCTTGGCACAGGCGCGCCGTACTTTTGTCAATTCAGCACGGCCGCGCGCCAGGTCAGCGCGGCCGCACCCAGTTTTTGGAAATGCAGCGTGACCGCCCCGCTCCTCAGCGCGGGCGCGTCGTGCTACTGTAGTTGGCAGTGAATTTTTTTGTTTTTCTGATTTTTTTATATTTTTTTCTCCTTTCTTTCTGCTTCCTCTACCTACTAATGTACAACAAACTTGGGTTGCCTCCCAAGAAGTGCTTGGTTTACATCATTAGCTTGACATAGAATTTTGAGATCAAGTAGACAATAAAATGGCACTAACCACCTCATGGTTTCCCGTATCCCCATTATAATGCTTCAACCTCTGATCATTTACTTTGAATGCTTGGCCTGGATCATTCTCAAAAAATCTCCACAGCTCCATGCGGAAACATAATTTGATTATGAAAGGCTCGGACCATCTTGTAATAACTCGAATTTTTGAGACCCTGTAAAACGTTTAATGAATAGTAACCCTGTCAGACGGGAAAACTTTTGAGCCCACACTATATAGTGCATAAGAAAATGAGTTTCAGAATATATATTACGACTATACGTACCAAATGAGTGTATGTCAACGCTATTAGTTTTCGAAAGAAACGAACTCTGAAAAACAACTGTAATTACGACTTATCAAGGATTACGGGAATCACAATGTAAGTACGAGATTAAAATCCTACGGATTTATATTCAATTAGGATAAATAAAAATATAAGGGATAGAAACGAAAAGAATTACATTGCGAACCAATTACGAATAAGTATTGCGGAGAACGTTTAAGTAACCGAGCGAACGCGTAAACGATTAATTAAACGTAACGCACTAACTAAACCATGGTAAGGAAGTAACCATGTTTACTTCATCAAATAGTAAGCTAACCCTAGGATGACCAAGCTAGCTAGCAAATAGTGTGCTAAGGAGCTAACCTTGTAGTTTAGCTTGTAAGCTAGCAAGCTACAAAGATTTGTCCATGGATTTGGAGACAAGGAATAAACCTAGAATGCTATACTAGGAAGAATAAAAATCAAGTTACAAGATATCAACTCACCTTCCAAGAAGCAACCTAAAAATTCTTCCAAGAGAAGCAACCAAGGGCTATAAATACCCCCCCCCATCACCAAGCCCCATTCGGCTATTTTGAAGAAATAAGAGAAATTGCAATTCAAAACTTCAAGCTCTAGTTCTTGTAAAATCCTACAATTATTTCCCAAGTCTCCTAGCAACTAAACTAAGGTAAGAAAAATCTTTCATCTCTTTTTATCAAGGTTTGATGGGTGGAATAAATTCAAGAAGTTCACTAGTGAATAGTGTGAATAGTAACCTCTCTTTGGTTCTTGATTTTTAATGGTGGTTTTAGGTTCCAAAAATCATACCAAGCATTTCCAAGCCTCCACCATCCTCAAGAACACATCTCAAGCTTTCAAGAAAGGTAAAAATCTTTGGCCTAAATTTATTTAAGGTTCATGTTTAAGATCCATTTAGTGGGAATTAGTAAACCTAGCATACTAATTGTTATTTATGAAATCTTGATGATTAAGTTAAGTAGATTTAAGGTTGGTTGTTGTTGCCTCAATAACATGATGTTCTTGAGAGGATTTTGTTTGTTGATGATGATCTGATGATTGTTGGTGGTTGTGTTGATAGTTAAGGCATAAACGAAACCCCGATCGTAAACGTAACTTCGTTAAAACCAACAAACCGTAACTTTAAGTTTCTGCAGAAAGTCTCGAAGTTTTAAACTGAATATTCTTGAGAAATAACCTTTGTTTAAGATAGAAAATGTTATAAGGATCATTTAGACGCTTGAATCACTTAATTCCGATTTACGGATCAAAAGTTATGATCGTATTAGTAAAAGTGTTTTACGCGACAAAAACTGCTACAAATCACGAACTTTGAAAATATAAAGGATAGACTTAAAAGTATTCTTAAATCATGAAATTTTTACAGAGAGTAAAATGTGGAGTTTCCTAACTGTCATAAACATTTCAAATGAAAATAATGATTTATCAATTTTATAAAAATGTCGGAGCCGAGACCGCGCGAGTAGAAACCGTAAGAATCCTTAAGCGGAGCCGACAACGATAATGAGAATGAACTCAAGATACTTAGGAAAATGAAGTGACCATAAAGTGTTTATGACTTAAAAGAAATGTTAAGGGTAGTATGAGTTGAGAGGGTGTATAATGAGTAGCGCATGAGTGCGAATTACCGTGAATTAGGGCGGAACCTAACGAAATGAAATGTGTTTATGGTTATAGATTTCCGAGCGGAACCTAGAGCATCCTCCACCTCGAGATACCCAGGCAAGTTTACAAACCCAACTCCATTTTACTGTTGTGTTGTGAAAATATTGTTTTACTATCATCGCATAAATACTATGTTTGCCATGATACGTAGTTTTGAATTTTCGCATGATATAGCGATGTTGTACGATAAGTATATATCGTGAAATGTTATTTCGCTTTAAGCGTAATGTATGATAGAAGACCGAGGGTCGGTCAGGATTTAAGATAAAACCCGGAAATCGCTCCGGAGGTATTATAGGACGGATATAAGTCCATAATAGTACGTTTTAAAGGGACTCATCGTCCACTTACGAAACACTAAAACACCTCAAACTTTTAAAACGATTTCCCAATGAGCATAGTCCCTCAACTATATTTTATTGATTCGGATATTAAATATTATATACGTATTCCTTTATTATAGGAGTAGTATACTCCAACGTTATTTATTTCAAACCCGATTAATCATTATAGATTATTAATAATGTAAACACAAACTAGTTGAGGAATACTATTTAAATAAATCTTTTAAAAAGAATAACTCATTCGAGGTATGATGAATATCAATTATCATTTAATCATTTATAGACTACTATTTAATTAATGATTATTTATTTAAGAATTGTTATTGATTTAAAGATCATAGATCCTGATATACCTTCTGATTTAGAAGTATCATTCGAATAATTTCAGATCGTCGGTGAATATTATCCCGACCTATTATTATATTGAATATAGTTTCAAGAAGAAACTTTCCCCTTATTAATTATCTGTTGACAACGGTCAACTCACATCCCTAGTACTTCCTCCAAAATTCTCGGAAGTACGTATATACATATATATACACTTATATTCTAAAAAGATAAACTATCTCTATCAACAAGCAAAACGCTTGGGGAACTTCGATGCGGTTCAAGTTCCCGAGATTGATAGGATGCTGTTGAAGGACAATGGAGGGGTAGACTCTGGTACTATGTGTGCTGGATGGGCTACCAAAGGTACCGTAGGCGAAAGTACTTAGTGTACTCAGGAACTTGTGAAGTATGTGTATACCCGAAAATGGGACACGTAGCCCGAATGCGGCCAGGGTGATACCCGAGAGATGACGGTATTAGTCCTTTTACTAGTAAAGAAGGTTACTTTCCGTAGGACGACTGATCATCGTATGCGGTGGCTCCTGTGAGATGTCCAAAATCTTCCAATTGGAATTGATATGCAATACCATAACCCAAGCCTAGGTGCTGGGATTACTATTAAGGTATTCGCAGGTTATAAAAAAACCCCTTAAAAGAATTATTCTCATAAGAAGGTGTGGGACACCGAGAAATCTACTTTTAAATAAAACATATATACAATATATAATATTATTATACAGTCATTTTCATACTGTACATTATTATGCTGAGCATCTTAGCTCATACTTGCTTTCTTAAATTGACACAACACAATAGTGAATCAAGATGCCTGCCATGAGAACCACAGCCAGGAAACGGGTAGGAAATGGCCAGCTGTTCCGTAGATTATTTGGTGCAGTACCTCAGATAGTCGGAATAAGCTGGATTAGTTTTCAGTTGTTTATAGTTCGGCTTATTTATAAGTATGGTTTATGTAAAATAAGAAATAAGAAGCGTATATTCGGCCGACGGATTAACCTTACTTAAAGGTCACCACCGGTAAGACTAATTACATTTGGGTTGTAATAAAATTTCTCTAGTAATGATGGTTCGTTTCCAAGACAATAACCTGTAGTGTGTGTGTTAAGTGTGGGGTCGTGAAGCGTGAGTATTTACATATTGTAGTGTGAGTTGTGTGAGATTAAATAGCGTGGCTTCCGAGACTCCTGACCCCGGGTTTTGGGGCGCCACAGAAATGGTATCAGAGCCTTAGGTTATCAAATCTTGGAAACGATAGGATATAAAATATGTAGACCTAAGAATAATAAAACAATCAATTAGAGCTCAAGTCGAGTTCTTCGTCGGGCTACACGGGTAGTCTTGACTGTTTTACCCTCAAGGGAATTCCAACTCTAAGTTAGTAACACCTTGCCTATTGTGTTAGGTACCAATGGAGCCTAGGAGGGAGGTTGATCCTGTTGATGATTTGATGATTCCTGAGCATAACCCTATTCCCGAGCCAGAGAGCCCACCCATTGATGATTCACATGATGACCCTACTGAGGATGTCCTAGAGGAGGAGACTGAGCTTCCTGTCCCCGTAGCTAATGGCGTAGTATGGAGAGATGTAGAGATGTACCCACACCAGGCTATTCGCTCTCCTACACCCCCCCCAGGGATCCAGAGCCCTATGTCCTATACTGATGACGATAATGAGGAGACGATATGCGCACAGTTCCATGAGGTCCAGAACATATCCTCTAGCGACCCAGACTCACCTCTACCACCACCGGCGACCATGCATGTAGCCGTACACGACTGGGTAGTGAGTCAGATTAACGCTGAGATCACGGCGGCGTTTGCCCGCATTGCTGAGTTACGCCAGGCACTGACAGCTGAGAGAGCTTCCCGAATAGGATACCCCGGAGACTTCAGAGCTGCTTCCCCATCCATAGCCCGTAGAGAGATCGATGGGATCGAGCTCCGTACCGGGGTTCAGATGAGGATGACATCAGTGGGAGGATACATCCCGGTAGTCGATGCAGAGATGATGTGTAACACCCCCAGATCCGGGGTCGGGGATCCGGGTCGTCACGAGTTCCATTTCCCTTAACAATACCCAATCTTAATAAATAATCAACTACTCTGTACTTTGACCCCACAATAAACACACACACCACAAGTTATAGTCTCAGAGATGAATATCCAAAAATAATCACAAGTCGTTTTATTCCACAATTATATGCCAATACACCTTAAACAGGTTTTTGAATAAATTTACATTTCTTTGCCATTATTACAATTCATAAATATACATAATCTGATACATCAAAAGTTGAAAGCCTAGCCTATTGGTAGTTCCTACCTCAGCTATGGCGGCATCAGTGCTTATAGAAAACTGCGGAACGTCTCCTAACCTCTTGCGAATCGGAAGCTTGGTCCGGTTCATCTTGTCTATCTGATGTTGTGTGATGAAAGAAGAAAGCAAGGATGAGCAGCAAGCCCACCAAAATAATATGTATAATGATTAACAATATATGAGCCTTCTCATAGTACTCATGAAAGTCTTGGTCAAAAGAAATGAACCAAGTTTGATATCTTAATGCGATGAAGTCGCAAAATATTCAGTATATATACATATATACTTTTCAAAATATTGGAAGTCCTCTTCCATGCATATATATACACAAAATCCCAGTATATAACTGTATATATAAAAAAATATCGTTGCAAGGTGATCTCATACATCTAACCTTGTCTCAACGTTTTTCTGAAAATCTTTGTCATTCATAAGACAATTATTAACTCGATATAAGTTTAAAAGATGAGGTTACCAAATACCCCAATATACTTATATCTTTCCCAATACTACTTGAACTACCACCGTTCAAGTTATAACCAGTTTCAAAAGTTCATCACATAGATGAGACTACAAGACAAGATTTGAATAGATTCAATCTTTGAAATATTATTGAATGAAATAAAGTTACGAGATACTTTATTTAGTCCCGATATATATATATATATCCACATATATATCTCTTTAAACATTTCCTGGAACCTCTGTTATATAAAGTATGAACAGAGTTTGAAACATCCAATGAATTTTGGAAAGGAAAAGAATTTTGGCATAAACCAGATATCTTGCTGATCAGGCAAAGATACCCATAAGTAACCTTTTCTACTAGTAGATGGACGAATTCCCCACTGGTCATCACCCTGGCCGCATTAGGACCTATGCTGGACTGCCACTCAGCCACTTATGCATTTGATGGACTCCCACTGAGCCACTTACACTATCATGGACGCCCACTGAGCCAATGTTGCTTATGCCGACTCAATAGATGGACTTACTTCCCGAACGTTGGGTAAGTAATCAATTCATTTACCAAAACTGCAACCTTGTTGCGAATATAAAATACACCACAGAGCCGGATCCCTCAGGTTTTAAGTGAGTATTTAAATCCCCTTAAAAAGGAAGATCTTAAATATAAAAATGAGTTTTGGGATCCGCTCTAACTTTTAAAAATCATTTTGAAGACTCGAAAACACTTTATAGAGTGTTTGGAGTAAAGCTGATTTAATGAAGTAAATCAGTCCCCAGAATATTTAGAAAATGACTGAATATTATTAATTAAATAATATTCCCATAAAGAATAATCTTTATAAAAATAATTGAAGTAGAAGTTTTAAAACTTATACTTGAAACGAGTATTAAATAACCAAAGATATACTTATATGAAAGTATTATCTTTATTTGAATAATCGAAAATAAGTTTGATTATTAACACCTTATTCTTTAATAAAATAAAGAATATATTTCAGCAAATAATCGGAGTCATAGATCCTCAAATGAATATTCAAATAATATTCATTAAATAATATAAACTGAGTCATAAGCCTTCGAATGAATATTCAAATAATATTCAGATAAATAAATAAAAGGAGTCATACGCCTTCGAATAATATTCAAAATAATATTCATTAATAAAGTAAAAGGAGTCATAAGTCCTCGAATGAATATTCAAAATAATATTCAATAATAAAATAAAGTTAAAGTTATCGAATAAACCTTATTCGATTAATAGTTTTAAAAACTATATCCATATATATATATATAAATAAATATATATATATATATAATATACTCGGGAACATCGACTCCCGGTTTAGAAATATGTTCACCTTTTATCCCCTATACTAAGGGTATACGCAACTACTTGCTTATTTCTAGCATAGGTATTATGCAACTATAAGCATTGAAATCAACAAATAGATAACCAGATTACAAAACAGACATGCATATATACCATATCAGCATGCTCCAATATATCGCAAAATTTGCTAATAACAATCATGCACTATCACAAGATATTGCATATACATATATTTACATCACAACAACAGTATATCGGGTAGAAAACTTGCCTGAGCGACTGGGGGTTACGAATGGCTCGGGACGAGTCTGGTAACCTATAAACAACAAGTAAGTTGGAATTAAACCAAAGTCACTTGTAAATCTATACTTTAACTAACTTAGACTCTAACGCTCATTTTGCGCTCACTGATTCGCTTAAGTCACTCGGGTACCCTCGGCTCCACCATTTTTAATAATTTAACCTTTACGAGTTTTAAAGCGATTCCTTCGCGAGTGTCTTACCAACTGCCTAACACACTTACCATAAATGTTTCATACATTAATTAACCCTTTTTGGTCTTTAACCTATGTTTCAAAGTAAGGCGAGGGGAAAAGTTTCGTTCGCGAAACGCCGTTACTTGAAACGGTCGTTTCTCCTAAACCGTGCATCGGAATCGAACGAACTACATATTAAAACGAAGCTCGTAACATGAGCTATCTAGACATGGAAGTGGTCATAATCTAGCAGGGGGTTCTCGGGTCCTAATGTTATGCACAAAAACAGTCTACAGAAAATCGGACGTTACGACGGCTATGTTTACGCGATTTCCCAAATTTTAAACCATTCAATACCAACCACAAATCAACCCCAAATCAATCATACAACCAATATCCCTCCAAACCACATCATAACAGCCCCAAGAAATCCACATTAACCATTTATACTTATTCCTCACATGAACTAAAAGCTTTACTTAGGTTCTTTAACTAATTACCAAGATTTACAACTCCAACAATGCAACAAACCCAACTAATCTCTACAAACTCAACCAAACTTCAACCAATCAAGCATCATGCTTCACATATGCTAAATCAAACACATTCAATCCTAATTACTCAAAACTAAAGCTAGGGTTTGTAGTTTATACCTTCCTTGGAGAGTGGAGAATCAAGAGAATGGCTTGGAATCACCTTAAAGTCCTTATCCAAGCTTAATCTAAACAAAACTTCAAGAACACAAATTTTAGTTCTTGAAAACACTATTCACCATCTTCTTTCATGATTTATAGAAAAAGATTGGCTTGGAATTAGAAGCTTAAACTTATAGGAAGTATGTAACTATCCATGGGGAAGCTTAGATAATTACCTTGCTAAATAGTAAGTGGAGGAGCTTGGACTTTCATTTTTTAAGAAAACCACCCGAGAGCATGAAGAAGAAGAAGAGAGAATTTTGTGTTTTGGCTTGATTTGCTTTTGGTTGGTTGATTTTTGTTGTTTGTTTTAGTGAATTACCTAGTTGCCCTTGGTTTTGTGTGGTTAAAAAGTCACCACATCTCCTTCCTTTCTTGTCATGCCTATGTCACCTTGCACATGTCATAATGCTCCCACTTGTCCACACCTTATGGTTTGATGATGTCACAATCCCTGGCTTCTTGTACAAGCTTGTCTCTTGGTCACTTATTTGTTTTACGGTTCGCTTATCTTTCGTTCTCGTTTATCGTTTGAGGGATCATACCCGGGATCTTATTACTTAGGTTCCCTTAACCTTTCTCAATATATTATATTCCTTTTATGATCCTCTCCTATAATCCTTTAATTTAAATCCTTTTTATCCTGTTACCTTATACTCAATTCTCTCCGTATCTTGTGAATTTCTGGGAAAAATCAAAGTGTTCGGAATTGGATTCTGACGATCTTTACATACACTTATATACCACATAGAGTACTAATAATATCCCATAAGATCAATAACAGAACCCCTACATAGCGTGGCATGAAAAGTTTTCTCGTTCAACAAAAACACTATTCATAAGGGTTTCAAAATTTCTCAAAAATTGGGGTTATTACAGTCTCCCCTCCTTAAAAGGATTCCGTCCCGGAATCAGATAGAAAACAAATGGGGATACTTTCTTAGCATTACACTTTCTAACTCTCGAGTCAATTTTCCCACATTGTGGTTCTACCACCAAACTCTGCCTAGTTTGATAATCCTTCTCCTAAGCACTTGTTCCTTTTCACTCTATAACCCTTCCTGGTTGCTCCATATAGGTTACGTCGGGTTGCATATCTATGCGCTCATATGCCTCTATTTATCTGGCATCTGAATTACACTTCCTTAACATTGATACGTGAAACACGTTACGACCTGCTACATGTTCGGGGTTAGGGCTAGCTCATATGCTAACTTCCCAAACGTCTTAATATATCCAAGGGTCCAACAAATTGTAGACTTAGCTTTCCTTTCTTTCCGAACCTCATCAATCCTTTCCAAGGGATACCTATAACATTACTAGGTCCCCAATTTCATACTCTTTATCCTTTCGTGTCAAATCAACATACTTATCATGTCCATCTTGGGCTACTACCAGCCGTCCTCTGATTAGATCTATCATATCCTTGGTCCTTTGGACTACTGCGGGTCCGAGCATCTTGCGCTCTACAACTTCATCCTAACATAAGGGAGATCGACATTTTCTTCCCTCAAGGATCTCATAAGGCGACATCTCGATAATGACATATGATCTATTATCGTAAGAAAACTTAATCCGTGTTAAGTGATCATTCCAAATTCTTTCAAGTCTATTGCACAGACTCTCATTATTGCTTTTAGCATTAGAGCTTCTGCTTCTCAATACCCATTCTTTTCCAGTTCGTAATCGCTACTACCTTCCGTTCCTAATATTATACTGGTTATACTTTTGCTCGTTAGCGTTCTATAACCTTTTAATAACCACGTCAACCTTAGTATCACGAATGTGTTCCCATTCCGCATACTACCACCACTTTATTACTCCTTTTTCAGTTGTTTCTATTTTCCAAAATTTGATCAATCATATAGAAGTAAAGGAATTTGTTGAGAGATCACTATGATCATGAACACTTGTTATATCGCTTAGTTAGTACAGAAGGTGGCCAGCCTTTAGTACTTGACAAGCAATTAAACAATAGCTGGTATCCTACTCGGCTTCTATCACACAGATAGATAGTCATTCGGCAATACCTCCCCTTCTGGAAGGGTTGTTCTTCTCAGCTTACATGAAATGAAAAGAAGAGAAAAGAATGAATTGAAGAGAATTGTATATTCAAAAAAAAAAAATTTATTGCCATAAAATATCTGGCTTGGAATCTACCTCTGAACTATAGAGGTTTGTCATAGAAGAACAAAACATATATGTATTTATATCAACATCAAGTATTATAGCATCGCATTTCACGTGCCTAAATATTTTCGCTATCCCGTCCATCATTCTATGGACCCATGCTCTTCCTCGAGCTTATACACAATTACCTTTGAAACTCCCTCGACATCGAAAATCGAATCTGGGATCTCATTCTAGACATCATCGTTACTTGAATTCTATGCTTGCACCGCAACCTTCCTCGTATAATAATACGACTCTCTACTGATAAGAAAGAATAATTATTCACTAGGTAGATACTCTACTTAATTAGTCTATCAATGATAACTTATACACTACCACGACCCGATTAGTGGTACTCAATCTCAACACCCATTCCAATACAACTCTCACGGTTGTAATCAGCTCATTACTCGCAGAATCATTGCTGCCTTACTATGGTCCACCACTGACCTACTGTAGTCATTCATTTTCCATGAAGTCTTAATAGCTAACCATACGGAGTCCATACATGTCGTATCAAATCCTTCTAAGGAGATAACATAATCACAATTCATGTTTCATGGAGTACACTCCTGATTCTGACATACATACATGACGTGAAGCAGATAAAATTTGCAGAAGAGTTTTGCTCAAAGCAACGATAGCAGGTTAATACCATTCTTAATCATATACCTTCAATAGAAGACTTAACTCAAAGGTTTGTTTAGTCCTTTTTGAAATATAGTCCTGGCTCATTCTCAAGATAGGACCTTATAAGATAGATAGCCCGTTCATGGCGATTACACGAATTAAACCTTTACCAACTACTATTACGGTTGGGTATTGCACAGTCATCAGGAGGAATGTCAATCTTCCAAACCATAATACAACCTTCACAGCTTTAACCATCATCACTGTATTCTTTTGGCACAAGCGCCTATAATTATCCTCTTACCTTTAAAGTGTCGGCCACCTCTTTGGCCTTTCCTGATAGTACAATTTCCTTACAGTCAATGTCATTTTAACTACCTCCAAATAATTTTCTACCTCATTTCAATCACAGCTTATGTGAAGATGTTTTCTTTAAAATCAGATGGGTAAAAAAAAATATCACCATTTTTCCATAAGTTATTGCCTCAGTCTTTAGAGGCTAATCACTGTCAAGACTGACTCTCAATCATACTTAGAACATTTTTTATCCTAGGCCCTAATTGCCCTGAACAATTTCGACCATTACTGGTTCGATCCATACTTTCTCGTGGTGTAACACGTGCCCCACTTGGCACCATTATAATTACGTCATATTTCTTTTATCAACATTTTTATTCTTGAGAATTTTGAATATTACCTTTCTCCTTGTAAAACCTCTAAGGTTATCCTTGATTCGTTCCTCCTGTATTCCCTAGATACAGGGCATATCAAAATACCCTTTACTAATACTAGAACCATTATCTATATGCCTCTGAAAAATTTCTCCACTGATTCTTAAAGGTTGTTATTACCTTAATCCTTTCCAATTCATACTGTCAAAACTCATACTATCCCTATTAAGGATGAAATGCCAACCTGTATGCATTCCCCTAGGATTCATTTTAAGTTACCAATGTTCTATCCTTAATTCCACCTTTAAAAGGTACCTGCATCCTTCCATGGATAAATCAAGTCATATATCCCTGATAAGGGTGTCTTATTCAATCATTCCCACCTCGATAGTATATGCCTAATTTCACAATAACATCTGTATACAACATGAGGTCAATCAATATGGCCTCCAAAAGATAACAATGGTCATCCGCTTTTCTTTCCTGATTTGGTAATGATAATCATGGATGTTTTGGAAGATATTGGTCATGTTCAACGTGAACCTTTTCTTAATAATTCCTTATTTACTTTTGTTGTTTATCTCAACAGTCATCTCAATGTTGGGATATCTCTCATACCTGGCGTCTCCCTTTCTAGGTATCGAGCCACCGGTCTTACATTTTACATTATTGAAGGTCACTTCCTTCATCCAATTTTTCCTGATTTCTTACTTTCTTGTCTCCTCAGTCTATCCGCGTCTCATTATTTATCCTTCGAACTATCTCAAGGTTTCTTCAAATCCTCCCAACTTACAGGGGATAATATATATGTATCTCTTATGCCCTCAACCATCAATTTTAACTCATGGTAGATCATCATCATCCTGACGATTACATACTTTTCTATTTCTATTGCTATGAGTCTTTAGGGTTTCCTCATACCCAACTCCCTTATCACTCCTCAAACTCTATTGCCTTTATATTCCTTTCCACTTCAGTTTCTTTTTATTTTCCTTTCTCTTATCATTATTTCACAAACCAATCACAATATAAGCATTGATTTCAAACATCCCGTCATTCTGGATTCGTGTCCTCAGAACGAATCTTGACAACTTTTACAACTTAGATTCATAATTTATCATACTTGTCTGCCTTTGTTCTGGCTCTAAAGCTTTTACACTATCTCCTTATCTTTGGGAATTACTTTCCCGAAAACAATTGACTGGACTTAAATCAGTTTATTCTAACCTCTGGCTCCGTGCCTTTCTTGGTCTTTCACCAACGGGTGGTCTCTCTCTTGGGAGGGTAAGTGACAAAAACAGTCCTTTTGAGATTCGTCAATCATTTAGAATCTCAAATGATTCCTATATTTCCTTTAGCCAGGCTCTTGCCTCGGCTGGGTCAGCTTGTTCCATGGAACTCTGAGAGCTTAGCGACTTAAAGGTCCTGAAAGAATTTCACACCACATTGTTTCCTCAAGGTGGTGGTTGGGGATAATAGTCTAAGTTCTGTCTAGACAGGTCCATGAATTGCCGTATAGGAGTACCGTCTCGGGTCTCCTTTCCTTACTCGACTTTCTGTTTCCTTAGTATGAAATGTTTCATCCTACTCCCCATAATTGGGATCATCTTTTAATTTAAAATCCTCATTTTCCACTCCATTATGTCATGGGTTCCTTCTATCTTGATGGCGACCTCCCTGACTATCACGTTCAGGGTTTACTCTAAATCTTATTCCTCAAACTATGGCTCTCATCTAAGTTCTCATCCTTACGCTCTTGAACTTTCGGAACCCAAATTCTATAGGAATACCTCATTATTCCCTTATCATCTTTCTCAGTATTAATCTCATATTTATTTGTTGGCTCTCTGCCTTCATTCATCACCTTTTTCTAGCACCATATGCTCTTTTCCAATAATTCGGTCTCTATTGCAATCTCAAACAGCTTTTCGGTACCGGCTCCGGTTACCTTCACTACTATTTCCATTTTCTCAAAATCTCTTATCAACTCTCCCAAAGACATTATCATCTTGAGTCTCTCCTTTTTACTAAGGGCATCAGCCACCACATTGGCTTTCCCCGAATGATAAAGAATCTCCCAATCATAATTCTTGATTAGCTCTAACCGCCTCCTCTGGCGTATGTGGAGCTCTTTCTACGTAAGAATGTACTAGAGCACTTATGGCTTAGGTAATTCTCGCACTTCTCTCCATACAAGTAGTGCCTCCAATCTTTAGGGTAAAACTATTGCCACGAGCCTAAGCTCATGGGCGGGGATATCGAATTTCATATTACCTTAATTGTCTTGACGCAGACGCGATTATCTTGCTGTGCTAAGAAGCACCCTAATTCCTTATGCGAAGCATCACTTACAAATCACAAAATCTCCTTTTTCCATCCGGCAACGCCAACATAGGGGCCGTCACCAACCTTTGCTTCAGTTCTTAAAAGTTGTTCTCGCATTTCTCTATCTATTCGAACTTCTCAGTCTTATGAGTAAGCCGCGTTAAAGGGGCTACTATCTTTACAAACTTGAACGAACCTCTGGTAGTGACCGGCCAATCCTACCTCTGGTAGTCGACCAAACCATGGTCATCAATTCATCAGTGGTCCTTTATCCAATCATATCAGGATCCTCCATGGGATCCTCCTCAACAACTATCCCTTCTAGGACAACATCCTTAACCGCTAAATCCTCAGTATCAACATCATCCGGTCCTGCATTAGGACACTCTATCGGATCCACAATCCGATCTCCAATTAGTAATAAAATATCATCGCGGTGTTGCTCCTCAACCTCAGGGTTCCGAGTCCCGCTACCATATACGATAACGAACTACGCTCCTATCACGATATTTATAAGGGTTCCCATAAGGGTTTTAACTGTCAGTACTACGTTAGGTAGCCCGACTACGAACTTGGCAAGAGTTCTTATTATCTTAATGAACTTATTATCTTAACGTCACATCATCTCTGAGGTTTATAACGCTTAGCTCTGATACCATTTCTGTAACACCCCCAGATCCGGGGTCGGGGATCCGGGTCGTCACGAGTTCCATTTCCCTTAACAACACCCAATCTTAATAAATAATCAACTACTCTGTACTTTGACCCCACAATAAACACACACACCACAAGTTATAGTCTCAGAGATGAATATCCAAAAATAATCACAAGTCGTTTTATTCCACAATTATATGCCAATACACCTTAAACAGGTTTCTGAATAAATTTACATTTCTTTGCCATTATTACAATTCATAAATATACATAATCTGATACATCAAAAGTTGAAAGCCTAGCCTATTGGTAGTTCCTACCTCAGCTATGGCGGCATCAGTGCTTATAGAAAACTGCGGAACGTCTCCTAACCTCTTGCGAATCGGAAGCTTGGTCCGGTTCATCTTGTCTATCTGATGTTGTGTGATGAAAGAAGAAAGCAAGGGTGAGCAGCAAGCCCACCAAAATAATATGTATAATGATTAACAATATATGAGCCTTCTCATAGTACTCATGAAAGTCTTGGTCAAAAGAAATGAACCAAGTTTGATATCTTAATGCGATGAAGTCGCAAAATATTCAGTATATATACATATATACTTTTCAAAATATTGGAAGTCCTCTTCCATGCATATATATACACAAAATCCCAGTGTATAACTGTATATATAAAAAAATATCGTTGCAAGGTGATCTCATACATCTAACCTTGTCTCAACGTTTTTCTGAAAATCTTTGTCATTCATAAGACAATTATTAACTCGATATAAGTTTAAAAGATGAGGTTACCAAATACCCCAATATACTTATATCTTTCCCAATACTACTTGAACTACCACCGTTCAAGTTATAACCAGTTTCAAAAGTTCATCACATAGATGAGACTACAAGACAAGATTTGAATAGATTCAATCTTTGAAATATTATTGAATGAAATAAAGTTACGAGATACTTTATTTAGTCCCGATATATATATATATATATATCCACATATATATATCTCTTTAAACATTTCCTGGAACCTCTGTTATATAAAGTATGAACAGAGTTTGAAACATCCAATGAATTTTGGAAAGGAAAAGAATTTTGGCATAAACCAGATATCTTGCTGATCAGGCAAAGATACCCATAAGTAACCTTTTCTACTAGTAGATGGAAGAATTCCCCACTGGTCATCACCCTGGCCGCATTAGGACCTATGCTGGACTGCCACTCAGCCACTTATGCATTTGATGGACTCCCACTGAGCCACTTACACTATCATGGACGCCCACTGAGCCCATGTTGCTTATGCCGACTCAATAGATGGACTTACTTCCCGAACGTTAGGTAAGTAATCAATTCATTTACCAAAACTGCAACCTTGTTGCGAATATAAAATACACCACAGAGCCGGATCCCTCAGGTTTTAAGCGAGTATTTAAATCCCCTTAAAAAGGAAGATCTTAAATATAAAAATGAGTTTTGGGATCCGCTCTAACTTTTAAAAATCATTTTGAAGACTCGAAAACACTTTATAGAGTGTTTGGAGTAAAGCTGATTTAATGAAGTAAATCAGTCCCCAGAATATTTAGAAAATGACTGAATATTATTAATTAAATAATATTCCCATAAAGAATAATCTTTATAAAAATAATTGAAGTAGAAGTTTTAAAACTTATACTTGAAACGAGTATTAAATAACCAAAGATATACTTATATGAAAGTATTATCTTTATTTGAATAATCGAAAATAAGTTTGATTATTAACACCTTATTCTTTAATAAAATAAAGAATATATTTCAGCAAATAATCGGAGTCATAGATCCTCAAATGAATATTCAAATAATATTCATTAAATAATATAAACTGAGTCATAAGCCTTCGAATGAATATTCAAATAATATTCAGATAAATATATAAAAGGAGTCATACGCCTTCGAATAATATTCAAAATAATATTCATTAATAAAGTAAAAGGAGTCATAAGTCCTCGAATGAATATTCAAAATAATATTCAATAATAAAATAAAGTTAAAGTTATCGAATAAACCTTATTCGATTAATAGTTTTAAAAACTATATCCATATATATATATATAAATAAATATATATATATATAATATACTCGGGAACATCGACTCCCGGTTTAGAAATATGTTCACCTTTTATCCCCTATACTAAGGGTATACGCAACTACTTGCTTATTTCTAGCATAGGTATTATGCAACTATAAGCATTGAAATCAACAGATAGATAACCAGATTACAAAACAGACATGCATATATACCATATCAGCATGCTCCAATATATCGCAAAATTTGCTAATAACAATCATGCACTATCACAAGATATTGCATATACATATATTTACATCACAACAACAGTATATCGGGTAGAAAACTTGCCTGAGCGACTGGGGGTTACGAATGGCTCGGGACGAGTCTGGTAACCTATAAACAACAAGTAAGTTGGAATTAAACCAAAGTCACTTGTAAATCTATACTTTAACTAACTTAGACTCTAACGCTCGTTTTGCGCTCACTGATTCGCTTAAGTCACTCGGGTACCCTCGGCTCCACCATTTTTAATAATTTAACCTTTACGAGTTTTAAAGCGATTCCTTCGCGAGTGTCTTACCAACTGCCTAACACACTTACCATAAATGTTTCATACATTAATTAACCCTTTTTGGTCTTTAACCTATGTTTCAAAGTAAGGCGAGGGGAAAAGTTTCATTCGCGAAACGCCGTTACTTGAAACGGTCGTTTCTCCTAAACCGTGCATCGGAATCGAACGAACTACATATTAAAACGAAGCTCGTAACATGAGCTATCTAGACATGGCAGTGGTCATAATCTAGCAGGGGGTTCTCGGGTCCTAATGTTATGCACAAAAACAGTCTACAGAAAATCGGACGTTACGACGGCTATGTTTACGCGATTTCCCAAATTTTAAACCATTCAATACCAACCACAAATCAACCCCAAATCAATCATACAACCAATATCCCTCCAAACCACATCATAACAGCCCCAACAAATCCACATTAACCATTTATACTTATTCCTCACATGAACTAAAAGCTTTACTTAGGTTCTTTAACTAATTACCAAGATTTACAACTCCAACAATGCAACAAACCCAACTAATCTCTACAAACTCAACCAAACTTCAACCAATCAAGCATCATGCTTTACATATGCTAAATCAAACACATTCAATCCTAATTACTCAAAACTAAAGCTAGGGTTTGTAGTTTATACCTTCCTTGGAGAGTGGAGAATCAAGAGAATGGCTTGGAATCACCTTAAAGTCCTTATCCAAGCTTAATCTAAACAAAACTTCAAGAACACAAATTTTAGTTCTTGAAAACACTATTCACCATCTTCTTTCATGATTTATAGAAAAAGATTGGCTTGGAATTAGAAGCTTAAACTTATAGGAAGTATGTAACTATCCATGGGGAAGCTTAGATAATTACCTTGCTAAATAGTAAGTGGAGGAGCTTGGACTTTCATTTTTTAAGAAAACCACCCGAGAGCATGAAGAAGAAGAAGAGAGAATTTTGTGTTTTGGCTTGATTTGCTTTTGGTTGGTTGATTTTTGTTGTTTGTTTTAGTGAATTACCTAGTTGCCCTTGGTTTTGTGTGGTTAAAAAGTCACCACATCTCCTTCCTTTCTTGTCATGCCTATGTCACCTTGCACATGTCATAATGCTCCCACTTGTCCACACCTTGTGGTTTGATGATGTCACAATCCCTGGCTTCTTGTACAAGCTTGTCTCTTGGTCACTTATTTGTTTTACGGTTCGCTTATCTTTCGTTCTCGTTTATCGTTTGAGGGATCATACCCGGGATCTTATTACTTAGGTTCCCTTAACCTTTCTCAATATATTATATTCCTTTTATGATCCTCTCCTATAATCCTTTAATTTAAATCCTTTTTATCCTGTTACCTTATACTCAATTCTCTCCGTATCTTGTGAATTTCCGGGAAAAATCAAAGTGTTCGGAATTGGATTCTGACGATCTTTACATACACTTATATACCACATAGAGTACTAATAATATCCCATAAGATCAATAACAGAACCCCTACATAGCGTGGCATGAAAAGTTTTCTCGTTCAGCAAAAACACTATTCATAAGGGTTTCAAAATTTCTCAAAAATTGGGGTTATTACAGTCTCTCCTCCTTAAAAGGATTCCGTCCCGGAATCAGATAGAAAACAAATGGGGATACTTTCTTAGCATTACACTTTCTAACTCTCGAGTCTATTTTCCCACATTGTGGTTCTACCACCAAACTCTGCCTAGTTTGATAATCCTTCTCCTAAGCACTTGTTCCTTTTCACTCTATAACCCTTCCTGGTTGCTCCATATAGGTTACGTCGGGTTGCATATCTATGCGCTCATATGCCTCTATTTATCTGGCATCTGAATTACACTTCCTTAACATTGATACGTGAAACACGTTACGACCTGCTACATGTTCGGGGTTAGGGCTAGCTCATATGCTAACTTCCCAAACGTCTTAATATATCCAAGGGTCCAACAAATTGTAGACTTAGCTTTCCTTTCTTTCCGAACCTCATCAATCCTTTCCAAGGGATACCTATAACATTACTAGGTCCCCAATTTCATACTCTTTATCCTTTCGTGTCAAATCAACATACTTATCATGTCCATCTTGGGCTACTACCAGCCGTCCTCTGATTAGATCTATCATATCCTTGGTCCTTTGGACTACTGCGGGTCCGAGCATCTTGCGCTCTACAACTTCATCCTAACATAAGGGAGATCGACATTTTCTTCCCTCAAGGATCTCATAAGGCGACATCTCGATAATGACATATGATCTATTATCGTAAGAAAACTTAATCCGTGTTAAGTGATCATTCCAAATTCTTTCAAGTCTATTGCACAGACTCTCATTATTGCTTTTAGCATTAGAGCTTCTGCTTCTCAATACCCATTCTTTTCCAGTTCGTAATCGCTACTACCTTCCGTTCCTAATATTATACTGGTTATACTTTTGCTCGTTAGCGTTCTATAACCTTTTAATAACCACGTCAACCTTAGTATCACGAATGTGTTCCCATTCCGCATACTACCACTACTTTATTACTCCTTTTTCAGTTGTTTCTATTTTCCAAAATTTGATCAATCATATAGAAGTAAAGGAATTTGTTGAGAGATCACTATGATCATGAACACTTGTTATATCGCTTAGTTAGTACAGAAGGTGGCCAGCCTTTAGTACTTGACAAGCAATTAAACAATAGCTGGTATCCTACTCGGCTTCTATCACACAGATAGATAGTCATTCGGCAATACCTCCAAATCAAGATTCAACTTCTTCAAAGCCCAATATGCTTTATGCTCGAGCTCTACAGGAAAATGATACCCCTTACCATAAACCAACTGAAATGGCGACATACCTAATGGAGTCTTGTATGTTGTTCTATATGCCCAAACTAATCAGGAAAAGACTCATTTATCAACGTCTTATCCTGTGAAGTTGCACTTGGATCTTCCAAAGGAGAAAGATGATCAGCTACTTGATTCTCGGTACCCTTTATGTCCTTGATCTCTAATTCAAATTCTTGAAGCAAAAGAACCCATCTAATCAATATAGGCTTTGAGTCCTTCTTTGAAACGAGATATCGAATCGCAGTGTAATCAGTGAAAACTGTCACTTTTGTCCCAAGAAAATAAGATCGAAACTTTTTAAAACCGTAGACAATAGCTAAGAGTTCTTTCTCAGTAGTAGTATAATTCAGTTGAGCACCATTGAGGGTCTTACTAGCATAGTAGACCACATGAAATATGTTGTTCTTTCTCTGCCTAAGTACTGCTCCAACTGTATAGTCACTTGCATTGCACATCATCTCAAAAGGTTCATTCCAATCAGGTGCATTTATGACAGGTTCCGTGATCAAACTCTTCTTCAAGAACTAGGCACTCGTCATCAAACTTGAACGGGACATCCTTCTCTAGCAGATTGCTCAAGGGTTTAGAAATTTTTGAGAAGTCCTTGATGAACCGCCTATAGAAACCCGCATGACCAAGAAAACTACGAACTCCTTCAATAAAGATTGGTGGAGGAATATTTTCAATGACCCCCACTTTGGCTTTGTCCACCTCAAGACCATTACTAGAGACCTTGTCACCAAGAATAATACCATGTCGCACAATAAAGTGACATTTCTCCCAGTTGAGAACCAAATTGGTCTTAACACACCTTTTAAGAACGTCACCAAGATTCCGTAGGCACTCATCAAAAGAATCACCAAACACAGAGAAGTCGTCCATGAACACCTCTATATTTTGACCAATCATATCAGAAAAGATGGCCATCATGCATCTCTGAAATGTGGCAGGTGCACCATAAAACCCAAAAGAAACTATTCTGAAGGTTAAAGTACCAAATGGACAGGTGAAAGTAGTCTTTTCCTGATCTTCTGGAGTGGTACAAATATGATCATAAGCCGAATAGCCATCCAGAAGACAATATTACTCATGCCCAGCTAATCTGTCAAGCATCTGATCAATAAAAGTCAAATCAAAGTGATCTTTTCCTGTGGCCTTGTTCAACTTCCTGTAGTCCATACAAACTCTCCACCCCGTGACTGTTCGAGTAGGAATGAGCTCATTCTTCTCATTAGCGACATCGGTGATACCTCCTTTCTTCGGTACACACTGAACTGGACTCACCCAAGAACTGTCAGAAATATGATAGATAATCCCTGCATTTAGCCACATGAAAATTTCCTTCTTCACCACTTCTTTCATGATTGGATTAAGCCTTTTATGTTGCTCAACAGTAGGCTTGCTACCTTCCTCTAGAAGAATTTTATGCATGTAATAAGAAAGGCTGATTCTCTTAATATCTGTTATCGCCCATCCAATTGTCGATTTGAACTCTCTCAGAATTCTTAAGAGTTTTTCCTCATCACTACCTGAAAGGTCGGATGTAATAATCACAGGCAAAGTAGATGCATTACCTAAAAAGCATACCTTAAGTGTTCAGGTAATGGTTTAAGATCAAGTGTAGGAGCTTCCTCAATAGACAGCTTAAGGCGCTTTAGAGATTTGTTCAGCTCCTCCATTTCAAGAGATTCAAAAGGCATATCCATCTTCCGCTTCCAGGGAGAAGCATTAAAATATTGCAATTGCTCATCACCTTCGTCATCTTCACTATCTGAATTCCCCAACAAGGCCTTCTCTAAGGCATCAGACCTTAGCAATTGATCAAGTTCTGAAGTAACCACAGAATCGACCAACTCTACCTTAAGAACTCCTCATTTTTCGTAGGGAATTTCATGGCATTGAACACATTAAAAGTCACATGTCGATCTAACACTCGCCTAGTAAGCTCACCCTTTTACACATCTATCAAGGTACGACCAGTAGCCAAGAAAGGTCTTCCCAAGATTATGGGAATCTTCTTATCCTCCTCGAAATCAAGAATTACAAAATCAGCAGGAAAGATGAGTTTATCCACCCTGACCAAGACATCCTCCACAATTCCACGTGGGTATGTAATAGAACGATCAGCCAACTGCAATGTCATATAAGTCGGCTTTGGATCAGGTAAGTCCAACTTGTTGAAGATTGACAAGGGCATCACATTGATGCTGGCTCCCAACTCACATAAGCATTTGTGAAATGACACTTTTCCAATAGTGCATGGAATAGTGAAGCTTCCAGGATCTTTAAGCTTTGGAGGCAACTTATGTTGCAGCACATCACTGTATTCCTCCGTGAGAGCAACGGTCTCCAAGTCATCAAACTTCACTTTTTGAGAAAGAATACCTTTCATAAACTTTGTATTATTAACTAGGCATCTTTTCAAGAGCTTCAGCGAAAGGTGTGTCGATATGAAGTTTCTTGAACACCTCCAGAAACTTCTTAAACTGCTTATCCAGCTTTTTTTTCTGCATCCTCTTAGGATAGAGTTGTGGAGGATAGATCTGTTTCTCCCCTGTATTACCCTTAAGAGGAGTGTGTTCAACAGTAGTCTTCCTTGGTTCCACTTCTGCTTCCTTCTGCACTTCTTCTTCAGCCACAACTTCTTCATCTGAAACTTGAGATTGTTCGGGAGTTGCAACCTTCCTAGACCTCAATGTGATTGCCTTAACCTGCTCTTTAGCTTCCCTCTTTCCTGGCACTTCAGTGTCACTAGGAAGTGTACCGGGTTGAAGATTCAGCAAGGCATTGGCAATTTGTCCAATTTGATTTTCCAAGGTCTTGATAGAAACCACTTGGCTCTTGCATATGAGCCTCAACTCCTCCATTTCAATTTTTTCGTTAGCCTGTTACAGCTTGAGTTATTACCTTGGTGCATATTGCAGTTGCTGAAAAGAAGGAGGGTTATACTGCTTTGCTGGATACTGTTGATAAGGCTATTGAACCGGATTATGCGTGTTGCTCCAACTGAAGTTAGGATGATTACGGTTGTTAGGATGATAGGTGGCTGGCACAGGTTGCTGCGACCTCTGAAAGTTTCTCACAAACTGAGCTGATTCACTAGAAATAGCATAATGATCAGTCTCATGGGCACCAGCACAAAGCTCACAGACACTAGAGATCTGATTAACTCCATAATTAGCCAAAGAATCCACCTTCATCGTCAAAGCCTTAAGTTGAGCAGCTATAGCAGTAGCTGCATCCAACTCTAGAATTCCTGCTACCTTGTCCTGAGTTAGTCTCTGAGAAGGATTCTGGTATTCATAGCTGTCATCAGTTCGATCAATTCATAAGCTTCATCGTAGCTTTTAGCCAACAAGGCTCCTTCTGATGCTGCATCAAGTATGGGTCTAGAAGTAGCACCCAATCCATTATGGAAGCAGTTAGTGATCATCCAGTCAGGTATCCCATGGTGAGGACACTTCCTAAGCATCTCCTTGTAGCGATCCCAAGCCTCACACAAAGATTCTCCAGATTGATGAGCAAGTTGAGTAAGTGCATTTCTGATTTCCGCAATCTTCGCCATAGGGAAGAATTTGGTTAAGAACTTTTGAGCAAGATCCTCCCATTTGGTGATGGACCCTGGAGGTAGAGAATGTAACCAACACTTAGGTTTATCCCGCAGAGAGAATGGGAAAAGCCTCAACTTAATAACATCTTCAGAAACTCCATTGAACTTGAAAGTGTCGCAGATCTTGATGAAATCTCTGATGTGCATGTTGGGGTCTCCAATCGGAGAACCCCCAAACTGAACTGAGTTCTGTATCATCTGAATCGTGCTTGACTTGATCTCAAAGGTATTAGCTGAGATGGCTGGTCGAACAATGCTAGACTGTATATCATTAATCTTCGGTTTAGAGTAATCCATCAAAGCCTTTGGATTCGCTTCTGGTTCTCCCATTGCCACAAGTGCTTCTTTTTCTTTCTCAACTAAGATCTCTTCTTCAAATTTCTAACTACTACCACTTCTTCCTTAGCTTGATCCAGAGTTCTTTTATGGGTCCGAGAACGCGTATGCATACACGCTCACTAGAGTCCCCGAAACACGACAAGGAACAAGTAAGTAACAATGTCCGAGTCAATAAACTTTAACGACCACTGATGACAAACACATAAACTAAAAATTAACACCGAAGTCCCCGGTAGCGACGCCAAAAACTTGTTAGGACGAAAACACATGCTAATATTCATGCAAGTATACGCGTTCACAAATAATATAGAATTAATTCTAGTTCGTTCCCACAGGGACTGACACGTTAATTCCAATCAATGTATCTATGCAACAATGGTATGGTTATTTTCCAATGCTAAGACGATTAACAAATTGAGGTTTTTATAACTATGATTAACTAAGAGATTATACTAAGAAATATTAACTAAGAGAGTAAGGAGAGTTGAATACTACACAAACATGGGATTCAGACTTTATTAAATACTTCATTCAATATCCTTTTCGTTCTTAAATGACAACTTTCGTTATATGAATACCATACTACAAGACATCCACAAAAGAGATAGAAGCTGAATAGACACCAATTATATTGAGACCCTATATGTCTATAGAATTTGACAACATAACGGTTTAATGCATAATTTATCTATCGTGATTATATAAGGCAAGTAAGATGGTTAAAATTACCTACAAATCATGCATATCAAATACATGAACCTATGCCAGCATGACAAGTTCTAAACCCTTAAATTCACTTTCGCTTTATTAAAGATTAACACGCTATCTTATAAATTCGCAACGCTCATAAGATGAATAAGCACAACCAATACTAGGTTATCATACAATCACAACACACTAAGGCATAAAAACGAATTAACTAAAGAAATCCATAAATAAATCCGCTAGAGTCCCACGATAATGATTAGCCAATAATCGGACTCATCATCAACGTGGGTTCCGATGAAAGCATGGTATAATAAATATAGTCTTTATAAAAAAATGAATAATAAAACCAAGTACGAAACAAGAGTATAGGTTCAAGAATAAGAAAACTAGCATCCAAAGTTACAACTTAAAATAAAGAATCACAAGTATAAACTAGATCTTCTTCGCCTTGGTTGAATTATGCTCTCCTGTCTTCTTACGCCTTCATCTGAAGCTCTGGTACGTCTTGTTATGAAAAACGAGCAATAGTTATGTTTATATAGCAGCCCATGCAGATTAGAAGTCCCTCAATCAGAATCACAAGAGAATCGAGATTCTTTTATCCCGGCATGGCGCGACTGCGTGCTTGACCAGCGCGGGCGCGCCAAGTTTCTGCTCTTTAGGCGCGCGCTATCACAGCGCTGGTGCGCTGACTCCCTGGAGAAATTTTTAGACTTCTTCTTTTCTTGCTGATTTGAGTTGGTCTTTTCACGAGCTTTTATTCTAGACATCCTAACACCATATTAGCATCAAAACAACGCTAATTCACCTGTAATCCTGATAAATGTTTAAAATGCAAAAACACTACATAAACACGTTAAAAACACTAACAACTTGAGTAAAAATCATCAATTCAAAGCTTTACGGAGCGTTATAAAGTGTCATAAATATCACTCAACACTCACTACAAAACTAATAAGACAATCCACAAAACAAAACGTATAGAGAAAATATGGGTTGAACTAGTATGTTACGGTACTAGCCCAAAAGATAATATAATATTCAAATAAGAATATTAAATATTAACTATGTATACTTGACTTGAGATATATAATAATATGTCAAGTATACTTTCGACTCTATATTTATAGAATATGTTTATCGGAGTAATACAATAAGTCTTATATATATAAGCAATATGGCTGACAACTTCTTTAGTATTCTTCTTCATTTGATTATGTATTTATAGATCAAAGAATACTTTAGTTACAATCTCAGAATTGTAACTAATCCTTTTTAAGCTCGTAGGCTTAAGGATTTTAATATACTTATGTTTTGACAATTATAGAGCCAAAGTATACGTTTAACTTCGTGCACAATTTATAGGTTCTATATAAGCCAAGATCGAGATAAAAGAAGTGCAAGTAATTGGATTTGGATTTGTGCTTTTGAAGTTTAAAAGGATGATTATGAAGTTTACTATTTATTGATTTATAATCCCACAAAACACTGAAGATGTTAGTGGGGATTATACGATACTTTTCGTAATGATTTTATATATACACGAACTATGCGTTGGCCAAGATCAAGATAAATAAAGTGCAAGTAATTGGCCAACTCGTGTGATTTAATCCGCCTTTAATATTTTACAAAATTATGAAGTTTACTATTGATCGAATTATAATCCCACGGAACACTAAAGATGTTAGTGAGGATTATACGATACCTTTCTAATTATTTCTATATTCATGAAATAGGTTGGCCAAGACCGAGATAAATAAAGTGCAAGGAATTGGCCAACTCGTGAGGTTTATCAATTATGAAATCTCACTCATGAGGAGTTATGGAGATTTATGAAATCTCACTTGTGAAGAGTTATAGATATTTAAGTACTTGTAATTTATGGATCTTCATCTTTATATGTTTCTTTTTTAAGATCAAGTACTTATTCGAATTTTGAGTTCGAATCTTTGTTCTCTTTTCTTTGAGAACCTTCTTTATAGGATATCTAGTATTAGAGCTTGAGATGAAGTAGAGAAATTAGTAAAAAACTCAAATAAAAGAAACTCAAAGAAGAAGCTAAAAATTACCACTTTTGGAAAACGGTCGGAAAAGTTCGCCGGAGGTTCGACCGGATTTTGGCACTCTGGTCAAATTTGGGCAGCCCTTTGCGAGGCCAGAGAGTGGTAGTGGATGAGCTCACTTGGTGGGATAAAACTTGGTTGAGTGAAGCAAAGCTTGTATATCAAAAACCTTTTATATGTGTAAGTATATAGAAGATAGAGAAGGTTTTTGAGAAGAAGTATGTGTTTAGATTTGAAAGAGATGAAGAGATGATACTTCTTAAAAACAATTCCAGCAACTTTGTGGCTCTTTAGCTTGAAGAAAATGAGTTAGGATGGGGTGTATTTGTAGGAGAAGTTGGGTGGATTGAATGGTGGAAATTTGAGGAAAATGGATGGTGGATGATGTAAGTCACATGGATTGATGACATGAAAAGCAAAGTGTGTTAGTTGTGTTTCTTTGCAACTAGCCATATGAGACAAACAAGTTTATGGAGCTCAAATCTCAGCTGATTTATTTGATTAAATATGTATTTTTCTTTTCTTTTAATCATTGTTTAATCATTTTAATTAAGCATTAAGCACCATTAAATATGACCACCCTAAAAAATCTTAAATAAATACCATAAAAAATATGATAGTTACCTAAATATTATAAAATGATGTCCTGCAAGTTTTGGTCAACCTTGGTCAATGGTAACTAGGTCAAACGTGGTCAACTGTGGGACCAACTATCTCAAAATTTATACCCGGACCAAAATTCTCGAATGTTACGAAAAATATTTCATGTATAGAAAATACCATTTAAATGATACCTACCAAATTTCAAGTCATTCTATTACGTGGAAGTATTTTATCTAAAATTAAAACTGTTCTATTAGCCTTTTCTTCTGAGTAAAAATATCATCGGTCTTAAAATTAAATATATGGATCTTTTGACCAAAGTTTTGACTTGAATAAATAATTAAAATATATTTCCTAATATATAAAATAAATTTGGATGGTAGGAAATATTACTGAGTATTTTTGAATAATTTTTTCCGAGAAATGTTGATTTTACGAAACGTTAGAAAATTATTCCAAGTATACATAGAATGGGTTATAAAAATGGATATTAATATTTCAATCATGAATATTAATAAAATTTGAATTAAAACTCTTTTGATGGATGTAAAAATATATTTTGGAGCGAAGAGTAAATTATTTTTAATATAGCACGAGTCTTCTACGGAATATTTCTGATATATCCTTTTTTCGAGCTTGTTGCCTTGTTGAAGTTGCAACTGAGATCTAAGAAATATCATGTCTTGATGTTTCTTTTTTGATCATATTGCCTTAGAGCACTACTAGAAATATGGGATCAGACATCGGTTCAGAACCGATGTTAAAAAAAATATGAACCGATGTCTTCGCGTGTGATGTTAAATGTCATCAACCTTTGACATCGGTTAACAGCCGATGTCTATTACAATGCTATACATTGATTTTAAGATTAAATGTGATGTCTTTGCAACAAATTTCAGCTTATATTACATTATTTCTAGGTGAATATGAGTATATTATGAGGTATTTATCCATTAAAACATGAAACCTACAAGCTCTAAAAGCCATTTATTAAAATTCTTTCGAACAAACCGATGTGAAATGCCAAATCAGACATTGGTTAGATTAGTTGCCCGATGTGAAATGTTTGATCAAACATCGGTTAAATTAGCCCCCGATGTGAAATGATGGATAAGACATGGACGTTCTTCACAAAACCAATGTTAAATCTTTTTGTTTAACATCAGCCAATTTCTCTAACCGATGTTATTTGACTTAAAATACATTGAGTTTTTTCAGAACCGATGTCAAATGAATATTTCACATCGGTTTTTTTAGTTCTTTTTTGTTTAATATTATTTCATATGATGACTTTTGTACATTTTTTACATCGATTTACATGTACCATTATGATGTTAATGTTCTGTAAATTGCATGCCATCCTGGTACTATTTACAGCCACAGGGAACCGAAACCATGCAACATGCCAATAAAAAATATCCAAACAGAAACATAAAGGTACTCATCCAAATTACAAGTCTAATACAAAAATATTACTCATACCATACTATACATATATTTCAAATAAAATACAAGCATTCCATTAGCCAACTCAGACTATACTAATTTTTAGTACCCTATTCTTAAAATTCGATAACTCCATCCAATTTAGCCAATCAACCCAATTCCGACAAACTAAAGAAGAGACTGACTTCTGCATGATCAAACCAAAGAGCAGCAAATCAACCCTGCAGGCCGATGATACCTAAATCAGTGACTGATAGACCTTGATACATGAACTTAGAAATCATAGACAGAAGGCCTTTGTAAATTCCCGCTGAATCAATTACCTGCCCCACGTCAGAAGGAACATCTGATAGGTGGATATATTAGTGTCATTTACTTGTCCATTTGATCGAACAACTTTAACCCTCTGATTTTTTCCTCTGAAAATATTAAAGACAAACGTTTAAGTGAAGCTGTAGCTACAATTGACTCAACAGTAGAGAGAAATTTATTACCTAGACAATGATTTTTGGCCTTTTTGTTTTACAAGTGAGCTTCCTTTACTAGGCCCATTAGCTATTACTGAAGGGAGTGAGTTTATTGAGCATGTGGATGAACTATCATCTATTACTGATGGACATTTTCTTTCTTCGATTTGTACAGATGAAATACCACTAATCCCACTGCTATTGGCTACCATGGTAGGATTAATTTCTGAGGTGTCAGCATTCTAATTGATGAGGCTAGATTCTCTATGTTCAGAATTGGCACAGATTATAGCAGAGGATTATAAGCTATTCTCTATTTTCTAAGATTATGATCCAATGTGTTTACGTAGGTTTCATAAGGAAAACTTGAAAAGAACACATTTAATTCTAACATGAAGAAGCACAGTTGACTGGTAATTATTTATGACTATAACTACAGACTATTGTACGAGATCATACACAGAAAATAAATAACAAAACTTCTCTTTTAATCGATCTTATGAGGAAATAATCCATTACAATCAAGGATCTTTACTAAATATTTTTTTTACTGGTTTTCTGTAATACAATAGTTGATTAAATGACTAATCACTTTAGAGACAAACAGATAAACTGAATCCCTGTACTCAATGTGGAAAAGTTTGTAACCGAAAAATAAAATCATCAGATTGAATATAAACATGTACAGTGCAGCATATGTAAAAAAATAGATGAGATGCACTCTTTTTCTGCACCCAGATTGCAGGCATATGTTACATTACACATACCTCCATCGTCATTATCCATTCTGGGTAGTTAGCTCCATATATTCCGCAATGATCTCCCTAGATGAAAGCAATCATCTAGTTGAATAATTAGCAAAAAGAAACTATCCAGATGCATAACTACTGGCGTTAAGAATTACATAATTATATTTAAGCTTACAATCGCAAAAATAATATAAAGATCACATAACACATTAATCTAAAAATAATCATATTCTTGTAAATGAAACATCTTTTCCTACTTACAAGATTAACACCACTTAGCCATAAATGGAACGTCTAGATGAATAGCTTTATTTCCAAGCTCTTGTGCCGCCTGCCTCTCATATATGTAACTAGTATATGGAACAAAACAAAATGAAGGATGCTACTGGGAAAAAAATCCAAATATATCACAGAAATAGAGAAGACAAGCTAAGAAAAATATGATATTTTACCCCTTCTTTGGAAGAGTTTGGTGTAATGAGAGGTATGAGAATTAACAGAACCACAACTGCCAAATCCTGAGAAGTATAACGTGAACAAATAAATTAGTGAAAATGTAAACCAGTAGCATTAAAGTCCAAACAACAAATGAGCACAACATAATAAAGATATTGGACATTAAGAGAAAGAAGCTAAATTGCGTTAGGATGAATATAAGGCTCCAGAAACAATACTAGTGCATAATTGCGTTAGGATGAAGAGCAGATAATTACCTGGAAAAGTAACACAGAGAATGTAGCTCGTCCATGACGTGATGTGCTTTCTCCTCTTTCCTGCAATACCTGTGATAGAAAGTTTAACATATTAATATGGTTTCACTTAGCATCTGTTATTTAGTTTAATTAGTTGAAGTAAATAGAATCCAAGTAAATTTATGATATCAAATTTACAATATTATAATAATGCTCACAACATTGTTTTTGTTTAATTGTCATCAACTCATTGTTGACCAACAGCTGACCATTTAAGTTAGATTGCTTAATTCAACATTTTTCTTTGTTTTTCTTCTTGATACTTGCTTAACACCTTACAATGTGACGCCTCCACACCCATTAGTCCCATTATTTAATTTAAGGCTAGGCACGTCTTCAATGCCATATTTTTAGATAGATTATTCATTATTCTACTACAAAAATCAAAATCTAAAATAAATTTTGCATACTATAAAACAAAAAAGACGATGCTATAATGCTAGATCTTCTCATAAATAATTATATATGTGCTCTTGATAACAAATAAACTAGCCACATAGAGACTTACAGATAACCATGTAGCAAGTATGCCAAAACAGTTTATTCAAGAACTGCTGCTACAGGTCCATTTACTTCTTCCTATTAACCATATATATTATACTATAGTCCTGTATCAGGATTACCTAGCAACGGAATGAGCAGTGTCAAATCTAAAGAACCAACAGAACTTGAAGAAGATCCATGCCTTTGTATCCTTCTTTGTTTTTTTAACACCTAAACTTAATAGCAAAACATAATAGAATAAACAAAACTGAACATAAAAATATAAATATACACTGAAAAATATATATAAATACATAATGGATATAAATAAAGCCAAAAGAGAGAGATGTGTTACCGATTGAAGGTTGGTTTCAAGTTTCAAAGCTTCAGACCTATAAAAAAAGCTTCATTAAAATAAAAACATAAAATTTTGAAACAAATTTAAAATTTACATACATAATCAAACCAAACATTTGCTTTCTCAGATTGATTTTAAGCTACTAAATTAAATAAGACCGCCAATTTCTAGCCCGATTTGTAACGGAAAACTCCTTCCGTTTCTTCAACCCACGTCAATCGCTTTCACCATGTCCGGAATCTAACCTTCACCAATCGATTTTACATAAATCGAAGCTTCCACCAAGATCTCGATTCAGTGATTTCGTATTAGGTTTAAATTGGGTTTTACAAGAAAAGAGCGGTAAGAAAGGAGACAGAGGGAGAAAGAAAGAGAGGGGGGAGAGAGGAGCTAAAGGAGATGAAGTTCGATAGTTGAGAGAGAGAATCAAGGTTTTAAGATAGAGTGGAGGTTTGAGAGAGAATTGCAATCGTGGTCTGAGAGAGAGAAAAGAGAGAGAGCCGCGAGTTTGAGAGAGAGAGAGAGAGAGGCTTGATGTGTGAGTCGAGGTTTGGGGAAGAGAGGGAGAGAGATAAAGATGGAGATAGAGACAGAGATAGAGATGTATGGGTGTGTGAGTAGAGGGGGAAGGGGGAAATAATTTTTTAACTTTTTTGTTACGGGGGAAAATTTGGGTACTCAGCGGGGAAACTAAAACATTTTTTTAGTCATTTTTTTAGAAATGGTTATAGACAACGGTTAGCATAAATAACCGATGTTAAAGTTAAAAACATTAATTTGTTATTATTTTAAAATTGAACATAGATAACGGCTACTATGTAAAACCGATATTAAACAAGCTTTTAACATTGCTTTTTTTTAAATCGATGTTAAACAGGCTTTTAACATCGGGTGCATTATATACCGATGTCTAAGCACCGATGTCGTATCTACTATTTTTAGTAGTGGAGATATATTCCATAAAGATATAATTTGGATATTTTAGAATAATGGAATATCTCTTTTATATAAATAGTCTTGAAAATAATTTTGCTAGTTTGACCATTTGACTTTGATTTGGATCAATCAAAATCATGTCCTAATGGAGAGAATTTACGTGTATTTAAATTTTATGTTTAATCGTACAAATACCAAAATAAATAATATATCGAAGATATCCTTTCAATCTTCCCCTTTTTGGTATTTGCCAAACAAACATAAAATTTAAAATTTTCAAGTGTGTGCTTCCCCTTGGTGTATGCATGAATTTAGAAAATTATTTTTGCAGATACATTTGGGATTACTGCTTTATTCCTTTTTTAGGATAATTCCTGCAACAACTTTCTTAGATACATCAAAAATATACAAGCATAATATTTTATCTTACAAAAGCAAAGTTTTTGAATAATCATGGGAATCTTAATTCTCTTCCCCTTTTGTTTGGAAATATGCCAAAAAGCTTTATCAATATATGCATGGCTCAGATATTATTAGTAGCCTTGATTTGATGCATAGGATAAACATAGTAAGTACAAATATTGTAGCATTCATCCATGGTAAAAGAGTATTTATGATCATATAGAATTGAGAGATCAAAGTGTAAATATAAACTTTGATTGTGATACTCAGTATATTAGAAAATGTGCATTTTGATTGTAAAATGACTATAAGAAATTGAGTTATGTTTGATTTAGAGTGTGATCATACCATTCTTGCATCCATTTTTCATTTTACATCTTATTTAATCAATATACAATAGCAGAAGACATGCAAGAGTTTTTAGAGACCATACTGTGTGTTTAAGTGATTTAATCAGATAAGTTTAGCTGAATGACAACATGCATTTTATTGAATGATTTGCATCTGCTGCATTCACACATACACTGTAAAGTCTGAGAAATATTATGTAATTATTTTATCAATAAATAATTATTATGTGATTTTATGTGAATTTTGGTGAATTATTTGATAATTGATATTAATATTTGATGTTTATTTCTGATAAAAATTTAGATATTTTAATCTTTAAATTATCCAGAATAAAATATAGAGTGTTTTGGTATTTTTCTGGTAATTTTTGGATTATCATATGATTTTATAAGGATTTATAGAATTAATAATGATTATTTCACGTAATTATAAAAATTACTTTTTAGAACCAGAAATTGTCCCACTTCAATCGTTTTAGCGTTTTTACAACCCGAAACTCTTCCGAAAACTCCTTTTTAACATAATCTGATAATTCTGAACACTTTTCATGTTTTGACTTTTTCAATCCGGGGTACCATTTGACCTGTACGAGTCCCGACTTAAAATTTTCGATACGCAAATCATTTTTTAGATTAATAAACTCCATATTTTCAAAAGGCGAGATATTATCACCTTATTTTCGTATAAAATGTTTTATAGGAAGCTCTGTTTTGATAATTATCCAATTCCAGTATTAAAATTGTATCGTCTTTTTAGTTACTTAGCGGCTAAGTAACCTATTTTCAGATTCGATAGGTAAATATAATTATCGAATTATTAATAAATAAAATGTGTGATGGTTCTGTCAGCTATGTGTTGTTGTATTATTAATTGTTTGTGATTTGTTGGATGCGGAGAGTAATTTTGTAATTAATTATCGAGTTGTATGAACTTAACTCATTTTTAATGTAATTTTATTGAATATTTATTCTTATAAATGCTAAAAAAAATTCTAAAATTATTTTTGTTGTTCTATAATTTTATTTATTATTTTTAGGGGTTTATAAAATTTGGAAATCAATATTTTATTAATTATTTAATTTTAAATGATTTTTGGGCTTCATCAAATTTTAAAATCATTATTTAATTCCAAAATATTTTAAAAATCATGAAAATTTTATTTTATTAATTTTTAATTATTTCAGAAATTTTAAGATTATTTCGTATTTATTTCGATGTATTTTTAACTACAACTCACTTCGTTGAATTGCAAATCTCGGAATAAAAAAATCAGGTTCGGATAGCAGCTAAAAAGATAACAATTCAAATGAAATAAACATAAGCTTATAACCCTGTTCTCTTCATCTCTCACGCGATCATCTCCCTCGTCCCCAAATCTCTCTCTCTCTGCGAACCCTCAATCTCTCTCGACTCAATTCTCTCTCTCTCTCTCGTCTCTCTCCCCAATCTCTCTGTCTCTCCTTCTTTCTTCCTTCCTCTGTTCTTCCGGCGAGTCCGTGGCTATGTTCTCCGGTATCGCTGCTTCCTTGTCTATTTCTTGAATTTTCAGGCGTATATATATATATATATATATATATATATATATATATATATGTGTGTGTATACGTTTGTGTGTATCTGCGCGTGGGCGCGTGTTTTGTGCTACGTGTTTCTGATTTCCGCCGCCCTTCTCTTTTATTTTCTGGCGAATTCGCCGCCTTGTCCTATTTTAATTCAGCAGTTAATCATGATGTTGCATATGTATATATATACTTATATGTATGTATATGTCCTGAATGATGTTGTTTACTATATGTACTGTAATAATACATATAAATATAAGTTGGGTTATGAAATCGCATGGGTAGAAGTGATAATGGTATTAAGTTGAGCTTAAGCGCAACGATTATCTGAATTGGGATATTTTAACCATGTAGTTCCTAGTCGGAAGACCCGAGATTTGACATTGGACTAGGAATGATCTAGTAATCAATCGCCAGACTTAACAAGATTCCAATCGAAGGACATGAATGATAGGTTTGTATCGAGAATAGGATAGTGGTTTGACGATGAAGCCAAACATTCAAAGCAATTCAAAAGTCAACTGATAATAGCGATTAAAGCTTATCGAGGCAAGTATTCCTGATTTTTCTTTTAAAATACTGCAATTATTTATTTGTTCCTATTCTAAGTTCAGAATAGTTAAAGGTTTTACATTTCACTGTAATTACTCTGATTATGCATATTCCTTTCATTATTATTCCTATAATTCGATTGCTTTCTTGAGCAAATACCCATTCTTTCGGGCTATTTGTGAACCCTGAATTGGGATGTTTTGAATTTAAAATGATTGACATCAAAACACTCTACGGGCTGGATGGTTATTGTGAGGATCAGTAATGAGCTAGATCCTATGGGCCAGGAATGGACCGGACCCTTGGGCGATAATGCCTAGGTACCTGAATGAATCTATACGGTTGGGTATAGATCTACACTGTATCCAGACTTATCAGCAGGGTATAAGTGTGAACTAGTGTCCAGTCTAATTTGTTGTTGATCGCCATTAACGGCATTCTCTCTCGAAAGGTTTTATGATTCCAAAACCGGACAAAACCCTGATTCTGGAGAAGAATTTGGGAATCGCTTGTCACTTTTGGACTTATAGTTGAAGGCTGGTGACAGCCAATGTTTATTCGCTCAACTCACTCAAATAAATAGAATTGTTTAAAATTACTTTAAGATTTTGTCCAGAAGTTTCTCCTTTGGTATTAATGCTTAAAACTCAAATTATATACTTACTGGGCATTTTTGGCTCACTCTTGCTTTGTAAATTCTTAAATCTGCCAGAAACAGATAAGGATAAAAGTGAATAGCTTTGATAGACAACAGAGATTAGATAAATCTCCACTGCGAGAGGTTGAAGAAGTTAGAAGAATATGACAGGAGCATTAGGACAAAGGTATTTTCACTTGTATTCTAGTTATTGTAAGTTGTAGAAGGTTAGATTCTTGTTTCATACCATAACCTGTAAACGATCTGGATTCAAGGGGTTAATTGAATATTCTTTTATATGTAAAGATTGTTTCGTGACACCAAATCTTGACCCCGAATTTGGGTTGTTACAAGTTGTTATCAGAGCTACAGGTTATTGGTCACTGAAATAAGAATAGGTGAGGGTAAGATAGGAGTGGTAGGCCGTACAAGATAGGAAAGACCTTAGGCATACTCATGTTAAGTTGGGTTGAGTGCGAATTAGGATTAGCAGATCCGATATGGAGTTGATAAGATAGAATTGTTGAGAAAGTGTAAGGCGAATATCGCAACGCTATAGGTATATTGAGTTCTCAGATCCTACAGTAATGAGGAATCGACAGATCGACGGAGATTGGATATGTTACGATATTTTCATGTGGTTTTAAAGAAAATGCGATTGAGTCTTGTGAGAACTTCGTGTAAGAGAGGCTAGGTGAGTTTTGAGTACGATTTAACTTAGAATTAGGTAGTAGGATGAGCTTCACGTTGAAGGCAACGAGTTGGTGAAAGCTGATGAAGAACCAACGTTGTACATTTCGTAGGCACCGCCATTACGAAGAGGTTCTTATCATGTATCGGGCGCTGCGCAAGGAATGGTATCAACCTTATTGGGTATAGGAAAGTCTAGCAAGGAGGTGCGACCCTATCTACAGACAGAACGTCGAATCGCATGTGTGGTTGTAAGCATAACGTCACGGACGATGACTAGAATGTCAAAGATAGTACTAAATGTTAGTGTTGCGGTGGAATTGTGAATAAAATGATATACAACGGTCAATGAAGTTTCGTCAACTAATAAGTGCGAGCAGAATCCAAGGAAAAGTGGAAGAGGTACCTGTTGGATTTTAATCGCAGCGGAGGCATGTAAAAACACTTTTACACATATAAAATCCAAGTAAAAGCATATAAATCATGGTAAAAACATAGGGATCGATTACTAACCTTTAATATGGGATCCAAGAGCAACGATCAGAGATCCTTAGCAGCTGCTTCTCAAACGTGAAGCACTCCACCGGTATCCACCAAGAAAACGACGTTAAGGAGGAGGAGGAGGTGGAGAGAATTAGGTTTTCTAAAACTTTTGGGTTTTTGGGTTAGAATCAAAATAGGGTTTATAATAGTATATTTATAGGCAAAGTTTTCAGCTGAAATTTTCCCATAAATATTATTATTATTATCCCATTTATTATTCTCATTAATAATTAAAACACCTTTTAATTATTAATCCTTTTTCTAAACACTTTAGAAATAATTCTCACTCTTGATTTAATTTCCAAAAATTAAATCCTTTAATTAATAATATTAAGAACTTTTCTTAATTAATTTATAATCAATTAAATCTCATTTAATCAATTATTAAATTTTCCAATTAATTATTTATTTCATAAATAAATAATTATTAGCCATTATTAATTAATTCCTCCACCATTAAATCATTCTCTTTTTATGGTGTGACCCTGTAGGTTCAATATTAAGCCGGTAGTAGAAATAAATAATAATAAAGCTATTTTATCATTATTTATATAAATTCTCTAATTTATTAAATATGATTAATTAATTAATCATATTTATTCTACATCGTGAGGGATACTTCTCAGCATATCGCGACTATCCGGATAATATGAATTCACTGCTTAGAATACCAAGAACCTATTCAGTGAATAGTTACCGTACAATAAACTCCTTCTACCCTACAATATTCCGATTAAATACAAGGCATGGATCTCGTGTCAAGCCTATCTAATTTAATCACTTGCTTACCAATTACTATGCTTAGTTCTATGCAAATTAGAAACTCCTTTCTAATTTCATTCACTCTGGCCAGAGATTCCTGAACTAGCATAAGTGGATCAGCCTTGAACATTCGCTTCCTTCACTGGAAGGGGTAGATCCTTTATTGATCATACACTATCTTCGTGTACAAATTCCTATACCCAGTAGAGGCCTAATAATTGTCCCTGGAGACTAAGAACTAAAGCAAAGCATAGTTCAGTGTACACAAGATGACTATGATGACCTCAAGTCTAAGGATACTTGTACAACTATCACTTTGTGAACAACTGCTGACACGTGAGTGAACTCCATCAGTTGTTCAGCTGGGCGAGTCATGTTCAGTGAACTTATTTTATAATAAGCACCTATATACTAGCTATAGTGTCACCACACAAATGTCTATGAGAACAGACATCCTTCATAATGAAGCAAGCATAGTATGTACCGATCTTTGCGGATTATTAATTACCAGTTAGTAATCCTATGATCAGGAACTATTTAAGTTTAGAGTTATCATCTTTTAGGTCTCACTATTATGATCTCATCATAATCCATAAAAAAACTTTACTCTAAACTATGGTATATCTTATTTAAACACTTAAATAGATAGAGCCCATAATAAAACAAAACAAGTCTTTTATTAAAATCAATGAAATCAAAAAAGATTACATAAAAAGTTATTCCTAAATCCTAATACATGATTGGACTTAGGACATATTCCTTTCAATCTCTCACTTGTACTAAAGCCAATCACTCTTGTCTTTATGACGATCAAAGTGACTTTCAGAAAGTAGCTTTGTGAGTGGGTCTGCTATGTTGTTATGTGTGTCAACTCTATTTCAATAAAATACAAGAAATGTTACCGCGCTCCCACTGACCCTTTTGTAGACACATGGTTCATCTAAGTTTTTGATAAAATCAAACTCTTTGATTGTCTCATCAAAACGAATGTTCCATCTTTCGAGAAGCTTGCTTTAAACCACATATGGTTCGCAGCAGCTTACACACTAGGTTTTCATTTCCCTTGGAAAGAAAACCATCTGGCCATTTGCCAGATTTCATAGTCATAGTAAGCAGCAATCGCAAACAAAATCCGAACTGATTTTAATATGACTACAGGTAAAAGGTTTCATCAAAGTCAATCCATTGCCTTTGTTTGAATCCTTTTCCCAAAAGCCTGGCCTTAAAGGTCTCCACCTGGCCATCTGTGACGCCCTCCAAACCCGGGGTCTAGATTTGGGGGTCACTTGCCAATAAAACAAACTAAAATAATCACAGCGGAATAATATAATAAATACGACCCCTTTACCTACACTGGATCGATCACAGGTTATAGTATGGAACAGGCACTAATACAAACCAACTGTTATTACAGACCATAAGTCTAATTATTTTTACAAATTATTCAAAATTTATTACAAACCTCTAGACTATACAAGCGTCCCAAAACAGTCTACCTGGAATACACACCACTATTTACAAGCACTCGACTTCTAACCAAAACTGAATCTCAAGCCTGCTCTGGCTTAGCTGAAAGATTAGATTAATAAACAAGTATGAGCGAAAGAAATGCTCAGCAAGCAGTATAAAATGTACTTGAAATGATAACCACATTCTGATAATATCTGAACAAAAGGATGAAAGCAGTAATATTTGATCAATAATAAAGCTTCACAAGCTATCAACAATAAACGATAATTTTTAGATTGGAATCTAACTCTGACGGACGCACTATCACATGCTGATCAGCCCGTGTGATAGCACAAGGTCATGATTCATAGAAACATGTCCCCAAAATACGAGTACTCAAATAAAAAGGCAATATACCTGCCTGTGGCAAAAATGGTGTCATAATATTTCTCATGGTCCAGAGTTATCTCAACAATCGATGGCGAAATAACTAGAACAATTAGTTATTCGCTAATCTCAATTCAATATTCTACTGTATAGAGTAATTTATAGCGAAATATAAAACGTTTAACTATTCTGAACTTAGAATAGTATGGAAATTGAAAGAATAAAGTTCAGAGTCAAGATCAATTGAATGATGAATAAACATATAGGTACTTGCATAATATGATTTGAAATAAACGTCACTTGAACAATAAGTAAAGTTAGGGGTACTTGCCTGGTATGCTCAATAACCTCTTACTTTATCTCTGCTTCTAACTGCTGGCTACTATCTTCGTCTAACACCTGACTGCACTCCTTGCTACTCGATTCTATAAACAAAAGGACTATCTTAAGTGACAATACTAAACTCAATCGACGTAACTATACGTCTTGACATCTTTCCGACCGTTTATAACTAAACATGGTATATTAAACTGTAAACAAATAACATACTTATCACATATCATATAATCATGACATTTTTAAATCACGTAATCACATATTTCATGTAACACCTACGTCAGATCATTACAAGACACGCCTCAGTGCGTTCAGAATGAAAATCAGGTCAATATTAGCATTTATCGATCAAATACTGACTCAAACTGATACACAAATCAAATGACATTGCAATACAAAAGAAATTAGGTCCTAAAAGTATTTTTATTGAAAGTGCAATATTTTTCTGAGTCTGTACGCGTTCATTTCATATTAAACGGATAAACGGTTGATTTATTATGAATTTTTGAACATTTTTCAGAATAAAAACGGGTCTCCGAATCATTTAATAATTAAATAATAAGGCTCGAACACTCGAAAATAATTTTATAAAAATTATCGAGCCAGGAAAATAATTTAAAATAATATTTTAAAGTTCAAAACTATTTTTTGAAATTTTTAAATCAAAATAAATAATTAAATCTAATTAAATAATCAATTAAAATTAATTAATAACTAATTAAAATAATTAATCAATTAATATTTAAATTAATTGACTAATTAAATAATTAATTATCAACTAAAATTAATTAATTAAATAATTTGGATTTTTTTGAATTAAAAATAAATTTTCAGAATTAAAATAATGATTTTCAAAATAAAAATGAATTTTCAGAAATTATAAATAGGATTTTGAATTATTTTTAATAAGAAAATCTAAAACCAAAACTCAGTAATTGGGTTGGGGGTTCTGTGGATCGAAACCGGGTTCAAAACCCCGGTTGTGAAGAACACAACCGGGTTTTGAACACCCGGTACCTCCCCAGAATCCGGCAGCCGGCCGGTTAACCGGCGATGGTTCCGGTCACGCCCAAATCTACACCCCCAGGCTTCGATTTTAATGGGAATTGATTCTAAATTGCTCCTGAAACTCGACTAATAACTCGGCATCAACAGACAGCCCCGAGGTCGGTTTCTCCGACGAAAATCAAACAAAAACCGGCGGAACCTTGAGTTTTCCGGTCAAAAACTCGAATTCACTTAATCCTCAACCAAAAATTACAGTAAATACAGCAAAATGAAGCTGGGAACATGTACAATCTAATCATATCATCACAAACAATCAAAAACCTCTAAATTATAAACCCCCAAAATTCGAATATATACCCTAAATTACGAATTTTCACATCACTAGTCGTTTGAATGATTTGAGGGCATAAACAGAAAGAACATGAAAATCTGAACATTTTGGTTACTCATACTTCAAATTCTTAAGTCTGCATCACCCTCAAATTCGGGTTTGATTCTCAGAACTTTTCAAGAACACCAAGAACACATATTCAAAGAATTTTCAGAAAATTAAACCTCAATTTCTATATGATACCGAACCCTATTTTTGAAGTATAATATACCAAATCGACCAGAAAAACATACTCTACAACATGGAAGCATCAAATCACATCAACAACATCAAGAACAAATTTTCATATTTTTATTATCAAATAATTCGAATATAAATAATTAAATAAGAAAATTACTGTGATTTCTGGGCAGAAACTGATGATTGATTCAGAAAGAAGATTTCGAGAGCTTCGTTTTGATATGCTGCACGCCCGAATCGGAGTTCGATAACGCCTTCGTTCGTGTGTTTGATTCTCGGGAACGTATCGGTTTCTCGGGTTTTTCTCTGTATTTACGGTATTTTAACTGGTTGCAAATGAATAAACGAAATAAACGAAATAAGAAATAGGCTATTTATATTTATGGAATATTGGATCGTTTTGGATCGTTTTGGATCGTTAAATTAGTTGCTTAGCCGCTAAGTAACTGTAAAAACAATACAATTCAATACCAGAATTGGATAATTATCAAAACCGGGCTTTTTATAAAACACCATATACGAAAATAACGTAAAAATATCCCGTCTTTCGAGATTACGGGTTTTATTGATTACCGAAATAACTATCGTATCGAAAATATTGCGCCGGGCCGCGCACGGGTCAAACCGTAATCCGGATCGAAAAAGTCAAAACACGGAAAATGTCCGGAATTACCAGATTAGGTTAGGAAGGAGTTTTCGGAAGAGTTTCGGGTTGTAAAAATGCAAAACGGTTGAAGTTGGAAGATTCCCGGCTTTATAAAATAATTTTATAATTATTCTGAAAATAATTAATAATTCATAAATCATTATAAAATCATATAACACTCCAAAAAAATTACCAGAAAAATACCACAATTATCTATATTTTATTCTGGACATATAAAATTCAAATAATGTCACATATAAACATTCAGATATCAATTCTACTTTTCAGATAATTCACCAAAGTTCACATAAAATCACATACACAATTCCGAATAATAATAATAATATTTGAAAATATATTGGATATTACAATCTACCCCCCTTAACAGGATTCTGTCCTCAGAATTAGCCTAGGAAAATAAATGAGGATACTTGGATCACATTTCGCTTTCCAATTCCCAAGTCGACTCTTCAACCTTGGGATTCCTCCACAAGACTCGCACTAAAGATACAGACTTATTCCTAAGTACTCTTTCTTTCTTATCTAAAATCTGCACTGGTTGCTCTACAAAAGATAAATCTGGTTGGATCTTGATTGGCTCGTATTCTATCACATGGTTCGAATCAGGAAAATAACGCTTCAACATTGACACATGGAACACATTATGAATATGTTGCATGTGAGGTGGTAACGCTAACTCGTACGCAACTTTTCCCACACACCTCAAAATCTCAAAAGGGCCAACATAACGCGGACTCAGCTTTCCTTTCTTTCCAAATCTTGATAAACCCTTCCAAGGTGAAACCTTCAATAACACTGCTTCTCCAATTTCAAATTCCATATCTTTTCTGGTAGGATCTGCATATTTACGTTGACGGTCTTGAGCTGCTGTTAATCTTTTCCGAATGAGTTCTATTTTCTCTTTTGTCTGCTGGATCAATTCTGGAACCAGAATCTTTCTATCACCAACTTCTTCCCAACATATTGGAGATCTGCATCTTCTCTCGTACAAGGCTTCGTAAGGCGGCATTCCAATGCTGGCATGATAACTGTTGTTGTAGAAGAATTCAACTAATGGCAAATGTTCGTCCCAACTTCCTTCAAAATCTAGCGCACATACCCTTAACATATCTTCAATAGTCTGAGTCGTCCTTTCACTTTGACCGTCCGTCTGCGGATGATACGCGGTACTCATATTCAGCTTCGTTCCGAGACAATCTTGAAAACTTTTCCAAAATCTTGAATTAAATCGAGGATCTCTATCTGAAACTATGGATACTGGAACTCCATGTCGGGTCACAATTTCCTTAAGATATAACCGAACCAATTTATCCATTGAGAATCTTTCATTGATAGGAAGAAAATGCGCTGACTTCGTCAATCTGTTGATAATAATCCAAATAGCATCATGATTTGCCCTGGTTCTCGGTAATCCAACTACGAAATCCATCGCGATATGCTCCCACTTCCATTCTGGAATATCCAATGGCTGTATCAGTCCACTAGGCCTTTGATGTTCCGCTTTGACTCGCTGGCGAGTGTAACACTTACTTACCCATTCTGCAATTTCTTTCTTCATGTTTGGCCACCAAAAATTTTCTCTTAAGTCTCTGTACATCTTCGTACTTCCGGGATGAATTGAGTATCTAGAGTTGTGAGCATCTCGAAGAATTTCATCTTTCAGCTCGGCTACGTTGGGTATCCCTATTCTGGAAGAAAATCTTAATATCCCTTTATCATCCTTTTGACTCCCTATCTCTACTCCTGTCAAACTATCTCGTTCATGGTTCATTACTTCCTCCTGACATCTTCTTATCTTCTCCAATAATTCTGGTTGAAAAGACATCGCACACAATACCTCTGTAGACATACTTGGAATACTAACCTCTATTTCTAGCTTCTCAAATTCCTTATTAATTCCTCGGATGAAGTTATCATGTTCAATCTTTCTTTTCTGCTCAGAGCATCGGCAACCACATTTGCTTTGCCTGGATGATAGTTGATAGTACAGTCGTAGTCCTTGATCAATTCTAGCCATCTTCTCTGCCTCATGTTCAATTCCTTCTGGGTGAAGATATATTTTAAACTCTTGTGGTCCGTGTAGATCTCGCACTTTTCCCCATAAAGATAATGCCTCCAAATCTTCAATGCAAACACTATAGCTGCTAATTCTAGATCATGCGTTGGATACTTTTCTTCATGTGGTTTCAACTGTCTGGAAGCGTAAGCTATCACCTTGTCATGTTGCATCAAAATACATCTCAATCCTTTGTACGACGCGTCACTATAAATCACAAAATTTCCTTGATCATCTGGCAAAACTAGCACTGGAGAAGATACTAATCTATTCTTTAATTCCTGGAAACTTTCTTCGCATTTCTCATCCCATTCAAATTTCTGGTTCTTCCTGGTGAGCTTTGTCAACGGCGTAGCTAACTTCACAAAATCTTGCACAAATCTTCTATAGTAACCTGCCAATCCCATGAAACTTCTTACTTCCGTTGGTGTTTTTGGCCTCTCCCAGTTGATTATGGCTTCAATCTTTGCTGGATCCACTTCCACTCCTTTATTGCTAATCACGTGCCCAAGAAATCGTACTTCTTTTAACCAAAATTCACACTTAGAAAACTTTGAGTACAATTTCTCCTGTCGTAGTATCTCCAAAACTATTCTTAAATGCTCTACATGCTCCTCTTCTGTTTTGGAATAAATCAGAATATCATCTATGAACACGATCACGAATTTATCCAAATACTTCTTAAATACTCGATTCATCAGATACATGAAAGCTGCTGGTGCGTTGGTTAATCCAAATGCCATCACTAGAAACTCATAATGCCCATATCTAGTTCTGAACGCGGTCTTCGGAATGTCTTCAGGCTTGATCTTCAGTTGATGATATCCGGATCTTAAATCTATTTTAGAAAACCACACAGCGCCTCACAATTGGTCAAACAAATCATCGATCCTTGGCAACGGGTACTTGTTCTTAATGGTTAGCTTATTCAATTCTCGATAGTCGATACACAGTCGCATACTCCCGTCCTTCTTCTTGACAAATAGCACTGGTGCGCCCCATGGGGATACACTGGGTCTTATAACTCCTTTCTCCAAAAGATCTTGCAGCTGAGTTGCCAATTCTTTCATCTCCACTGGTGCCATCCGGTAGGGAGCTTTAGAAACTGGTTCTGTTCCGGGTGCTAGGTCAATCGCAAATTCAATTTCTCTATCGGGAGGTAATCCTGGTAGATCATCTGGAAAGACATCTGGAAACTTGTTGACAACTGGAATTGTTTCTAGTGCTGGAACTTCTTTGTTGATGTCTACCACATGGGCCAAATATGCTTCATAATTCTGATGTAATAACCTTTTCATTTGAGCGATCACTAAGAACTTCTTCTCTTGCCTATTTCCTCGAAATATCACCTTCTTCTTACTACCCAAGGTATGAAGTTTTACTTTCCTATTCTTACTATCAATCTGAGCGTTATTTTCTGACAACCAATCCATTCCTAAAATAACATCAAATTCTCCCAACTTAAAAGGTATCAAGTTGGCATAAAAATGATGTCCTCCTATCTCAATATCGCACCTCGGGCACACTCGGTCGACGGAAACTTGATCCTTATTAGCTAACTCTATCATTAATGCTTGTTCTAACAATTTAACTTCACAATGCAGTTTAATGATAAAATCTTGAGAAATAAATGACCTCGTAGCTCCAGAATCAAATAAAACTTTAGCATCTACGGAGTTGACTGGAAGCGTACCTGCAACCACGTCTGAACTCTGAACAACATCTTTCATAGTCATGTTGAATGTTCTGGCCTTTGGCTGGTCCTTTGCTAGTGGTCCTTCAATCCTTGGCACATTCTGAGATGGAGCACCTGTAAGCCTTAGGGTGTTGCTCGTAGTACCTTATGTTGGGCAATTCCTAGCGATATGTCTTGGCTTTCCACACTTATAACATCCAGTTCCCATATTTTGACCTTGAGTCTGATTCTGACACACATTAGCAAAGTGTCCCTTCCTGCCGCACTTGAAACACGTCATATTAGCATTATAATTCTCAAAGTGCTTCCTACCACAAAACTGGCAATCTGGTATTGGTGGACGATTGGGCCTCTGCTGGTTTGAATTCTGAAAATGGTTGCCTTGTCCTCCATTTCCTGATTGTGGTCTTCTGAATCCCATATTCCTATTACCCTGAAACTCTGGCCTTCTAATGAAACGGCTCTGGAAATTACTTAGCTGCTGACCTCCTTCTGAGGTTTCTATCTTTCTTTTCTTCCCATCTTTTCCTTTCTGAGACATGTCACTCTTACTTTTGATCACCATTGCCTTCTGAACCACTGCTACATATGAAGTCAACTCAAACATGGCCACTCTGTTCTGAATCCAAAACTTTAATCCCTGTTCAAACCTTCTGGCTTTCTTTTCATCCGTATCAACCTGGTCTGGCACGAACCTTGCTAACTCAGTAAACTTAGCCTCGTACTCAGCCACAGTAAGATCACCCTGGGTTAGATTCAAAAATTTGATCTCCATTTGTTTCTTCATATACCTCGGGAAATACTTCTTCAGAAATAGCTCTGTGAATCTCTCCCAAGTTATAAACTCACCTCCTTCCAATGCTCGCGTAGATTCCCACCAATAGTTCGCCTCGCCTTTTAGAAAGTAGCTTGCAAACTTGGTCTTCTGCTCAGCTCCTGCTCCGACTAATTCAAAAGCCATTTCCATCTCCTTGAGCCATGCATTGGCTTCCACAGGATCAACACTTCCCTTGAACTCAGGTGGCTTCACCGCTTGAAACTGCTTAAAAGTCACTGCAGGTGGTGCTGCGGCTTGCTGCTGCTGTTGCTGTTGCTGCTGTTGTTGCTGCTGTGTAAGATGAAACATCTGCTGCTGCATCAGTCCCAACATCTGGATAATCGCTGGATCTGTACGGCTCTCGGTACTACCCTCTCCTGAATTATTCCTTCTCTTTGGTGCCATTATTCTGGTAAGAGACAAGCAACATATATAATAATCTGTCAAGCATTGTGTCAAATATGTAGCAATTCCTTAGCATATCAAAATTCGCAAACAATATCTCTTCCCTGAATATCATAAACTTGCTACCATATTAACACAAGCGACATGATTATCACATAATCCTGCTTATTATCTCAAGAATAATAACACAAAGAAAATTACTCCGAATTATCCAATCCTTTTAAATCCTTGCTCGAAATCTTAACTAAATCAACAAAATAGCGGCAATGACACAAGGCCTAAAGCTAAACGCAAAACAGGAAACCTAAACAATTTAACTACAACCTAACCCAATAACCTAAATTTAATCCTATAAAAACTAAACTACACGCGCCTATCTTATGTGATCTTCCTATGACTCTATAATAATCCTACGCCTGTTTCAGTGACCATAACCTGTAGCTCTGATACCAACCTGTGACACCCTCCAAACCCGGGGTCTAGATTTGGGGGTCACTTGCCAATAAAACAAACTAAAATAATCACAGCGGAATAATATAATAAATACGACCCCTTTACCTACATTGGATCGATCACAGGTTATAGTATGGAACAGGCACTAATACAAACCAACTGTTATTACAGACCATAAGTCTAATTATTTTTACAAATTATTCAAATTTTATTACAAACCTCTAGACTATACAAGCGTCCCAAAACAGTCTACCTGGAATACACACCACTATTTACAAGCACTCGACTTCTGACCAAACCTGGATCTCAAGCCTGCTCTGGCTTAGCTGAAAGATTAGATCAATAAACAAGTATGAGCGAAAGAAATGCTCAGCAAGCAGTATAAAATGTACTTGAAATGATAACCACATTCTGATAATATCTGAACAAAAGGAAGAAAGCAGTAATATTTGATCAATAATAAAGCTTCACAAGCTATCAACAATAAACGATAATTTTTAGATTGGAATCTAACTCCGACGGACGCACTATCATATGCTGATCATCCTGTGTGATAACACAAGGTCATGATTCATAGAAACATGTCCCCAAAATACGAGTACTCAAATAAAAAGGCAATATACCTGCCTGTGGCAAAAATGGTGTCATAATATTTCATAAAACACATAGAAATAGCCCTCCGCTGGACCGTCCGTCCCGGTCACTTACGCATTCATCCAATCCATAAAACATTTTGATCAAAGGAGCCGAATCAAAGGACATCCTTAACCATATAACTCCCCATTTCTCATGGTCCAGAGTTATCTCAATAATCGATGGCGAAATAACTAGAACAATTAGTTATTCGCTAATCTCAATTCAATATTCTACTGTATAGAGTAATTTATAGCGAAATATAAAATGTTTAACTATTCTGAACTTAGAATAGTATGGAAATTGAAAGAATAAAGTTCAGAGTCAAGATCAATTGAATGATGAATAAAGATATAGGTACTTGCATAATATGATTTGAAATAAACGTCACTTGAACAATAAGTGAAGTTAGGGGTACTTGCCTGGTATGCTCAATAACCTCTTACTTTATCTCTGCTTCTAACTGCTGGCTATTATCTTCGTCTAACACCTGACTGCACTCCTTGCTACTCGATTCTATAAACAAAAGGACTATCTTAAGTGACAATACTAAACTCAATCGATGTAACTATACGTCTTGACATCTTTCCGACCGTTTATAACTAAGCATGGTATATTAAACTGTAAACAGATAGCATACTTATCACATATCACATAATCATGACATTTGTAAATCACGTAATCACATATTTTATGTAACACCTACGTCAGATCATTACAAGACACGGCTCAGTGCGTTTATAATGAAAATCAGGTCAATATTAGCATTTATCGATCAAATACTAACTCAAACTGATACAAAAATCAAATGACATTGCAATACAAAAGAAATTAGGTCCTAACAGTATTTTTATTGAAAGCGCAATATTTTTCTGAGTCTGTACGCGTTCGTTTCATATTAAACGGACAAACTGTTGATTTATTATGAATTTTTGAACATTTTTCAGAATAAAAACGGATCTCTGAATCATTTAATAATTAAATAATAAGGCTCGAACACTCGAAAATAATTTTATAAAAATTATCGAGCCGGGAAAATAATTTAAAATAATATTTTAAAGTTCAAAACTATTTTTCGAAATTTTTAAATTAAAATAAATAATTAAATCTAATTAAATAATCAATTAAAATTAATTAATAACTAATTAAAATAATTAATCAATTAATATTTAAATTAATTGACTAATTAAATAATTAATTATCAACTAAAATTAATTAATTAAATAATTTGGATTTATTTTTGAATTAAAAATAAATTTTCAGAATTAAAATAATGATTTTCAAAATAAAAATGAATTTTCAGAAATTATAAATAGGATTTTGAATTATTTTTAATAAGAAAATCTAAAAACAAAACTCAGTAATTGGGTTGGGGGTTGTGTGGATCGAAACCGGGTCAAAACCCCGGGTTGTAAAGAACACAACCGGGTTTTGAACACCCGGTACCTCCCCAGAATCCGGCAGCCGGCCGGTTAACCGACGATGGTTCCGGTCACGCCCAAATCTGCACCCCCAGGCTTCGATTTTAATGGTAATTGATTCTAAATTGCTCCTGAAACTCGACTAATAACTCAGCATCAACAGACAGCCCCGAGGTCGGTTTCTCCGACGAAAATCAAACAAAAACCGACGGAACGTTGAGTTTTCCGGTCAAAAACTCGAATTCACTTAATCCTCAACCAAAAATTACAGTAAATACAGCAAAATGAAGCTGGGAACATGTACAATCTAATCATATCATCACAAACAATCAAAAACCTCTAAATTATAAACCCCCAAAATTCGAATATAAACCCTAAATTATGAATTTTCACATCACTAGTCGTTTGAATGATTTGAGGGCATAAACAGAAAGAACATGAAAATCTGAACATTTTGGTTACTCATACTTCAAATTCTGAAGTCTGCATCACCCTCAAATTTGGGTTTGATTCTCAGAACTTTTCAAGAACACCAAGAACACATATTCAAAGAATTTTCAGAAAATTAAACCTCAATTTCTATATGATACCGAACCCTATTTTTGAAGTATAATATACCAAATCGACCAGAAAAACATACTCTACAACATGAAAGCATCAAATCACATCAACAACATCAAGAACAAATTTTCATAATTTAATTATCAAATAATTCGAATATAAATAATTAAATAAGAAAATTACTGTGATTTCTGGGCGGAAACTGATGATTGATTCAGAAAGAAGATTTCGAGAGCTTCGTTTTGATATGCTGCACGCCCGAATCAGAGTTCGATAACGCCTTCATTCGTGTGTTTGATTCTCGGGAACGTATCGGTTTCTCGGGTTTTTCTCTGTATTTACGGTATTTTAACTGGTTGCAAATGAATAAACGAAATAAACGAAATAAGAAGTAGGATATTTATATTTATGGAATATTGGATCGTTCTGGATCGTTTTGGATCGTTAAATTAGTTGCTTAGCCGCTAAGTAACTGTAAAAATGATACAATTCAATACCAGAATTGGATAATTATCAAAACCGGGCTTTTTATAAAACACCATATACGAAAATAACGTAAAAATATCCCGTCTTTCGAGATTACGGGTTTTATTGATTACCGAAATAACTATCGTATCGAAAATATTGCGCTGGGCCGCGCACGGGTCAAACCGTAATCCGGATCGAAAAAGTCAAAACACGGAAAATGTCCGGAATTACCAGATTAGGTTAGGAAGGAGTTTTCGGAAGAGTTTCGGGTTGTAAAAACGCAAAACGGTTGAAGTTGGAAGATTCCCGGCTTTATAAAATAATTTTATAATTATTCTGAAAATAATTAATAATTCATAAATCATTATAAAATCATATAACACTCCAAAAAAATTACCAGAAAAATACCACAATTATCTATATTTTATTCTGGACATATAAAATTCAAATATTCAAATAATGTCACATATAAACATTCAGATATCAATTCTACTTTTCAGATAATTCACCAAAGTTCACATAAAATCACATAAACAATTCCGAATAATAATAATAATATTTGAAAATATATTGGATATTACACCATCTGCTCTAATCATTCTTTTGTATCCCGTATACATAGATTTCATTCTGGATTTCATGGCACTATGCCATTTCTCTGAGTCAACACTACTCATAGCCTCATTATAGGTCACAGGGTCGTCATCATCAATGATTGAAAACTCATTGTCATTCTTAATGACAAGGCCATATTTCCTCTCAGGTTGGCGAGACACTCTCCCTGTTCTATGAATGGGCTGTTCCACAAAAGGTTGTTCAGCCAGAATAGGTGTTTCCACTTGATCCGTAGTAGTTTGTGCTTCTTGAACTTCATCAAGTTCAAATTTTGCTCCCACTGTTTGCTTCAAGGATAAACTCCTTTTCCAAGATGGTAGCATGTCTGGAGACAAACACCCGATGATCGGTGTAAAAGTAATACCCTAAAGTCTCTCTAGGATATCCCACAAAACTATATTTTACGGATCGATATTCCAGCTTATCTGGGTCAACTTACTTGTCATAAGCTGGACATCCCCAAATCTTAACGTGTTTAAGACTCGGTTTCCTTTCTTTCCATATCTCATACGGAGTTTGAGGAACAGATTTGGAAGGCACCTTATTCAGTAAATATGCTGAGGTTTCCAATGCGTAACCCCATAGGAATACTGGAAGATTTGCATAGCTCATCATGGACCGAACTATGTCTAACAAAGTTCGATTTCTCCTTTTAGATACCAATCTGGAGGCGTCCACTGGGAGACTATACCATTTACTTTGAGATAATCCAGAAACTCTCCATTCAAGTATTCACCACCTCGATCTAATCGAAGAATTATAATACTATGTTTGGTTTGTTTCTCCACTTCATACTTATATTCTTTGAACTTTTCAAAGGCCTCAGACTTGTGTTTAATCAAACACATATCCGAATCCAGATCTATCATCTATGAAAGTAATGAAGTATGAAAATCCACCCAAGGCTTGCTTAGACATTGGTCCACATACATCTGTGTGTACCATTCCTAGCAAATTTGCAGTCCTCTCTCCATATCTACTAAATGGAGACTGCAGTGCCACAATAAAGTGAGATTTTCATCATCCCTTTTCTTTTATTAGTTTGTTCAATCTGAAGTAAATCATGCTCTATGTCATATACATACAGACCATTATTTAAAGTACCACGTCCATAAAGAATATTATCTCTAAGAATAGAACATTCATTATTCTCAATAATAAATGAAAATCCAGCCAAGTCTAACATGGGAATAGAAATAATATTCCTCACAATCGAGGGAACAAAATAATAATTATTTAAAAACAATAGTCTTGCCCGTAGGCATATGTAAATGAAATGATTCTACATCTTTAGCAGCAACTCTTGCTCCATTTCCCATCAGTAGAATCACCTCCTCTTCCTCAAGAGTCCTACTTCTCCTTAGTCCCTGCAACGAATTGCAGATGTGAGAACCATAGGCGGTATCTAATACCCAAGTAGAAATTTGGCTTGCAAGAGTCCTACTTCTCCTTAATGATAATTCTGCAAGAGTCCTACTTCTCCTTAATGATAATTCTGCAAGGTAAACCTTGCAGTTCCTCTTCCAGTGCCCCACCTTGTTACAGTGAAAGCAAACAACTTTGCTCTTGGGGTCTTCATCTTTTGGTAGAACCGGCGTTTTCTCACCTACTTTCTTCTTCTTGGAAGGGTTCCTCTTCCTTTTCTTAGGATTGGAACCTTCACCAATTAGAAGAACGGAACTCTTCTTAGGGGGAAAATTCGATTCCTCAGTCTTCAACATGTTGTGGAGTTCAGGCAGGCTGACATCCAACTTATTCATGTGAAAGTTCACAACAAACTGCGAGAATAAACTCGAAAGCGATTGCAAGACCAAGTCTTGGCTCAACTCCCCATCCATGGAAAAACCAAGTTGTCCAAGACGTTCAATCAAATTGATCATCTTAAGTACACGGTCATTCACAGATGATCCCTCAGACATCCTATAACCGAACAACTCCTTCGATATCTCATATCGAGCTGTCCTCCCTGCCACATCATACAACTCTTGTAGATGCATGAGGATAGTGTGAGCATCCATATGCTCATGTTGCTTCTGTAGCTCAATGTTCATGGAAGCTAGCATGATGCATTGAGCAACATTTGAATCATCTATCCACTTACGATACACAATATGTTCATCATTATGCGTATCGCTAGCAGGTTCAGTAGGCTTAGGTGAGTCAATCACGTATTCCAACTTCTCAATCCTGAGAACAATTCTCAAGTTTCGAAGCCAGTCAGCATAATTAGGACCAGTCAACTTGTGAGCATCCAGTATGCTCCTGAGTGATAGTGCAGAAGACATAATGTATATTGTAAATCTGTAAATGATAAACACATAACAACACTTAGCAAATATTCGATTTCATTTTAAAACACTATATGAATCGGGTCTTTATTCATAAGTGGCTCCCACTAGTTTATCTAATTTATTCAAGCCCCTACGTGAAAAATTAAGCATTCATAATGCTAGTGGGAATAGGGATCCTACATTCCATTACACAACCCCGGCTGTGGCACGAACCGCCATGTAATGTTCAATAGGCAGACAACTCTTGTCAATTACATCTTATGTTATTCCCTAATCAAACTTTAGCCTCTTGAATAATTGAGTCTCGGCTGTGGCATGACAAACTCAATATTCTAAGTCAAGTCTAACCCAACATTCCGTACAGTTGAATCAGTCCCCAAAGGCCCACGGCTGTGGCACGTACCGACCTTTAGATTCTTATTCAATGTACACATCTCTATGTAATAGACAAGTATTTCTTATTTCGAAATCAAAGCCCTCGGCTATAGCACGAACCGACAATGATTTAAAAATAAGAACTACTTTCTATCATGTTGGAAGGCTATGACCGACACAAGCCTGTTGTGTCATTGGCCAATTACTACTTGATATTATTTAATTTTAGAGGGATTATATTACGTTACAATCATAATCATATTATAAATAGATTATTCCTTTTAAATTAAATATTTCAAATCAATAATCAATAATCAGATGATTCCCAGATCGGGTGGAGCATTGTCAAGAGGCGTCACTTAATAACCCTTTCTTACAGATAAAAATCTGTTGTTGACAGAATCATCCTTTCTCTCATATCGAAAATTCATATTCAATTACGTGTTTCATAAACACAAGAATCTCATGATTGTATTCATAATATTATTATTAAGGTTATGAAACAATTTCACTATACTAGGTTGTCTAACAAACGCCTTATGTTCATTTAAGTTCACCTAAATCTATCATCGCATGATAAACTAAACATATATCACATATATCAACATGAATAAACATCAAGGTAGGCATGTTACATCATCTAGCATATTAGTCTAAGAAATATACATCTCTATGTATCACATGAAGCACTTAAAAGCAATTCAAACGATCAAAAACAGCTTTAAAACACTTCTGTTAGCTATAAACAGTTCGAAACAATTTTATAAAATATCATATAATATACCATTAGAAGCGTCTCGAAAAGACGAATCCAACGGCACCAAAAACGCCCTATTCTGAGCTGCCACGCGCCCGCACGCGCCGAAAGAAGGTCTCCCACGCACACACGCGCTGACAGACACGCGTCACACCGCCGCCCACGCCCGCCCACACGCCCACGCGCCACACGCGCCCAAAACACTACGCTGACGTCAGCATGACGTCATCTGATGACGTCAGCATGACGTCAGCACTGCTTGACCGTTGACCAGCGCGTGTCTGCCATGCGCCGTGCGTGGTACACGGGCGCGTGTACCCCGCCCGTGCACGGCAGACGCGCGGTCCTCCTTCCTGCGTCGACTGTGCCGTCTGACAATTCTCGATTCCCGTGCCTTTACTTTTCTGTCTTTCTCCGTTCAACATTCAACACAGATTATGCAGACAACAGCAGTACAGATATATATATATATATATTACATACTAACAAATAATATATATATATATGTTTATTTAATTACGAATTTAATTGCAACAACTTCAAAAATTCATAATAAAAAATCTATACATCATAAAATTATGAAAAAAATACCCAGACGATCTACAACACTTGTAGAACCCAGATCAACATTCAAAATTATTCTGAGAAACGATTTCTCATCAGACAAAATTAATCCATAATATAACTTGTAAAAATCATAATTAATTCATATAAGCACATAAAATTCTGAAATTTTTACCACGGATCTATATGCATACAACCTAAGCTCTGATACCATTGTTACAAGTCCAATCATGTATTAGGATTTAGGAATAACTTTTTAGTACCAAGGTGGAGAGACCCATATATGAGCATTCTTTTAATTAAATATCTCATCAGCAAATTATAAGAATAGCAAGTAACTTATATAGTAATGACGACCAAATATTTGATTTCCAAAACTTTAAAATGAGATTTCGGAAAAGACTTTCTTAATCCACTTTCAGAGGATTTTTGCATGTAATGAGTTTTACAAGTTGGTTGTCGAATTATTATTTATGTTCTTGTTATTATAAACAGAAAATGACCTAAAAAGAAGAATGAAATTAGACTTGTAGGACCAAGTAGACCCACTAGTAAGAAGAAAGTTTAAAGTTTTCCGTGAAAGATGAATGTAAACTTTGTCTAATAATATTAATAATTGAATCAACATGTTAAAACATTATTTACCTAATCCGTGAAATTATTAAAATTTAACGAGATTCTTGATTCGAATGAACGGAGGATGATTGCAGGAAATGAAAGAATCTTCTAGATGGTTGGAGAAGAATCGTATTTCTATCGACGAAATTGAGGCATTGCGTGATTGATGGTTATTCTATGCGACATAGATGAGATCTGAAGCAGTGATTATAAATTTCAGAAGGATGCGATTAAGAACAAATTATTGAAGCATTTGATGTGAATGCATTTCCAGACAGCATTTCGAAGCAATGATGTGACTTGAATCATGAACCTGTATTCGAACGATCCTAAAGGCAGATGTAGGCAAAGCGTGGAAGGTGATCAACACTGACATTCTTTCTTCTAATACCATAGTATACGTTTTTCTTGATTCTTGAATATGTATGAGCTTCTTTTGTTAATAAATCACATGAGGCGAAAATGAAAGAAAATTTAGTGTATTCCTTCTGAATCGTTTCTCTTCTCAAATTATTGATTCCTGAGTGCGACAAACAGTGTTGTGGTATGACGCTTTGTCGAAATGACAAAGAGTCGTGTGGGACACCACAAAATCATGTGTTGTATGCCATATAGTATGAAAGACTGGCCATCTCGAGTACGAATATGGTTGTCTCATTCTTCACTCATTCTTCCTCCTTCAATTTACTGATTTATAGATTCTCCCAATCGTTTGTTGCATTATTATTCCTTATTTAGTTTTCAATTAAAATTATTTTCATAAACTCTACTCTTGCGTTGAGCCTGTTCTTTGGAATAGTCCCGTGTGACAGGTAGAATTACGTGTCGAAGGAGGATATGATTACAAACCGATAAATAGTGGACATTTGCAAGCAAGAAAGAATGGATACACCGATAAGTGGACATGGAGAAGACATCAAGTCAGACAGTTGTTCTTGCTACGGGGATCTCATCAGTATGGTAGATTACGTTAATGCGATGCATTTCAAATCGGAAGATTTTGACGAGAAATGAATCAATAGTGAACCGTAACAAATAAATTAATTACAAAATAAGGGAGTAAAGGTGTGTGCGTCAGATAAAGCAAACGAGTATTGTGACGACAATCAAAGATCAAGGAAATTCGGTACAATAATTCAGACAGGAAATTAATATGTGAAGCATCCCTTCGTCGCGGGAAGATATTTGTTGTGAAGATGTTGGGAACCACGGACTTAGGGTGTTACTACGTTTTACGATAAAGATTACGAAAAGAGGATTACCTTGTTAATGTTTGATTCCACGCTCTTCTATTGTATTCCCAAATTCCCTTGAGCGAAGTGTGGCCTCCGTCTTCTCAAGTTATCCTCTCTTCTTGCTCCATGGCGGCTACAATATGTTTTCACACAATTCCAAGCAAGAAGAGAATAAGAATATATATAGCTACAATAGGGACCATGGATAATTAGGTTGGGCCTTCTAATTACATCTTGAGCCTAGCCCAATGTAATGAAATATTAATTCAATCCACTAAAGAATTAATATTTGCACTACCTTTCCTAATACCGTAATTTAATTAATTCGGTTCCAATATTATTTATTTATTAAATTCCCCATATTTAAAATATCATATGTCCATTAATTAAATAAATTACTGATAATTTATTTAATTAATATCTTTTATCCTTGATCATCCACTCAACCTATATTTAATTATGCCAGAATAAATTCCACCTGCAGGGTTTCATATAATTAAATCTTTTTGAGCTTTCAAGGGGACATTATTAACCCGAATATTATCAGGAAATGGATTCCTTCAATAAATAATATCCACCATGTATATAATTCCATCACCCAAAATATAATGATATAATTCAAAAGAATTATTTCATATATAAATCAAAGCATGTAAATAATATACACGTGTCAATTACTATTTCCGGATTAAGAACCTAAGCATTAATAATAACATAGAATCTTAGTTCTCCTTCTTAATCAGTATTAAGGGAACAATTCTAAATTTGATCATGTTCAATATACACAAAGTATACTAGTATTATTTATTAGTCAATATAAACTAATCTAAATAATACTACAGCCATACCAGTGGATTGTCCAACACCGCCTGTGTTGTGAACCTTATTATATTATATAACCGTATTTAACAATCTAATATTCTGTATCCCATTTGATACTAGATTGTTCACAATATATAATATTAGACAACATGTAAACATTCAAATGATTCTCAAATAAACTGGCCAGAAATAAATGTACATACTTCAAATAAATATTTTCAGTATACACTAACAGAAGATTCAAGGTAAAAGTAATCTTAATTGCAATCAAATTTCGAATGTGTTCTTCAAGGAATTGTGAGGTTCTCCAAATTGAGTAAATAAGTTATGGAAATAGATCTGTGGCCTTGTAAATTAACATATACTCCTTAGTCCTTCTCAGGTACTTGAGTATAGTTTTTACTGCACTCCAATATTCCTAACCTGGGTTGGACTGATATCTACTAACCATGCCTACAGCAAAGCAGATGTCAGGCCTCGTACATAACATAGCATACATTAAGCTTCCACATGGTGAAGCATAAGGAACTGCTTTCATGCTCTCTATATCCTTAGGTGTCGAAGGACACTGCTTCTTAGATAGAGCAACTCCATGCTTAAAAGGTAGAAAACCTTTCTTGGAGTTCTGCATGTTAAAACGAGCTAATACTTCATCAATATAGGGCTCTTGAAATAAAGCCAACATCCTTTTCTTGCGATCCCTTATAACTTTGATCCCAAGGATGTATGCCGCTTCACCTAAGTCCTTCATGTCAAATTGTTTGAACAACCATGCCTTTACTGATGACAACATCTCAATATTGTTTCCAATGAGTAAAATATCATCTACATATAGTACTAGAAAAACCACTGCATTACCTTCACTTCTCTTATACACGTACGATTCGCTTGGACTTTGATCAAATACATATGACTGGACTGCCTGATCAAAATGAATATTCCAGTCTCTAAAAGCTTGTTTAAGTCCATAAATAGACCTCTTAAGCTAACATACCAGATGCTCTTGGCCTTCCTTAATGAATCCTTTTGGTTGCTGCATATAGATGGTTTCTTCAAGACTTCCATTAAGAAAAGCTGTCTTGACATCCATTTGCCAAATCTCATAATCGAGATGAGCTGCTATAGATAAAAGAATATGGATTGACTTAAGCATGACTACCGGTGAAAAGGTTTCCTCATAATCGATACCTTCTTTCTGAGTATACCCTTTCGCAACAAGTCTTGCTTTCCAGGCTTTCACCTTTTTATCTAATCCCCTCTTTTTCTTGTAGATCCACTTACATCCAATAGGTTTTATACCTTTGGGTGGTTCCACGAGCTCCCAGACCTAATTAGAATACATTGATTCTATCTCAGATTCCATCGCCTTTAGCCAAAGATCTGCATCTTTGCCTTGTGCTGCCTCTTTGTATGTACGGGGATCATCATCATGTTCACCAGAGACCAAGTCTGAAGACTCACCCAAAAACATTAACATATAATCCTTAGTCCTATCTGATTGGAAATCTGAATCATTATATCCCAAAGGAAATAGATCTGAGGCCTTGTAAATTAACATATACTCCTTAGTCCTTCTCAGGTACTTGAGTATAGTTTTTACTGCACTCCAATGTTCCTGACCTGGGTTCGACTGATATCTACTAACCATGCCTACAGCAAAGCAGATGTCAGGCCTCGTACATAACATAGTATACATTAAGCTTCCACATGCTGAAGCATAAGGAACTGCTTTCATGCTCTCTATATCCTTAGGTGTCGAAGGACACTGCTTCTTAGATAGAGCAACTCCATGCTTAAAAGGTAGAAAACCTTTCTTGGAGTTCTGCATGTTAAAACGAGCTAATACTTCATCAATGTAGGGCTCTTGAGATAAAGCCAACATCCTTTTCTTACGATCCCTTATAACTTTGATCCCAAGGATGTATGCCGTTTCACCTAAGTCCTTCATGTCAAACTGTTTAAACAACCATGCGTTTACTGATGACAACATCTCAACATTGTTTCCAATGAGTAAAATATCATCTACATATAGTACTAGAAAAACCACTGCATTACCTTCACTTCTCTTATACACGCACGATTCGCTTGGACTTTGATCAAATCCATATGACTGGACTGCCTGATCAAAATGAATATTCGAGTCTCTAGAAGCTTGTTTAAGTCCATAAATAGACCTCTTAAGCTTACATACCAGATGCTCTTGGCCTTCCTTAATGAATCCTTTTGGTTGCTACATATAGATGGTTTCTTCAACACTTCCATTAAGAAAAGCTGTCTTGACATCCATTTGCCAAATCTCATAATCGAGATGAGCTGCTATAGATAAAAGAATACGGATTGACTTAAGCATGACTACCGGTGAAAAGGTTTCCTCATAATCGATACCTTCTTTCTGAGTATACCCTTTCGCAACAAGTCTTGCTTTCCAGGCTTTCACCTTTTTATCTAATCCCCTCTTTTTCTTGTAGATCCACTTACATCCAATAGGTTTTATACCTTTGGGTGGTTCCACGAGCTCCCAGACCTGATTAGAATACATTGATTCTATCTCAGATTCCATCGCCTTTAGCCAAAGATCTGCATCTTTGTCTTGTGCTGCCTCTTCGTATGTACGGGGATCATCATCATGTTCACCAGAGACCAAGTCTGAAGACTCACCCAAAAATATTAACATATACTCCTTAGTCCTATCTGATTGGAAATCTGAATCAGTATATCCTAAAGGAAATAAATCTGAGGCCTTGTAAATTAACATATACTCCTTAGTCCTACTCAGGTACTTGAGTATAGTTTTTACTGCACTCCAATGTTCCTAACCTGGGTTTGACTGATATCTACTAACCATGCCTACAGCAAAGCAGATGTCAGGCCTCATACATAACATAGCATACATTAAGCTTCCACATGCTGAAGCATAAGGAACTGCTTTCATGCTCTCTATATCCTTAGGTGTCGAAGGACACTGCTTCTTAGATAGAGCAAATCCATGCTTAAAAGGTAGAAAACCTTTCTTGGAGTTCTGCATGTTAAAACGAGCTAATACTTCATCAATATAGGGCTCTTGAGATAAAGCCAACATCCTTTTCTTGCGATCCCTTATAACTTTGATCCCAAGGATGTATGCCGCTTCACCTAAGTCCTTCATGTCAAATTGTTTGAACAACCATGCCTTTACTAATGATAACATCTCAACATTGTTTCCAATGAGTAAAATATCATCTACATATAGTACTAGAAAAACCACTGCATTACCTTCACTTCTCTTATACACGCACGATTCGCTTGGACTTTGATAAAATCCATATGACTGGACTACCTGATAAAACCGAATATTCCAGTCTCTAGAAGCTTGTTTAAGTCCATAAATAGACCTCTTAAGCTTACATACCAGATGCTCTTAGCCTTCCTTAATAAATCCTTTTGGCTCTTGCATATAGATGGTTTCTTCAAGACTTCCATTAAGAAAAGCTGTCTTGACATCCATTTGCCAAATCTCATAATCGAGATGAGCTGCTATAGATAAAAGAATACGGATTGACTTAAGCATGACTACCGGTGAAAAGGTTTCCTCATAATCGATACCTTCTTTCTGAGTATACCCTTTCGCAACAAGTCTTGCTTTCCAGGCTTTCACCTTTTTATCTAATCCCCTCTTTTTCTTGTAGATCCACTTACATCCAATAGGTTTTATACCTTTGGGTGGTTCCACGAGCTCCCAGACCTGATTAGAATACATTGATTATATCTCAGATTCCATCGCCTTTAGCCAAAGATCTGCATATTTGTCTTGTGCTGCCTCTTCGTATGTACGGGGATCATCATCATGTTCACCAGAGACCAAGTCTGAAGACTCACCCAAAAACATTAACATATACTCCTTAGTCCTATCTGATTGGAAATTTGAATCAGTATATCCCAAAGGAAATAGATCTGAGGCCTTGTAAATTAATATATACTCCTTAGTCCTTCTCAGGTACTTGAGTATAGTTTTTACTGCACTCCAATGTTCCTGACCTGGGTTCGACTGATATCTACTAACCATGCCTACAGCAAAGCAGATGTCAGGCCTCGTACATAACATAGCATACATTAAGCTTCCACATGCTGAAGCATAAGGAACTGCTTTCATGCTCTCTATATCCTTAGGTGTCGAAGGACACTGCTTTTTAGATAGAGCAACTCTATGCTTAAAAGGTAGAAAACCTTTCTTGGAGTTCTGCATGTTAAAACGAGCTAATACTTCATCAATGTAGGGCTCTTGAGATAAAGCCAACATCCTTTTCTTGCGATCCCTTATAACTTTGATCCCAAGGATGTATGCCGCTTCACCTAAGTCCTTCATGTCAAATTGTTTGAACAACTATGCCTTTATTGATGACAACATCTCAACATTATTTCCAATGAGTAAAATATCATCTACATATAGTACTAGAAAAACCACTGCATTACCTTCACTTCTCTTATACACGCACGATTCGCTTGGACTTTGATCAAATCCATATGACTGGACTGCCTGATCAAAACGAATATTCCAGTCTCTAGAAGCTTGTTTAAGTCCAAAAATAGACCTCTTAAGCTTACATACCAGATGCTCTTGGCCTTCTTTAATGAATCCTTTTGGTTGTTGCATATCGATGGTTTCTTCAAGACTTCCATTAAGAAAAGCTGTCTTGACATCCATTTGCCAAATCTCATAATCGAGATGAGCTGCTATAGATAAAAGAATACGGATTGACTTAAGCATGACTACCGGTGAAAAGGTTTCCTCATAATCGATACCTTCTTTCTGAGTATACCCTTTCGCAACAAGTCTTGCTTTCCAGGCTTTCACCTTTTTATCTAATCCCCTTTTTTCTTGTAGATCCACTTACATCCAATAGGTTTTATACCTTTGGGTGGTTCCACGAGCTCCCAGGCCTGATTAGAATACATTGATTCTATCTCAGATTCCATCGCCTTTAGCCAAAGATCTGCATCTTTGTCTTGTGCTGCTTCTTCGTATGTACGGGGATCATCATCATGTTCACCAGAGACCAAGTCTGAAGACTCACCCAAAAATATGAATCTATCAGGCTGTTGAACAACCCTCCCACTAAGACAAGGCACTGGTGCGGTATTAGTGACAGGTTGTACATTATGTTGTGGTTGTTCTACTTGTACTATAGCTTCATGGGTATTATTTGTCCCTCCCACTAGTTCCTCTAAAACGACACTACTCATGGGTTTGTGATTTATTATATATTCCTCCTCTAAGAATCTTACATTGGTGCTAACAATGACATCCCGATTCTTCGGACTATAAAATAAATATCCTTTCGTTCCCATGGGGTAGCCTACAAACAACCTTACTTCTGTACGAGATTCTAACTTAGTCGCGTTCTTGTTTAGCACATGTGCTGGACAACCCCATATTCGAATATGTCTTAGACTTGATTTATCCCCGGTCCACGATTCTAAGGGGGTTTTAGGAACCGACTTAGAAGGTACTAAGTTCAGAAGATAAGCTGCTGTCTCTAAGGCATGTCCCCAAAACGACTTGGGTAAATCCGAATAACTCATCATCGATCTAACACTCTCTAAAAGAGTCCGGTTCCTTCTCTCTGCTACACCGTTCTGCTGGGGTGTGCCTGGTGCAGTTAACTGGGATTCTATCCCATTTTCTGATAAATATTCCCTAAATTCTCCAAGCAAGTATTCGCCACCACGATCTGATCGTAGTGACTTGATACTTTTATTAAGTCGCTTCTTCGTTTTAGCTTTGTACTCTTTGAACTTATCAAAGCACTCAGACTTACGGTACAACAAATAAATGTACCCATATCTAGAATAATCATCAATGAAAGTGACAAAATATTCGTAACCACCTCTTGCTTGGATATTCATGGGTCCACATAAATCAGAGTGAACCAATTCTAACAGTTGTTTGGCTCTATTCCCTTTTGCCTTGAAAGGCCTATTAGTCATTTTACCTTCCAAGCAGGATTCACAAACTGGAAATGGCTCCACTGCCAATGAGCTTAAAGGCCCTTCTACTACCAGTCTTTGAATCCTCCTCAAGTTAATATGACCTAATCTCAAGTGCCAAAGATATGTTTGGTTCAAACTAGAAGGTTCCTTTCTTTTATTAAAGTTAGAAGATGTGTTGTTTAATTCCCTAAATTGCAGTTGCAGTGCAGGTTGACTAGGATTAATTATATACAAATTGTCTTGCAATGTACCAGAACATATAATTCATTTATTCATCATAATAGAAACATTACGATCCAAACAAACATTATAACCATCCAAAGCAAGTTTAGAAACCGAAATTAAATTCCTTCTAAAAGAAGGTACATAAAGACAATTGTTCAAAACCAAAATCCTATCAGAACCAAAAGATAAATGAATAACTCCTACTGCAACTACTGCTACTTTCGTAGCATCTCCCATGAACACGTATATCTCCCCATCTCTAAGCATTCTAAATAGTTGGAACTCCTGCATAGAATTACAAACATGATCAATGGCTCCTGTATCTACACACCAAGTGCTCGTAGATATAGCCGCTATAAATGTTTCTGTAACTAGAGAAAGAGACATACCACTATTGTTTGTCTTCTTAGGAAGAGGACAATCCTGTTTCCAGTGACCTGACTGTTTGCATCTGAAGCACTTTCCCTTAGGCTTTTTCACACCACCCTGAACTCCCACTACCTTCACAGCTTTCTGTGTCTAAGCCTTTTTCTTCTTCTTAATACCTTTCGGCTTAAAGGAAGAACCTTTCTTATCCACATTCACTTGAACACTCTACCAAAATAATCCTTCAGCTGCCTGAAGTTCTGTCAGCAGTTCTGCGAGACTATACTGCCTCTTGTTCATGTTGTAATTCAAGCGGAACTGCTCAAAACTCTTGGACAAGCTCATAAGGATAATGTCAATCTGGGTTTCCCCTTCAAGTTCAGCACCAAGGATCTCTATCTCATTCAGATGCGACATCATCTTGAGAACATGATCCCTTACAGGTATGCCTTCAGCCATCTGAGTGTTCATTAAAGCTTTCATGGCTACTTGCCTAGCAGCCCTATTCTGATCTCCAAAAAGTTCCTTGAGATTAAAGAGCATATCCGAAGCAGTGGCCATAGACTGATGCTGATGCTGCAAAACACCCGACATTGCTGCCAGAATGTAACATCGCGACATCTCATCAGCCTTAATCCACCGTTTATAATACTCTTTCTCATCTTCAGGAGCATCAGCAGCAGGCTGTTCAGGCTTGGGTTCATAAGTGCAAAACTTGTACTCCTCAGCAGTCAACACAATGTTCAAATTTCGTTTCCATTCAATATAGTTAGGTCCGGTAAGTTTGTTATCCTTAAGTATGGTGAATAGTGGATTAAAGCCCATTTTATCCTGAGAATCATGCATAAAAACATCACATAAATAAGGGTGCATTAATTATTAAGATCTAAATTATTAAAATTTAATGCACTAACATCTAAACACCATAAGCTTCTAGTACGCCACGATGTGTGACATGTATACCACCTAATTTTGTTTAAATGTTACTTCGGTCCTATTACTAAACAATATGCCACGTTGGGGTGGACTATATTATTTTTCATTGCTAAGTGTATACCATCATCAAATCTTAAATTATTCAAAATCTATGGAACTTGGTACGCCACGATGGGTGGCGTGTATACCTTCCAATATTCGTAATTTTGCCTTGAATAGAATACTTCAATTCAATATTCATCAATGGTTTGATTTCCAGGTAGTGGAGGAGTCACACCGGTCTCGCTTAAAACCCACATCCTTACAAGTTCGATGAACCCGTTTTTGACAAAATCGCCCCAAATCAGAAATAAAGAAAATCCGTATTTATTCCTTTCAAAATTTATTAATTTAAGAAGTTTGTTCTAGTAATTTCTATAACATTCTAGACACCACAAATTACATGCCACGATGGGTGACGTATATATAATTTATATTCGTCTTTATGTTAAATTACCTACAACCAATAATGGAGACCATGGGATTTAATTTCATATTAATTCCCTCTCCCACTTAGAATTTTTTTTATTAAAATTGAGGAATTTTAAAATTAAATGGGGCCCTATGTTGTTATAATTATGTCTAATCATGCATTCAAAATACACACATAATTTTAGCAACATATAACATTTAATTAAAGCAATAAATAAATTTTATGTCCATGTCATCCTAATTAAGTTAAACATGCAATTTTAAAAGAATTACACACATAATTAACGACACACATAATCAATAAATTAAAGCAATAATTAAAATTTAATGGAAAAAATTAAAATAAATTTTCCACTATTATGGCCTTTGAAAAAAAATCCAGCTCTCAAAAAAAAATCTGCCCCAAGCGCGCCCCGACGCCCCCAGCAGCCCTAGCAGCCCCAGCAGCCCCAGCAGTCCCAGCTACCGCAGCAGCCCCAGCAGCCCCATGTAATCGCACAGCGGAACAAAAAACTACCGGAATTGATTTCCGATCGCACATAACTATTACAAAATACCCGGAACAATTACAAAAAAAAATAGATCTAATACAAAACTAATTTTGTAAAATCTATTCTAACACGATCAACCCTCGTGTAAATTACAACCACGATTAAACCACATGGAAACCAAAACAAAAATTAACCACGATTAAACCACGTGGGATCCAAACACATAATTAAAATATACATGGCCATAATAGTGGATTAACAACCTGCATCAAAACAAATACAAGCAAAACACTATATACACGTATATATAATTACGACATGGACATTATATCATAAAATGTAGAACCCATTACCAGGCTCTTGATAACAATTGTTGGGAACCACGGACTTAGGGTGTTACTACGTTTTACGATAAAGATTACGAAAAGAGGATTACCTTGTTAATGGTTGATTCCACGCTCTTCTATTGTATTCCCAAATTTCCTTGAGCGAAGTGTTGCCTCCGTCTTCTCAAGTTATCCTCTCTTCTTGCTCCTTGGTGGCTACAATATGTTTTCACACAATTCCAAGCAAGAAGAGAATAAGAATATATACAGGCTACAATAGGGACCATGGATAATTAGGTTGAGCCTTCTAATTACATCTTGAGCCTAGCCCAATGTAATTAAATATTAATTCAATCCACTAAAGAATTAATATTTGCACTACCTTTCCTAATACCGTAATTTAATTAATTCGGTTCCAATATTATTTGCTTATTAAATTCCCCATGTTTAAAATATCATATGTCCATTAATTAAATAAATTACTGATAATTTATTTAATTAATATCTTTTATCCTTGATCATCCACTCAACCTTTATTTAATTATGCCAGAATAAATTCCACCTGTAGGGTTTCACATAATTAAATCTTTTTGAGCTTTCAAGGGGACATCATTAACCCGAATATTATCAGGACATGGATTCCTTCAATAAATAATATCCACCATGTATATAATTCCATCACCCAAAATATAATGATATAATTCAAAAGAATTATTTCATATATAAATCAAAGCATGTAAATAATATACACGTATCAATTACTATTTCCGGATTAAGAACCTAAGCATTAATAATAACATAGAATCTTAGTTCTCCTTCTTAATCAGTATTAAGGGAACAATTCTAAATTTGATCATGTTCAATATACATAAAGTATACTAGTATTATTTATTAGTCAATATAAACTAATCTAAATAATACTACAGCCATACTAGTGGATTGTCCAACACCGCCTATGCTGTGAACCTTATTATATTATATAACCGTATTTAACAATCTAATATTCTGTATCCCATTTGATACGTGATTGTTCACAATATATAATATTAGACAACATGTAAACATTCAAATGATTCTCAAATAAACTGGCCAGAAATAAATATACATACTTCAAATAAATATTTTTAGTATACACTAACAGAAGATTCAAGGTAAAAGGAATCTTAATTGCAATCAAATTTCGAATGTGTTCTTCAAGGAATTGTGAGGTTCTCCAAATTGAGTAAATAAGTTATGGTAATTTGGTTACCCATAACTGGACCAGTGATGAAAGTTTGATGCGGAACCATAAGTGGAGATGAAGCAATGGTGACTCGACTGTGAAACCATTTCAGAAATAATGATATAACGATTAAGTTTCCACCAGATTGCGACGATAATAATGAAGACCATTCGCAGTTATTAAAAGATAAACAAATTAGTTAATGAAATTGAGGGTGTATCGTCAACAGCAGAGGATTAATGTGATTAGTGGAAGGATGCGGTACAATTTTTATAAGTAATTGTACATAATTAATAATGATAAGAAATAAGTAATGATAAGAAATAAGTTAAAAATATTCGTGAAATGAAATATTTGAGAAACAACGAGATAAATTTTAAGTTCACTAATAATATTTTGTAATTTTAGGAAAGAACTGAGAAATGTATGGTTATATTAATCATTGTTGGTGTAAGACCCAATTCCAATTAAAGAGATATATGATATGCCAGACATATGCTGATCAAAATGATAAAAATGTGAATTATGGAAAATTGATGATTTTGGTTGATGGAAGTTGGTAGATATGATTATGGAAGATTTGGTTGATTGATGGTGTCGGCTTGAGTACAACGGGTAGTCAATGGTGTAGGGGAAGTGCTTCCCAAAATTTTCAGAAATTACCCTACATTCAAGAATAAAGAAGTATATTGTCGTTTACATCAGTACTCCAAATGATTGCGATCTCGGTTCTTGAGAAAGAATGTTATGATTAAACCGACTTTATATAATTGGTCTTTGATTCCAGTTAGCTAGTCAGCACTTGGTCTAAGTGATCATTTAAAGAAGTTAATTGATCAACTTTACCAACTAATGGTTAGTTAAATAGAGATCGATTCCAATTAGATTGAGTCAAGCTCTAACATGATTTTCATATCCGAAATCAAAACGATTAGAAATTTGGAGGAAGTAATGGCATTAACATAAATTGAAAGTTTAATACAATTAGCGAGATGTTACTGCAAACAGGTGCAAGGTTTTATCCAGAAGAATACGCCATTTCGATAAATAAGAGGAACATAAAGTTATTGGTACATGCGAATGAGAAGAATATTTCCAAGAACTGAAGGTGTAAGACAAAACAAAGAGATGTTATCATTTGTAATGACGTTCCAAGAATGACTTGAATGTACACTTCTTTTGAATGGCGATTGAATGGAATTTGCTGTAAAATAACGGAAAGCTCGTAAATTCAAACATCTAATGTAAGACGGAGACTGATGAAGTCCGCATGTGAACTCAGGGAAAAGGGATGTTGGTCAATGAAGAGAATTCAAATACGCTATCCGTGATGCGTTAAGCAAGGCTAAGAAAATAGCTACCGATGAAATTTGATAATTCTGTTAGCAAGAATTTAAATATTATAAATAAAAGCCTTCATTCCAGTGTGAACTCCAGAAATGACCTATCCAATAATAAACAGATTAATATTACTAAGAAAAAGAAATTCGTTATGTTTAAAAGAGATAATGAATAATGAGAATGGAAAAATAATAAAGAAAAGAAGTGGAATCTGTTAGATATATTTGATAATGTCATGGCTAATATGTTTTATGTTTAGCTTTCAGATCTTACGTGAACAGGATAAATCAGTACTTAACTGTTGATCAGTACTTATACTGGAAGTCAGGACTTAAGGATATCAGTACTTATATTATCAGGAGATAATCATCAGAAGATAGATATCAGAACTTAAGTGCTGAAGGACAATCAAATAAGGACAGTAGCTGATTAAAGGAAAGAAGATCGAGATAAACATAAGAAGAGATATGCATGAAGAAGAAATTCCGTGAAGAATGGAATACTTGGAAGAAAAGATATCTGATTGATATATTTTAGGAAGCAGAATTATATTCCATATCAATTAGCGATTATCTTGTAACTGTGTAGTATATAAACACAGACATAGGGTTTACACTATAAGTGTTATCATTATTAGAAAAGATTATTCATTGTAACCCTAGCAGCTCTCGTGATATTTGTTCATCACTGAGAGGTAACAGTTCCATACTGTAACAAAGTTTATTGTTTCAATAAAGTTTGTTTTTAGTTACTTAAGTTCTTAAAGTTCGATTTAAGTGTACTATACACTGTATTCACCCCCTCTACAGTGTGTGTGTGACCTAACAATTGGTATCAGAGCCTATCTGTTAACTTACATACAGTTAAAGATCCAAACACAATCATGTCGGACACAGAAACTCCAACTAAGCCTACCACAACTGAGGAACCACCAAAGACACAAATTCAGAGTCGGTATGAGACCATCAGAGTCCCCATACTGAGACCATCTGAATATCCCATATGGAAGGTAAGGATGACCATGTTCCTGGAAGCAACAGATCCAGAATACCTGGATAGAATCAAGGAAGGTCCTCACAAACCAACCAAACTCGCTCTTACAGTTGCAGGTGAAGCAGCAAAGACCGTACCAAAGGAGAAGAGTGATTATACTGCTGAGGACATAGCATCAATTGCTAAGGATGCTAAGGTACGACACTTACTGCATAGTGTCATTGATAATGTAATGTCAAACAGGGTAATCAACTGCAAGACTGCTAAGGAGATATGGTATGCTCTGGAAACAAGGTGTCAGGGAACTGACACAATTAAGAAGAACAGGAAGACAATACTCACTCAAGAGTATGAACACTTTGACTCAAAGACTAATGAGTCATTGAATGATTTATATGATAGATTTGTCAAACTTTTGAATGATTTGTCATTGGTTGATAAAGAGTATGATCTTGAAGATTCAAACCTTAAGTTCCTGTTAGCTCTTCCTGAATGCTGGGATTTGAAGGCAACGACAATAAGAGATAACTACAATCTTGATGAAACAACTCTTGATGAAATCTATGGAATGCTCAAGACTCATGAGCTGGAGATGGAACAAAGAAGCAAGAGGAAAGGAGGAAAGTCAAGGACAGTTGCTCTTAAGGCTGAAGAAGAATTCCCCAAAGCAGCTTCCTCAAAGAAAGACAAGGGTAAAGCTCTTTCCATAAAGTCTGATACTGAGTCATCAAGTGCTGAGAGTGATGATGACTCAGATTCTGAAAGCTTGCCTGAGACTGATGCTGATGAGGAGATGATGAAGCTGTGTACTCTTATGGTGAAAGGAATCACAAAGATTGCATACAGGAAGTTCAGGAAGGGAAAGAAGTTTTCCAGGAAAAGCATAAGTTCTGATAAGAAGAATTTCAGAAGATCTGAAGCCAGAGGAGGAAAGTCTGACAGAGGAGATTACACCAATGTTAAATGCTATAACTGTGGTGAGAAAGGCCACATATCTCCTGACTGCAAGAAGGTAAAGGGTGACAGAGGCAAGGCTCTTGTCACAAAGCAGAAAAGCTGGACAGACACCTCAGACTCTGAAAGTGAGGAGAACTATGCATTGATGGCAAATGCTGATAAAGAAAGTGCTGAGAGCAGTTCTGAAGCTGCTGAAACAAAGGTACCTCAGACTACTTATGCTTTTCATACTGATGATATTAATGAGTTGAGAAGATATATTAAAACCATGTTTGTTAGCTATAGAGACCAAACTTTAACATGTGAAAGATTAACTTCTGAAAATCTTGCATTTAAGAAAAGGAATGATTTCTTAGAAAAAGAGTTAGTCATATTCCATCAAACTCAGAAGGATAGAGATGATGCTTTTTATGTTAGGAATGAAGTGCTAAAATTAAATGAATCTCTAAAAACTGAGTTAGAAAAGGAAAGAGAGATTATCAGGACTTGGACTAACTCTGGCAAAACAACTCAAAATTTGCTAAGTAGTGGAAACTGGAAAGAGGGCTTAGGTTATGGAGAAGATAAGAATGATAAAGGAACTGTAGAAATTAAGCCTGTTGTTAAGCAAAAGCCAAAGTTTAAACCTATTAAGTTTGTAACTGTAAAGTCTGAAAATGAGAAATCAGAAGATAAAGAGGAATTAACTTCTGACAAACTAAAACAGGAAAAGACAGCTGAAGTGAACATAGGCTTAATGACAAAGAAGCAGCTTAAGCATAAGCTGAAAGATGTCAAGAATGCAAACAAGGTAAAATTACCTAGGAAAAATAGGAATGGAAAGGAAGGTGTGAATAAAAGCAATGATTATAAACCTGTTCCTGATGCTCCTAGGAAAGCATGTCATAACTGTGGAAGTTCTAACCATCTGGCTTCTTTTTGCAGGAAGAATAAGAATATTAACTCCTTACCTTCAAAATCAGGAGTTAAGAGTCAGTCTGTTAGATAAAAACCACAAAATCCTTGTTTTCATTGTGGTAGTTTATGGCATTCCATTTATACTTGTAAGGAATATCATAGTTTGTACTATGATTATTATCAAATAAAACCTTCTTTGAAGAAAGTTTCCATTGTTCCTTCTAGTGTAAATTCTGATTCAAAGTCTGATAGTGTAAATTCTGATAAGAAAAATGTTAACATAAACTCTGATGCTAAATCCGCTGCAAATGTTAACAAACTTAATAAGGCCAAAGGATCCAAGCAAGTCTGGGTCCTTAAAACTAATAATTAGTGGTCTTTGTGATTGCAGGGCAACAGGAAAAATATTCTAGTTCTGGACAGTGGATGTTCAGGACATATGACTGGAAATAAGGCCTTGCTATCAGACTTTGTGGAGAAAGCTGGCCCAAGTGTTTCTTATGGAGATGGCAACATTGGAAAAACATTGGGATATGGCAATATCAATCTTGGAAATGTCATAATTAAACAAGTAGCTCTGGTCTCAGGACTTAAACACAACCTACTGAGTATAAGTCAAATCTGTGATAGAGGTTATCATGTTGATTTCTTTGAAGAACACTGTGAAATTGTGAGTAAATCTAAAGGCAAAGTTGTTCTGAAAGGATACAGACGTGGTAACATTTATGAAGCTAAGCTTTCAACAAGTACTGATGGTTCTGCAATCTGTCTGATAAGTAGAGCATCAATTGAAGAAAGCTGGAATTGGCATAAGAAACTCTCTCATTTAAATTTCAACAATATAAATGAACTCGTCAAGAAAGATCTTGTGAGAGGATTTCCAAACACAGTATTTGCTCCTGATGGTCTTTGTGATTCATGTCAGAAAGCCAAACAAAGAAAATCTTCATTCAAGAGCAAGACTGATTCATCAATTCTTGAGCCTTATCATCTTATACATGTTGATCTATTTGGTCCAGTAAATGTCATGTCTATTGCAAAGAAGAAGTATGCGTTGGTCATAATGGATGAGTTCACCAGATACACATGGGTGTATTTCTTGCACACAAAAAGTGAAACTGCATCTATCTTGATTGATCATGTCAAACAGCTGGATAAAATGGTCAAAGATTCTGTGAAAATTTTAAGGAGTGATAATGGCACTGAGTTCAAGAATTTGATAATGGAAGAGTTCTGCAAAAGCCATGGAATAAAGCAGGAATTTTCTGCTCCTGGAACTCCACAGCAAAATGGAGTTGTTGAAAGGAAGAATAGAACTCTCATTGAAGCTGAACGTACAATGCTTGAAGAAGCAAAGCTTCCAACCTATTTCTGGGTTGAAGCTGTGCAGACTGCTTGTTTTACTCAAAATGCAACACTCATTAACAAGCATGGAAAAACACCATATGAGATGGTGAAGAAAAAGAAGCCAAATCTGAAATATTTTCATGTATTTGGATGCAAGTGTTTTGTTCTCAAGACTCATCCTGAACAGCTATCAAAGTTTGATCTAAAAGCTGATGAAGGAATCTTTGTTGGATATCCACTTTCCACAAAAGCCTTCAGAGTCTATAATTTGAGAACAAAAGTGGTCATGGAATCTATCAATGTCTCTTTTGATGACAAGAAGATCATTGGTCTTAAAGATTTCATTGACCATGATCAGCTGAGATTTGAAAATGAAGACTCATATTCTGATACTGCAAATCCTGACAGTCTAAGTCCTGATACTGCAAACTCTGATGGATTAAACTCTGATGTTATTGAAACTGTGGTGACTACGTTAAAGGAAGATGCACCTATGCAGAGGGAGCATACTCAAGATCCTACCACATCTCAAGAAACATCCGAACATGCATCTGGCTCTTCAAGTTCTGACTCGTCAAGTTCTGATAAGCCAAGTTCTGATAGTGCTGAAAATCTAAATACTGAAGAATCCAACTCAGAGAGCATAGTTTCAGGGGGAGCATCAGAAAATGAAAATGAAGATAGCATGGATCATGGGGGAGCATCCAGTTCTAGAGAAAACCTTCCATCTGCAAGGAAGTGGACAAAATCACATACACCTGATTTGATAATTGGAAATCCTGATGCAGGTGTCAGAACCAGAACAGGTACTTCAAATGAGTGTCTTTACAATTCTTTTCTCTCTCAGACTGAGCCAAAGAAAGTGGAAGAAGCTCTTCAAGATGCTTATTGGGTGCAAGCAATGCAGGAAGAGTTGAATGAATTTGAAAGAAACAAAGTCTGGACCCTAGTACCAAGACCAAAGAATAGATCTGTTGTTGGTACAAAGTGGGTATTCAGAAACAAAACTGACAGTGATGGCATAATTACAAGGAATAAGGCAAGGCTGGTTGCAAAAGGATATTCTCAACAGGAGGGAATTGATTATGATGAAACATTTGCACCTGTTGCTAGGTTAGAAGCCATAAGGATATTTTTGGCTTATGCTGCTCACAAAAAGTTTACTGTCTTTCAAATGGATGTGAAAAGTGCTTTTCTCAATGGAGAATTGGAGGAAGAGGTATATGTTGAACAACCTCCAGGTTTTGTAGATACCAAACATCCAGACTATGTCTACAAACTTGACAAAGCACTTTATGGACTTAAGCAAGCTCCTAGAGCATGGTATGAGACTTTAGCTCAGTTTCTTCTGGAAAGTGGATTCCACAGAGGGACAATAGACAAAACACTGTTCTACCTCAACCATGGAAAGGAATTACTTCTGGTCCAGATTTATGTTGATGATATCATTTTTGGATCTACAAATGACAAACTTTGCAAGAAGTTTGCCAAACTAATGCAGTCAAGATATCAGATGAGTATGATGGGGGAACTTAGCTATTTTCTGGGCCTTCAAGTCAAGCAGAATGAGGAAGGCACTTTTATTTGTCAAACCAAGTACACCAGAAACTTGCTAAAGAAATTTGGAATGCAAGATTGTTCAAGTGCATCCACTCCAATGGCCACTGCAACAAAACTGGATAAGGATACCGGTAAATCAGTAGATATTACTGACTACAGAGGTATGATTGGCTCTCTACTCTATCTAACTGCTAGTAGACCTGATATCATGTATGCTACCTGTTTTTGTGCAAGATTTCAAGCAGATCCAAGAGAACCTCACTTAACAGCTGTAAAAAGAATCTTTAAGTATCTTAAAGGAACAGCTGCTCTGGGATTATGGTATCCTAGAGAATCAGATTTTAAACTAATAGGTTACTCAGATGCAGATTTTGCAGGTTGCAAAATTGACAGGAAAAGCACAAGTGGAAGCTGCCAATTTCTTGGAGGCAGATTGGTTTCTTGGTACAGCAAGAAACAAAAGTCAATTTCCACATCAACTGCAGAAGCAGAGTATATTGCTGCAGGAAGCTGTTGTGCACAGATTCTTTGGATGAAGAATCAGTTACTGGATTATGGGTTAACATATTTCAAAATCCCTATTTACTGTGATAATCAAAGTGCTATTGCTATGACAGGTAATCCAGTTCAACACTCAATGACAAAGCACATCAGCATCAGGTACCACTTCATCAAGGAACATGTGGATGAAGGTACAGTGGAATTGTATTTTGTTCCCATAGATCAACAATTGGCAGATATCTTCACAAAACCATTATGTGAAGCTACTTTTACAAGATTGGTAAATGAACTTGGAATGGTTTCAGGTTCTTTCTCTAAATCTGCTTAGACTTGTTCTATGAATCAGACTTTATGCTCAGTATTTACAGAATTAATCTCATTATATATTCTGTGCTTAATTGATAAATGTCTTTAAGTACTGACTGTTGTCTGATATATGTTTCTAAACTATGATAAGTGATATGTTTGTTCTAGTACCTATTCATTCCTATGAGGATAAATGTGCTAGATACTGACCTAGTAGTCTTCAATAAACAAATGATTCCATGGAAGAAGTAATTATTTCAGTGGAAATCTTATGACACTAGCAAATTCTGATAACTGAGCTTAGTTAAGTTTACTTTGTATATCTTATTACTAAGTCACAAATTAGACTAATGCTACTCATCTGTTAAGTTCTGAAAGTAGTAAAACTGCTGAATGTACTAAGTGTTGATAAACCTCTCTTATCAAAAGAAAAAGCAAAAAGATCAAAGATTAAAATCAGGTACTCCTTTGAGATCTAGAGTAAATATGTGGAAGGGACGACCCAAGTGCATTGCTGGTATTAAGTAAATATGCATCAGAAAAGCAAAATATTTTCTTGGTGACTTTTCACACTCTATGATTACTGGAGAAATACTCTGAAAATAACATAAATTCTGATAAACAGTCGTGACTCACTTACACTGAGAAGCCACTGTAAAACAGAATTGCAAAAGATGCATAAAATTAGCACAAAACAGTTGAGATGGACTCTAGCATGAACTCATTCATCAGTAGGTTTCAGGACAATGACAGATCTTTAGCAAAATTTTAGTTATGCCTTATTTCTAAGATGTACTGAAGTGAATCAGACTTTACTCTTTGTCTGTTTTTAGCTTAATGCACACACTAATCACTCCATCTGAATGATGAAAATTTCTGTGGTGGTCTATGTTATTTTAGATAAACAGTCATTGTGTCATTATTGCACAAATTCTGAGGACAAGTTCTAAGTTACACGTCCTGATGATTAAGTTCTGACGTCCATAACTCAGAACTTGTATGAGTATTTACTAAGATGGGCATTCCTTTTTCGAGTTAAGAAATTATGTTCTGATGACTGTTAAGTTCTGGTATAGGTCTAAGTTCTGATTTCTCAGTCTAATCCTTTACTTGGCTTATCTGTGAATAAAATTTGATAACAGTCTCAGTTCGAACCCGAATATGTTGAAGTGGAAGATTAATAGTCACTATGATTAGGATTAATGGTATTTGTACTTGAACAGTCCACTGTTTCTTGTGTCTTGTGCGGTCTAGACCATGATTCCTCTTTCCAATGACTGCTATTCTTTTTCAAAGTCTAGGGAGACGAGGTAGAATTAATTCTACCTGTCAGCATTAAATATCTTTGCGTCTCTTGGCATTCTTTTGCCTATATAAACAGCCACTTCACATTAGTCTTCTCATCATACTTTTATCACAAATTCAGTCTTGTTTTTCATTTACTATCACAAATGGCTGAATTTGGCTGGTTCTATAATTACGGTGATGAGACTGTGCATGTCTTTTTGAATGGAATTCCAACTCCCTACCCTATCACCAACATCCCTCACAATCTCTGGATTCAATTTCCAGAGGTTATCAAACGTGATCTGGTGGCCGTTCGAAGAGACCTTTACCTTCGTCGTATCCGTCAGCAAGAGCGAATCATACGACTCGCCATCTTGTTTGTCGAAGATAGGAAGAGGAAGATGACTTAATCTTGTCTTCTTCCTGTTTTTCTTCATCCGCAGCTTTGTCAGGCTTCTTAGCTAGGACTAAAGCTGTTGATGTTAGGATTAGAAGCTTAGGGAAAATCTTGTATACGTATTGATGTAATTTCCATTTCATAAATGTATTGACTTGATATATTAATGAAAATTGTTTTTACTTCAAGATTTTGTCTCTGAGTTATTTTATCTTGTGTTGATAAATCCTGATTGATATTCTGATGACCATTTAAATTTGGTTTTTATTTAAGTTCTGATTCTCTGTCAGCACTTATTCATCAAAATTATCTCGGTCATTTTTAACATGATTTATTTTCAGAATATTAATGTTGCAGTGAAAAATAATTCAATCAGTGCTAACGGGTTAAATTTTGAATTAAAATTGTTTCCCTTGATAAATGGAACAGTTTTTTCCTTGAAACTCGGCAAATGGGTAAGTCATGATTACTATTTTCTCGAGCCCAGTAACTATCCGTTATTATTGCATGTCTGACAGGTGTCCAACGGTAATATTTTTTTGTATAATTACAGCAGAGAGAAGATTTCTTTAATCTTTTTAATTTCTTCATCTTTTATCTCTCTTCTTACTTTTACTCTCCTTCACTTTACTTTTTCCGTTGTTTTTCATACAGACATTATCTCAAACACCTAACAGGCATCCTTGAAACTCAATATTTTTTTTCACATGGCACCAAAGGATTTAATCATTGATGGAGCAAAGTTTGTTCCAAACAACTATGCTGCAATTCTCGATCATGCTGACGCTCCATCTGAATTGCACTTTGTGCAAGATCTTCTTGCACATAGTGAGGTTGGGTACGCCTTAACTCAGCCTGAATTATTTTCAAGTCAACAAGTTCTGAGGTTCTGGAGGACTGGAGTTTTTGATGATGGTGGTAACCGTGGAACTCCCAGTATTATCTTCCAAGTGGGTGATTCATCCTTTGTAGTCACTCCTGGTACAGTACGCAGGGCTTTACATCTTCCAGAGGATTGTACTTTCTCAGTTCCAGAGGACTCAGCCCTTCGGGAGTTAATGGCTGAATTGGGATATGAAAAGAGTCTGACGAAACTTGGACAGTTGAAACGGGCTAATATCAGAAGAGAATGGAGTTTCTTCTTTGATTGCATCACCAAAGCTTTTGGGAACAAATGTTCAAATTTTGATGCTATCCCAATTCTGAGTCAGCACATAGGGTATGCTATTATCCATCAAACTCATTCTGATTTTGCAACTGGAATAATTGGTTTTATTGGGGATAGGATGACAGAGGATCGAGATGTTGTTTATTTTGCTAGATTCTGTCAACTTATTTACACTTACTGTACTGATGAACCTCATTTAGTCAGCACTCAAACCCCACCTTTTAAGGTTGCAAAACGATACTTTAATGACCTGGTAAATGCTGATACTAAGAAGAAAGTGGTTAGACCATTACAGATTCCTAATTCTGTAAAACAGATCCTGGTAAATGCTGATCCTGATACTTATAGATCTGTTTACTCTGATGTCCAACCACCTCCAACCACCCAAAATCCATCAACCTCAGTACCTACCTCTCATTCTACTCAACCTACCCTCAGAACTTATCTCAAATCCTATCTCTCCACTTCACAGACTGCTCAACCTTCTTCTTCAGCACCTACTGTGAAGCCTACATCCTCTAAGCCAAAGAGAACAAAGACTGTTCCTCAAACACCTCAAAAGAGGAGGAGAATTACTTTGAGAGATGAATCAGATTCTGAGGAACAGATTCCTTCTTCAGAACCTGTGGTGGTTGAAGCTGAGAAAGCAACTTCTCAGAAGGATTCTGAAATTGGGGGTTCTAGGCTTCTCAAGAGGCTTAGACGTATGATAGTTCCTGAAACTCCCAAGGAATCCAAATCAACAAGGAAGTACAAGAAACAGAGGGCACAAAGGCCAGTTTCAGATGATGAGGAGGAAGCAGCTACAGAAGGGGATCAGGAATCTCTGATCTCACAAGACAAGGAATTTGCTCCAGTCACTTCTTCTCCATCAACTCCATCTCAGGAAGCTGTATCTGACAAGGTTAACTCACCATCTGCGTCTCTTGTTGATCCAGGCACAAGTGCTGAAATTGATATTCAGAACCTGGTTGTGCCTACAATACTTTTCTTAGAAGCTCCAACAGCAAATAATCCTTCCACAACACCTGTTACTGATGTTGTTCAAACTCCAGAGTTATCAACAACACCTTCTCTGCATCAAGATGCTGATGATCAGATTTTAGGTGAGCATCAGGATATGGCTGTTGATCAGAACTTAGTATCAGATCAGCAATTAGAGGATGCTGAAGCCTCCATTGCTACTCACACTGTTGTCTTATCAGAAGATACTAATTCTTTAAGTTCTGATGCTGCAAATGTTGGAGATACTGGTGAAGTTGCTACAACTGTAGATGCTGATGAAGCAGGTCCTTGAGGACATACTCCTCCACCGACTCTTCCTAAGTCTGAACTGGTAAAGGAGTTTGTTATCAGGGATGCACCAGTGCCTTGGAGTGAAACTCCTGCAGGTCAGGAGTGGACTAAGGAATGGAACTCAGTTTTATGTGTTCCAAATGCTTTACATCTTGCTGAGCACTTGACTAAAGCTGATGAAATGTTAAATTCTGATGATTTTAAAACCCAGCTTAGAGTCACTGCATTGAGTACTAAACATCTACAAGGTCTTCATTCCAATACTCATGCAGAGCTACACAAGATTCAGGAGAACTTTATCAAACAGGAACAAGTTTGGAAAATTGATAAGAAAAAGTTCTTTCAACCTACCATTGACAGGATTGCTTATATTGAGAAAACTCAAGAGAAACAACAAGCTCAGATTGATCAAATTATGACAAATCAAGCTTCTCAGCAATCGCAACTTACTGAAATCCAGACCTCAGTGGAACTACTTATCTCTCTTTTATTACCTGCTGATGCCAAAAAGGGGGAGAAGGTAATTAATTCCAAATGCAAAACCAATAAGACACTGCAAGGAAAGGATGATGGAAAAGATGACCAAGGAAACTATGGAATGGGTAGTGGTCATAGTCAAGATAGAAGGTTTACATCAAGACAAGCTAGTCACAGAACAAGTTCTGATACTGGGAAAAGAATAAGTTCTGCTGCTGGTAAAAGGATAAGTTCTGATGAACTTCTAGATCTTGATGAGGAAATGTCAAGACAGTTATTTCTTCAAGAAAATCCAGGGATGGACTTCGAAAGTTTAAAGGAAGAAGAAGCCAGACTTAAATCAGAGAAAGTCACATCTAAATCTGAAGCTTCTGGTAAAAAGTTACTTCCAAAACTTAAAGGCATTGTGATCAAAGAAAGGACACATACTGAAGCAACATTGGCTAGATCACAACCACAGATAGATCCAAGATCCAAGGGTAAAGAAAAGATTGGTGAACCTATCAAGGCTTATGTACCTCCTGAGGAAGAAGAAATTACTGATGGAAAAGATGATCTTGCTCTGACTTCAAGAAAAGTTCTTAAAACAACCTCTGACATGGCTCAAGTTGTTCAAAGTCAAGAAATTGTAAGTTCTGATATTCAGAAGAAGCAAGTAACCTCTGACAGAGCTCAAGTTAACTTGATATCAGAAAATAGATCAAAGACACTTCTATCAGGATTCACTAAAGCAAAACAGACTCAATCTTTGAAGACTACTGCAAGCGGTTTTGAAGCAAGAGTAGTTACTGGAAAGGAAGCTAGAGATAAAACTGGATTGGGAAGTGCTGATAAAAGAAGAGTACACAACACTACCAATGATCCAACTTCCTTGAGTGAACCAGGTATTGGAGCAACTCCTGAGAGATTGAATCAACTAGAATCTGTACAGATGGTTTACCATACCTACTTGAAAGAATACATCATGTTGTATTTCATGACAGATGGTAGGGTTTATCATATAAGACAAAATGCCATTCCTTTGAAGTATTTTGAAGAATTGGAGCATGTACTTTTCTTACTTCAAGTGGATGACAGAATAACAGAGACTGCTGCAAACTACTTAAAAGAACAGATTCAGAAACAGAAAAGGCTTTATTCTGTTATGTCTGACAGCATATATGTTCCAAAGTACAGAGATCACAATGGTGATATTGTTGATATGAAGCCTAATACTGCACAGATCAGAACGTATCTTGGTATTAAGGGACTTGAATTCAATCTTGTGTCTGACAAAGCTTATGTCATAAGACTAGATCAGGAGTTGAGAAAAGCAAAGATTAATGATCTCAGAGCTGCAATCTTTCAAACTGGTGAAGATACTGCAGAGCTTAAAGGTGTGAAAAGGAGAATGATTGATGAACTAAGATATGCTGAGAAATGTTTGTTGAAGAACTATCTCAGAACAACTCCTGACATCAGAGAGATCAGAAAATGAAGAAGCCAAGTCGAAGATCTACAACTGCTTAAATTCTGATATTTATACAGATTGAAGTTGTTATCAGAAGTTGAAATTGGTAAAAACTTTAAGGACTGTAAGTTGTAGTTATCTAGTCAATTTCTCATGCATTTGTACTTAATGTTTTTGACATCATCAAATATTTGTTAAACTTGTATATTTTGTTAATTTACAAGTTGGGGGAGATTGTTAGATATATTTGATAAAGTCATGGCTAATATGTTTTATGTTTAGCTTTCAGATCTTACGTGAACAGGATAAATCAGTACTTAACTGTTGATCAGTACTTATACTCGAAGTCAGGACTTAAGGATATCAGTACTTATATTATCAGGAGATAATCATCAGAAGATAGATATCAGAACTTAAGTGCTGAAGGATAATCAGATAAGGACAGTAGCTGATTAAAGGAAAGAAGATCGAGATAAACATAAGAAGAGATATGCATGAAGAAGGAATTCCGTGAAGAATGGAATACTTGGAAGAAAAGATATCTGATTGATATATTTTAGGAAGCAAAATTATATTCCATATCAATTAGCGATTATCTTGTAACTGTGTAGTATATAAACACAGACATAGGGTTTACACTATAAGTGTTATCATTATTAGAAAAGATTATTCATTGTAATCCTAGCAGCTCTCGTGATATTTGTTCATCACTGAGAGGTAAAGTTCCATACTGTAACAGAGTTTATTGTTTCAATAAAGTTTGTTTTCTGTTACTTAAGTTCTTAAAGTTCGATTTAAGTGTACTATACACTGTATTCACCCCCTCTACAGTGTGTGTGTGACCTAACAGAATCAAAAGGATGATAAAGAAATTTTATAAAATAATCCAGGAAATATGCAAGTTGGGAACGTCAATTGTTCCAGAACTGTTAGGGGAATGAGGTGAAACGCCGATAGTTGGAGATAGGAATTCGTTCCAAAAATGCGTGTAAACAGGAATGATTAAACAAAGGTATTAATGGCGAACTGCTAGAGAAGAACGTTATAATGAATCTCATATCGGAATTCTTTGAAATTAAAGTGAAGTCCCGGAGGTTCGAACGAATGATTTACCAAGGTTACCTCAGGGAATGAGGTAAGAATTTCTCGTCGGTTACTGCATATAATCAAGCTGGTGTCAAAAGCCCTGTATCGTATAACTCAATAGGGATGAAATAATGAGTAAAGGAACACTTCAGAAATGTGGAATGAAAGAATAATGAAATAAAGAGTATTTTGTGTTATGCACAAAAGTGGTCATGGAAAAAAGAATGGAGGTATGAAGTTACGCGTCGATTATCAGAAAATGTAAGTTTGAAGATTAAGTGAACATAATGTACTAGGAGTATTTGGATAGTGTGATTGTTTTTATTGATAACATCCTCGCTAATTCAAGGACTAAGGAAGACCAAGTTGAACGCCTAAAGATATGCCTGCGAAGAGTTGAAGAAAAAAAATATAGCAACTTTATTCTCAACTTCAAAGGTATGAATTATGGTTATAATGGATCATGAGCTATGATTGCTTGGTTAACTACCAACCATGAAAGGTCCATTTAGGGACAGATATCTTGAGTAGAAAAGAAAGAATGAATATCATGAGGATCAATGGAGAATAAGTAAAGGAATTTGAAAAGTTAGAAATTGAAGAATAGGTTTTGATCCGTCTTCTGGGTTATGCTGATACTTACTTTGTTGTTAGATATCAAAGGTGGTATTAATACAGATGATTGATGTTGACTTCAGTATCAGACGTTGTGAGCATCAAAGTTCGTATTGATATCTAATTTGATATGACAACAAAATGAGTGTTAATACCAAGAGACCGGGTTGTGAATAAAGTTATGATTCATTCCGTTCCAAATAATAAATTTCTTTCAGATAGTAAAAGATTCTCGCGATGAATACCCTTGATAGTGATTGAAAAGAAATTGGGATATACTGTTAAGTGGTAAGTTAAATGCAATTGTTGAAATTTTCCTTCAAAGTTTAAACTTTTGAATAGATGTAGGACATTTTGAAACATGAGATGCAATGAGCTCAGTATATCGAACGCAGATGAATGAAAAGTACAAGAGATCGATTAAAGATTCTCGAATACGATTGAAAATAATCATAGGTCAGGCTAATCGAATGGAAAGAGACATGAGAAGTAAAGTAGAACATTCAGTAAAAATGGAAGACATTCATTAGCATGAATTATTAGAATTAAAACCAAAATAAGATTAGTGCAAACTAAGTTAGTCCTTTGAGACAATGAGATAAATAGAATGATTGTGAATGAGTTGGTCTTGTTGTCACAGGTATAACGAGTTCATAAGACATTCATGTGTGTATGACCATGAAGAGTAATTTAGCTCCAAATGTAGGGAGTCAAGATTGAATTATGGTTTGCATGAGCAACTGATTAATTTGATGACGATAGAGGACCGTTGAATGGTGATTAAAGTAATGAGTTCCGTGAAATTTTAAGTAGGATACTCAAAAATTAGCATGGTCTGTTCCTTAGCATGATTCTGAGGACAGAATCCTTTTAAGGGGGGAATGATGTAACGTCTGAGAAATATTATGTAATTATTTTATCAATAAATAATTATTATGAGATTTTATGTGAATTTTGGTGAATTATTTGATAATTGATATTAGTATTTGATATTTATTTTTGATGAAAATTTAGATATTTTAATCTTTAAATTATCCAGAATAAAATATAGACTGTTTTGGTATTTTCTTGGTAATTTCTGGATTATCATATAATTTTATAAGGATTTATATAATTAATAATGATTATTTCACGTAATTATAAAAATTACTTTTTAGAACCAGAAATTGTCCCACTTCAATCGTTTTTACGTTTTTACAACCCGAAACTCTTCCAAAAACTCCTTCTTATCCTAATCTGATAATTCTGAACACTTTTCATGTTTTGACTTTTTCAATCCGAGGTACGGTTTGACCTGTACGAGTCCCGGCGTGAAATTTTCGATAGGCAAATCATTTTATAGATCGATAAACTCCATATTTTCAAAAGGCAAGATATTATCACCTTATTTTCGTATAAAATGTTTTATAAGAAGCTCTGTTTTGATAATTATCCAATTCTAGTATTAAAATTATATCGTCTTTTTAGTTACTTAGCGGCTAAGTAACCTATTTTCGGATCCGTTATGTAAATATAATTATTGAATTATTAATAAATAAAAGGTGTGATGGTTCTGTCAGCTATGTGTTCATGTATTATTAATTGTTTGTGATTTGTTAGATGCAGAGAGTAATTTGGTAATTAATTATCGAGTTGTATGAACTTAACTCATTTTTAAAGTAATTTTATTGAATATTTATTCTTATAAATGCTAAAATTCTTTCTAAAATTATTTTTGTTGTTCTATAATTTTATTTATTATTTTTAGGGGTTTATAAAATTTGGAAATCAATATTTTATTAATTATTTAATTTTAAATGATTTTCGGGCTTTATTAAATTGTAAAATCATTATTTAATTCCATAATATTTTAAAAATAATGAAAATTTTATTTTGTTAATTTTTAATTATTTTGAAAATTTTAAGATTATTTCGTATTTATTTCGATGTATTTTTAAATGCAACTCGCTTCGTTGAATTACAAATCTCGGAATAAAAAAATCAGGTTCGGAGAGCAGCTAAAAAGATAACAATTAAAATAAAATAAACATAAGCTTATAACCCTGTTCTGTTGATCTCTCACGCGGTCATCTCCCTCATCCCCAAATCTCTCTCTCTGCGAACCCTCAATCTCTCTCAACTCAATTCTCTTCCTCTCTCGTCTCTCTCCCCAATCTCTTTGTCCCCCCTTCTTTCTTCCTTTTCTTTCTTTTTAATTCCTTCCTTCCGCCTCTGTTTTTCCGGCGAGTCTGTGGCTATGTTTTCCGGTATTGCTACTTCCTTGTCTATTTCTTGAATTTTCAGGCGTATATATATATATGTGTGTGTGTGTGTGTGTATACGTTTGTGTGTATCTGCGCGTGGGCGCGTGTTTTGTGCTCCGTGTTTCTAATTTCCGCCGCCCTTCTCTTTTATTTTCTGGCGGATTCGCCGCCTTGTCCTGTTTTAATTCAACAGTTAATCAAGATGTTGCATATGTATATATGTATGTATATGTCCTGAATGATGCTGTTTACTCCTCGTCGTCGCTGCCCCTCACCGTTTTTCGGTGAGGATGGCGGCGCGTGGCGCGGCCCTGACTGTGTCCCTGTGGTTTTGTTGCTTTATTCGGTTGATCCTGATTAACCTTTTTGTTTATTTAATTCTGCAAAAATTTATTGAATAATTTCGCGATATAATAAATTTCGCTTGGAAAATTATTTTAATCGGTAGAGTTGGCATCGGAAACCCGAGAATTTATCAGGGACCCGCAAAACATTACTGCCGTTAGCGATGAGCCTCGGCGAGCCGGCGGTGGACGGTGATGATTTTATCTGAGTTTTATGTTTATACATTAAATAAATGAGTTGTAACAAAAAAATATAAAAATGCAATAACAATAATAAATAATTGAAATGACATTGGTGGTTGGTAATTGTGAATTGTAGTTGTGAATTTTTGGTATTGGTTATGATTGACGTCGAATTGTTTCGACGGGTAGGCCGAAAATAAAGGAGACGCTGCCCGATTTTCGGGAAATTAATCCTGAAAATACGGGAACGTAACCTATAATTATCGGAGACGTCGAATAACCATATATAATTACATTATATGAACATAATTGCAGTTGAGACAAGATAATTTATAAACGATCGATTACCCTATTTTTGAAAATGACGAGTATACGTATTTTTCGAAAATAAATACCGAACCGAGTTTTGAAGATGTGAACCCTAATTGCTATGTGTACTGTAATAATACATATAAATATAAGTTGGGTTATGAAATCGCATGGGTAGAAGTGATAATGGGATTAAGTTGTGCTTAAGCGAAACGATTATCTAAATTATGATATTTTAACCCTGTAGGTCCTAGTCGGAAGACCCGAGATTTGACGTTGGACTAGGAATGATCTAGTAATGAATCGTCAGACTCAACAAGATTCCAATCGAAGGACATGAAGTATAGGATTGTATCGAGAATAGGATAGCGGTTTGACGATGAAGCCAAACATTCAAGGCAATTCAAAAGTCAACCGATAATAGCGATTAAAGCTTATCGAGGCAAGTATTCCTGATTTTTCTTTTAAAATACTGTAATTATTTCTTTGTTCCTATTCTTAGTTCAGAATACTTAAAGGTTTTACATTTGTCTGTAATTTTTCTGATTATGCATATTCCTTTCATTATTATTCCTGTAATTCCGATTGCTCTCTTGAGCAACTACCCATTATTTCGGGTTATCTGCGAACCCTGAATTGAGATATTTTGAATTCAAAATGATTGACATCAAAACACTCTACAGGCTGGATGGTTATTGTGAGGATCAGTGATGAGCTGGATCCTATGGACTGGGAATGCACCGGACCCTTGGGCGATAATGCCCAGGTACCTGAATGGATCTATACGGTTGGGTATAGATCTACACTGTATCCAGACTTATCACCAGGGTATAAGTGTGAACTAGTGTCCAGTCTAATTTGTTGTTGATCTCCATTAACGGCATTCTCTCTCGAAAGATTTTATTATTCCAAAGCCGGACAAAACCCTGATTCTGGAGAAGGATTTGGGAATCGCTTGTCACTTTTGGACTTATGGTTGAAGGCTGGTGACAGCCAACATTTATTCGCTCAACTCATTCAAATAAATAGAATTGTTTAAAATTGCTTTAAGATTTTGTCCAGAAGTTTTTCCTTTGGTATTAATGCTTGAAACTCAAATTATATACTTGCTGGGCATTTTTGGCTCACTCTTGCTTTGTAAATTCTTATTTCTGCCAGAAACAGATAAGGATAAAAGTGAATAGCTTTGATAGACAACAGAAGTTAGAGAAATCTCTGCTGCGAGAGGTTGAAGAAGTTAGAAGAATATGACATGAGCATTAGGACAAATGTATTTTCACTTATATTCTAGTTATTGTAAGTTGTATAAGGTTAGATTCTTGTTTCATACCATAACCTGTAAACGATCCGGATTCAAGGGATTAATTGAATATTCTTTTATTTTATGTAAAGATTGTTTCGTGACACCAAATCTTGACACCGGATTTGGGTTGTTATATAAACACAGCTCATTTGCATTCTTTATTTCACCAATTATCAATCCAAATGCCAAGACCAGCTATCACAAATCCATATATACTGGAAGATATGGAAAAGAAACAGTTTCTTCACCACAAATCTTCATCATTCAAAATTGTAACTCCTTCAAACCGTAGAACCAGTCACCAAAGGCCATCTCTTCCAAGGAACCACAAAAAAGGTTTCAAAAATCACACTATCCCCTTCTATCAAAGTAGGAAATTTCAAGTTCCTCACTCTCCAAACCCTAGACCTGCCAAACCCTTTCAAGCCAGAGTTTATACCAGAAAAACTAACCTAAGACAAGAATCAAACACAAACACAAACACTAACAACTCTAAGCCTCCACCACCAGACCTTGCTAATCCTTCTAATTCCAAGAAATTCCTTGATTTATACAAGAATGTTCAGTCTGGTATTTGTGTGAACCTAACTGGTGAAAAGGAGAGGGTCATTAGGCATGCTAAGTGGGAGGGATTAGTATTTCATTTGAGTAGAAAGCACTTCATACATCTCATGGGTGAGTTTTACTGTAACATGAACATCATTAAGGGTGTAAAGGGAGTCTTAATAGAGCACTACACCTTCCACTGCACTTGTGTGAATTGCCATATCATGATTTCTATTCCTTGTTTATGTTTAACAAAGCTGAGTATGAACTTATGCTTGGTAACTTGTGCGAGTCTGATGTTCCATCTGGTCTTTGTGATGTTAACTGTGGAATCCATTTTAAGCATTTTAAAGGAGTCTTTCAGCATCTTGCACTCATCATAAGGGCAATTATCCTACCCAAACCTAATCAAAGTAAATACTTTGATTTTTATGATGTCAAACTGATTTATCTTCTTTACGACAACAAAATTAACTTTAGCATTTCTTATGTCATTTTTCTCAATATGATAAATGCTAATCTGGTAGGATACAGGCCATATGGACTTCTCATCACTTGTTTCTTTCTTATGTGCAATATTCATCTTCCTGATAAGTTTGCTAATCTAGGTGATTCACACATCACAAATGAGCACATTAGGCCACAAATTCCTCTCATGCACTGTGAACCACAAGAGGTTGAACCCACTAAGGTTCCTCCTGTAATTAGAGAAGAAGATGTCTTCTTCTCTAATTATGAGTCTGTCAGAGTCATGATAAATGAACTTAAAAATGAATTTAAGAGGGTTAAAAATAAAAACAGTGAAATTAAGGAGAAAGTGACCTATCTAGAGGGTGTGACTGTGTCTTGTAATAATAGAATTGCATATCTTGAGAACTTAGCTGCATTTACCCTAGGAGAACACTGTATGTCTGACCAAGAGATTGTGAATGCCTTACAAGTTCCAATTTCTGATGACTTAGCTATGGTTCATGAGTTAGAGGACATATGTATGGATGCACGGGGACCACTTATTGAAACTCTGCCTGATTTGGTTCAAGTGTGTGATGCTAATGGTAATGTAATTGGATGATCAATGTGTTGCTTGTTGTTGGATGATTCTGTGTTGTGCTGTGTTGCTGTTTCTGCACTACTTTTGCTGATATATGTTTAATCTGTTGTTCTTGTGAGAACTTAGTTCTTTTTACTTTGGTTTGTAATCTTGAATTATTGCTTGACTTTAGTTGGATTTGATGGAGTGAATGCACATCTTATGCTTTGTAACCTTTTAAAACAGGTGCAGAACTTTGTTCTATTTAATCAGTGAACCACACTGATTGATATGAACACTTTTGTCCCATGTAATATAATATGTATTCTATTACTTTTGTTGGTGCATACATTATCATACTTGTTAATGCAAGTTAGCTCTCATATTCACTAACCAGTCTATGCATGAACAATATGAAATTTATTATCAGACACTTATTATATGATCTGGAACTCATTGCAATTAACTTTTATTGACTTATTAAGCATGTTCGTTTCTATATTATGCAGAATTAAGATAAAATGGTTATTTCTGGAAATATGACTTGTTGATGTACAATACGAGAACTTGATTAAAGCAACAAGGACAATATCAAGCAAATCAAGACTTTCTAAATACCAAAGGGCTGGAGCAGTCAACACAATTTTCTATAAGTAAGTTCAGGCCTTGATCAGGTTGTATACATGAAGACCACTAATGAGTTAATGCCAACAAAAGCAAACACTGGTTAACCTGAAAATATTTTAAGAGAATGTTCTACAAAAGCAAACAATGAAATTTTTTCAGTTATTTGAAGATCTTGGCATTTGCAGCTAAGAATCGTAAGGATATTTTTTATGGCTACTCAGTGGATTCTACAACCTACATGCCATTTATGGTTGATCAACAGAAGATGATTGAAAGTCAAAATGCAGAATTCAATAACTCTATGCTTCGAGCTGTTATAGGTGAAATTAATGGTATTGATGATTCATATCCAAGCAGTGGAATGGCAGTGTAATACACAACTCATTACTTCAATGAGGCCAATCAGCAAGGGTAAGAAATTTCAAGAAAAACCAGCAACAGCTTAGGGGGAGCAAAAGCAGGATCAACTAGTCAGACACAACACCTCATTGAATATCATGAGGACACAACAAGAACATATCTGCTAAGACAAAGGGTTTGATGTCAGAGTCTAGTTCTTAAGTGATCCAGATGGTGGAGCAATGATTTGCAGGGCTATGGAGAATGAATGATTATTTCTCTAGTTATATATCTCATGACCAAACTAAGAAAGTTATAGAAGCTCTGATAGATCAAGATTGGGTGATTGCAAAACAAGATGAACTCAATCAGTCAGAAAGTAGATTGTAGGGAAACTGGTACCAACAACAGGCTCTAATACTAATTTTTAGGCCTTTAATCAACTGTAGAGGGGGTGAATACATTTAAAAAATCGAATCAAAATAACAGACAAAATTGATACAACAGTTTTTATTATTGATGTATAAAAACTGATTACAATACTTTCTCAAAAGATGAACATATATCCTTGAGAGCTGTTAGATTATGCGAATAATATAACAATGTTCGAACCACATAAAGTGTAACCCTAATTTGTGCTTTTATACAACACAGCTACATAATCAATAAGGAATCCTAATACAATATAATAAGGAATCCTAATACATATCCATCTGTTGATTGCTACAATAAGTAAAGTCCTACACCGACATATCTCTGCAAATATTTTCTCATTTGATATCTCCTGATTTCTAGCTTCACACTTACTAATGTGACTAAATGATGATGTCAAATACTGATCAACAAATACTGATGATAAATGTTGATGATGTCACCTCTGTCAATTACTGATATCAAATGCTGATTCAATAAACTCTGGTAGTTTAAATACTGATATCATTAATTTCTTTTATAATATCAAATAAAACATCACGAAAATTTGATCTTAATTAAATCACTCAAGCATAAATGTGTATCATGCAGTTAAATTTTTCGATTTTGTTAAGGTGGTTGACATGTTATCTACGTAGACATGTCATATTCTTTGACCCCGTGCTGTTCCAACTATATCGGCATGTATAATCATTAATTTTATTGTTACATTTCTCAATTTTGAAATGTTTTTCTTATTAATTTCTTTTTTATTGCTCTGGCCATGAACAAAGGTATTCTCAATTTTAATATCCTTAATTATTTTTGTATAATATAACTACGAACTTACACAAAAATAAATAAATTTAAGCGTAAGTATTGCAACCAAATATTGTTATTTTTACCATAATAAACAAAAATAGTGGACAATATATTACATATACTTTTTCTCTTTTTTGAGATTAATTTATACACATTTTTTGTGTATCCAAATAAGTATTTTAAGCAACAATGACCTAATTTGAATTGATGTTGCACATAACTCTAATTGCTCAACAACCTCTTCTTATAGATTTTGGACCATGCAAAAGTTATGGAGGTCATGCTTGATGTTATAAGATTTGCTTGGAGATAGCATGTATGGGCATCTCCAATCAGCCGAAACCTGTTAGCTATATCCTACATGGCAGCCCATTTAGATAACCGGATGCAAAAGAAGACCGTCTAACCCAGAGTTGTAGCTAACAAAAATTATACATAAGTTGACTTCATTCTCCAAATTTATAAAACCTCTAAAGATCTGTAACTCCTTCCACGTCATTTCCATCCCTTCCCATCTCTTCTCCCGCCACAATATTCCCTCCAAATTCAATTACCTTTTCCCTATTTCCCTCTTTATCCTCCTTTCTCCTATTCTTATTCCTAAAATTCAAAAACCCTAATAATCACTTCCCTCACACCACGTATGTTATGTTACTTCTGAAATTCATAGTGTTTATCATATCTATTGCTTATTTTGACTATAATTTGTGGAAGAACCCATGCCTTATATGGTTCTTTTTCATTTGTTTTTGCCTTTTTAAAATTTGTTTTGGTTTATATACATGATTAATTTAATTAATTTTAGTTGTTGAGTTTTGGTTTATATTTTTTCTCATCTTTACAAAAAACATTCTATGTTGTCTGAATTCCCACGTGAAAACCATGTTTCTTATCATGTTGAATCCTGGGGACTAGCCGCTAATTCATTTTAGACAATATTATGACTATTGTTAAAATATGGTGATTTATACATGCATAATGCCATGAAAGTGCACACCCAGGGGGATTAGTAGGTGTTTAGATATAAATTACCCTTAAGTTTCAAATGATTAGAGTTCCAAACGATTATCAAGCTTTATAGCTTGTGCTAAATAGATAAGAAAAGTAATGTACCATATCAATAGTAAGAGGCACATTCTATTTTTTGTGATTATGTTACATTGAATAATCAATTAGATACGTTAAGTTATAAAACTACAAATATATAATTTCTTAAATTTTTACACAGATCAAAAGCACATTTATAGTATGTTCAGGAAGTGGTACAAAATCCGACCTGAAACTCGTTGAATCTTATAAGTCAAAAAATGTTGTAATATGGAGATGATCTTGTTGAATCTTTAGGACAAAGACTACTTAGTCTGCAGAATCATGTCCAAATTTTTGTTAGCCCTGGTGTTGCTCCGCCAATATTTCCTTAATATGTGATATTGTGCGTTGTGAATATGCTCCCGTAAATGCTTCAGAGTTTATTATAGCTCAATAGTGTTCAAATGAGATGATTAAACTAGCTTAACCATGACAGGATGCATGGATGTCACGGAAGCTTAAGATGATAATGTGAATTAGAAAAGCATTCTTTATAACTTTACTATATTTACAAGAACATAGCAAATTTAGATAATTTAGATAAGAATCAAAAATTTAGAATACAGTCAAAACTAAACCAGGAAATTCAAGTAGTACTTAACATATAAAAGATTTAAATCAAAAACCAGAAATCACAATCAACTAAAGCACCTCATATTTTCTACACTTGAGAATATAACTTGGATATGAAAGACACACTAGGTTAAAACCCTTCCACTGAAGCAAGGGTCTCTGTGTACTTAAACATTACTTTCGGCTCCCTAGCTAGACATGGAAAAGGCTTGACGCCATACACTATGTTACTTTTATATTCTGTGTAAAGCAGACCACCGCCCAAATAAGAATAAACACGATGTATGTCGTTGTGAACAATGTTGAACTTCTTGTTACAATAGAATTTACCACCAATGTCAGCTAGTGTTGACAGACTAATCCCTAATTTTTTTTCCTTTTGGATTAGAAGATAAAAGCAACAGAACCTTTAAAATCCAAAACATCAGACTTTAGTAACTTAGAACAAGAGAATTGGACAGCTGCAAACACCTTATTGTGCAAATCAAATGATAGTAATTATCCCATATGACTAATATATAATAATTCATTAATAATAGGACCAAGTTTTAAATATGGTTGAAAAAGAACTCCTTATATAGATTTATCATGAATCTCAATCTCTTTTAAGAATCCGTTTTCTTGGAATAAAGCTACACAACAGGTACAACATGACTGGTTTTCGATATTTTTAGACATACAATCCTAACAACCTTGTAGTCATTAGCGAGTGAATCAAAACCAAAGGTTAGTTCACCTTGATGGTAAGAACTCAAAACCTTTTGCTTAATTTTCAGTTATTGAAGAAGTAGCTTGGATTGCTTGATCGACAGGTTCTAGATGTGATAAAAAACATGAAAGTGTTTGTCCTAAATCCAATCATGTATGATGAGTTAGGAAGAACTTTCGTGTATTCCTATTTGATTTTATTGAAATTAATAAAAGACTTGTTATGTTTTTATTATGGGCTTTATCTATTTAAAGTGTTTTAAATAAGATGCTCCATAGTTTAGAGTAAAGCTTCTAGAATTATAATGAGATTATAATAGTGAGATCTAGAAGATGATAACTCTAGACTTAAACAGTTTCTGATCATAGGATAACTAATTGGATCTGCAAAGAGTGGTACATACTGTGCTTGCTCCCTTCAGGAGGATGTCTGTTCTCATAGGCATTGGTGTGGTGATACTATTGCTAATATGTAGGTGCTTATTAGGGAATAAGTTCACTGAACATGACTCGATAAGTTGAACAACTAATGGAGATTACTCACGTGTCAATAGTTATTCACTGAGTGATAGTTTTACAAGTGTCCTTAGACTTGAGATCGTTAAAGTTATCTTATATATAATGAACTATGCTTTGGTTTAGTCCTTAGTCTCAAGGACATCCATTAGGTCTATTCTGGGCATAGGGATTTGTGTATAGAGATAGTTAACGTCAATAGAGGATCTACCCCTTCCAGTATAGGAAGAGAATATCCTATGTTATTCTTAGTATACGAGTTCTGGAATCTCTGGCCAGAGTGTATGAAATTAGAAAGGAGTTTCTAATTTGCATTAATATGCACTTTGCATTATGAATAAGAAATCATATGATTAAATTTGATAGGCCTGACACGAGATCCATGCCTTGTATTTAATCGGGATATTGTAAAGGTAGAAGGAATTCATTATACGGTAACTAGTCACTGACAAGTTCTTGGTATTCTAAGCAGTGAATTCATATTATTCGTATAGTCGCGATATGTTGAGAAGCATCACTCACGATGTAGAATAGATATAATTAATCAGTTAATTATATTTAGTGAATTTTAGTATTCATGTAAATAATTAATAAAAGTTTATAAATATTTATTTCTACTACCGGCATAATATTGAACCTACAGGGTCACACCATAAAAGAATATTTTCTTTGATGGAATAATGAGATAGAGAATTATTTTCTAAGTAGTTTAGAAAAAGAAATAATGATTAAAATAGTTTTAATTATTATTAAAGCATTTTCTAAAGATAATATGTGGGGCTAATATATATATTGATATATTATTATAAAACCCTAGGAGAGCCCTATAAATAGAATGAGATGACTCATTCTAAACATACTCTTGGTTTTGTGAAAACCCTAAGAAGAGAAAGCCTCCATCTTCTTCCTCTCTCTCTCTCCCAAAACTCAATTTTTATAAAAGCTTGGTTTTATAAAAAGCTTCTTCGAAGAGAATCATTCTTGGTGGATACCGGTAGAGTGCTTCACACAGAGAGGAGCAACTGCTAGCAACCATATTATAAAGCTTCGATTTTCAAGGTATGGTTATGATTCCTCCATTTTTCTGTTTTATACGTTTTTCTATATGTGTGATTCACGGTTTTTACGGAATAATTGTTATATCATACTTCCGCTCATCCGTAAATTCCTTCATTGGCATCAGAGCTAAGTTCTGCATATAGAGATTCATATAAAAAATTTCAGATTTTTTTATGCATGTATGGGTTTGTTATGATTTTTGCAAGTTCATTTAGATTTAATTATGAATTAATTCGAAATATTTTTTGCATAAGATCTTGACTACTGATCTGGGTTCTACAAGTGTTGTAGATCATCTAGATATTTTTTTCATAATTTTGTAATGTGTAGATTATTTTTTATGAATTTTTTAAAATTGTTTTAATTAAAATTCATGAAATAATTATGCATGTGAATAATTATGATTAAAATTTGCACAAGGACCCCTGGCTAATCTGTTAATTTTCTGCTACTGCCTGATTTAAAAAATTTTTGCAACGGTCAACGGTTAGGCGCGTGTAGCGCACGCGGGGGGGGGGGTGTTGCGCATTCCGTGAATGCGTTACACACTGTTGCGCATTTACGGAATGCGTTACACACGTAAATGGATCAACAGTGTTGTAACACATTACGGGAATGCGTTACAGACCTTGTAACGCGTTCCTGCAATGCGTTTCAGCCCGTCTGTCCACATTAAATTTGATTTTTTGGGAGTTTTGTAACTCCGTTTTGGGCGCGCAATATATCGTTGGATTCTTTTTTCCGAGAAGGATCTAATTGAGTGGTCAAATATTTTTATATAAAAGTTTTGAACTGTTTATATTCCCGAAAGTGTTTTAAAGCATGTTTTAATTGTTTTAATTGCTTTTAAATGCTATAATAAATCCATACATCAGTATATCAATGTGTGACATGATATTACTTGCATGCTTGCTTGTTTATTTATTTTTATATATGAGATATATGCCTATGTTTACCATGCGATGATAGATTTAGGTGAACTTAAATCAATATAAGGCGTGCTCTATAAAATCTAGAATAGGAATCATTTCTTGCCTTAACAATAATATTATGAATACAATCATGAGATTCTTGTGTTTATGAAACACATAATTAAATATGAATTTTCAATTTTGAGAGAAAGGATGGTTCTGTCAAAAGCAGATTTCGATCTGTAAGAAAGAGGTATTAAGTGACGCCTCTTGACAATGCCCCCCCGATCTGGGAATCATATGATTATCGATTATTGATTTGAAATATTTAATTTAAAAGGAAGAATCTCTTTATAATATGATTATGATTGTAAAATAATATAATCCCTCTAAAATTAAATAATATCAAGTAGTAATTGGCCAATGACACAACGAGCTTGTGTCGGTCATAGCCTTCCAACATGGTAGAAAGTAGTTCTTATTTTTAAATCATTGTCGTTTCGTGCTACAGCCGAGGGCTTTCATTTCGAAATAAGAAATACTTGTCTATTACATAAAGATGTGTACATTGAATTAGAACCTAAAGGTCGTTACGTGCTGCAGCCGTGGGCCGTTGGAGACTGATTCAATTGTACGAAATGTTGGGATTAACTTGACTTAGAATTTTGAGTCTGTCGTGCTACAGCCGTGACTCAATTATTCAAGAGGCTAAAGTTTTATTAGGGAATAACATAAGATGTAATTGACAAGAGTTGTCTGCCTATTGAACATCATATGACATTTCGTGCTACAGCCGAGGCTGTGTGATGGAATGTAAGATCCATATTCCCACTAGCATTATGAATGCTTAATTATTCACTTAAAGGGGTTGTATAAATTAGATTAACTAGTGGGAGCCACTTATGAATAAAGACCCGATTTATATAGTGTTTTGAAATGAAATTGAATATTTGCTAAGTGTTGTTATGTGTTCATCATTTACAGATTTACTATATTCGTTATGTCTTCTGCACTATCACTCCGGAGTATACTAGATGCTCACAAGTTGACTGGTCCTAATTTTGCTGACTGGCTTCGAAACTTGAGAATTGTTCTCAGGGTTGAGAAGCTGGAATATGTGCTTGACTCACCGAAGCCTACTGAACCTGCTAACGATGCACATAATGATGAACATGTTGTGTATCGTAAGTGGATAGATGAGGCAAATGTTGCTCAATGTATCATGCTAACTTCCATGAACATTGAACTACAGAAGTAGCATGAGCATATGGATGATCACACTATCCTTATGCATCTATAAGAGTTGTATGATGTGGCAGGGAGGACAGCTCGATATGAGATATCGAAGGAGCTGTTCGGTTGTAGGATGTCTGAGGGATCATCTGTGAATGACCATGTACTTAAGATGATCAATTTGATTGAACATCTTGGACAACTTGGTTTTTCCATGGATGGGGAGCTGAGCCAAGACTTGGTCTTGCAATCACTTTCGGGTTTATTTTCGCAGTTTGTTGTGAACTTTCACATGAATAAGCTGGATGTCAGCCTGGCTGAACTCCACAACATGTTGAAGACTGCAGAATCGAATTTTCCCTCTAAGAAGAGCTCTGTTCTTCTAATTGGTGAAGGTTTCAATCCTAAGAAAAGGAAGAAGAAGCCTTCCAAGAAGAAGAAAGTAGGTGAGAAAAAGCCGGTTCCACCAAAAGCTAAAGACCCCAAGAGCAAAGCTGTTTGCTTCCACTGTAATAAGGTGGGGCACTGCAAGAGGAACTGCAAGGTTTACTTTGCAGAATTGAAGAAGAAGAAGGGTAGTGAGACTACCGCTTCTGTTTCAGGTATGTTCATGATTGAAGTGAATATTCATTAAATCAAATTTCTACTTGGGTATTAGATACCGCCTGTGGATCTCACATTTGCAATTCGTTGCAGGGACTAAGGAGAAGTAGGACTCTTGAGGAAGAGGATGTGATTCTACGGATGGGAAATGGAGCAAGAGTTGCTGCTGAAGCTGTAGGATCATTTCATTTACATATGCCTACGGGCAAGACTATTATTTTAAATAATTGTTATTTTGTTCCCTCAATTGTGAGGAATATTATTTCTATTCCCATGTTAGACTTGGCTGGATTTTCGTTTGTTATTCAGAATAATAAATGTTCAATTCTTAGAGATAATATTCTTTATGAAAGTGGTATTTTAAATAATGGTCTGTATGTATGTGACGTAGAACATAATTTACTACAAATTGAACATACTAATAAAAGAAAAAGGGATGATGAAAATCTCACCTTTTTGTGGCACTGCAAACTTGGTCATATTAGTGAAAATAGACTGCGGACATTGTATAAGGAAGGGTTACTTGACCCCTTTGATTTTGAATCATATCCTACATGCAAGTCTTGTCTATTGGGTAAAATGACCAAATCTCCATTTAGTGGACATGGAGAGAGAGGGCTGCAGATTTGCTAGGATTGGTACACACAGATGTATATGGACCAATGTCTACCAAGCCATGGGTGGATTTTCATACTTCATTACTTTCATAGATGATCGATCTAGATTCGGATATGAATTTTATATGGACCATTGTCAACGCAAGTCATGGGTGGATTTTCATACTTCATTACTTTCATAGATGATCGATCTAGATTCGGATAAAAGTTCAAAGAATATAAGCATGAAGTGGAGAAACAAACCAAACATAGTATTATAACTCTTCGATCAAATCGGGGTGGTGAATACTTGAATGGAGAGTTTCTAGATTATCTCAAAGAAAATGGTATAGTCTCCCAGTGGACTCCTCCATATACTCCACAGTTGAATGGGGTATCTGAAAGGAGAAATCGAACTTTGTTAGACATGGTTCGGTCCATGATGAGCTAGTGGGGCTATACATTGGAAACCTCAGCATATTTACTGAATAAGGTGCCTTCCAAATCTGTTCCTCAAACTCCATATGAGATATGAAAAGAAAGGAAACCAAGTCTTAAACATGTTAGGATTTGGGGATGTCCAGCACATGTCAAGAAAGTTGACCCTGATAAGCTGGAATCTCGATCCGTAAAATGTAGTTTTGTGGGATATCCTAAAGAGACTTTAGGGTATTACTTTTACACCGATCATAGGGTGTTTGTCTCCAGACATGCTACCTTCTTGGAAAAGCAGTTTATCCTTGAAAGAAATAGTGGGAGCAAAATTGAACTTGATGAAGTTCAAGAAGCACAAACTACTACGGTTCAAGCGGAAACACCTGTTCAAACCGAACAACCTTCTGTGGAACAGCCCATTCGTAGGTCAGGGAGAGTGTCTCGCCAAGCTGAGAGGTATTATGGCCTTGTCATTGAGAATGACAATGAGTTGTCAATCATTGATGATGATGACCCTATGACCTATAATGAGGCTATGAGTAGTGTTGACTCAGAGAAATGGCAAAGTGCCATGAAATCCGAAATGGAATCTATGTATACCAACCAAGTGTGGACATTGGTTGAAGCACCTGAGGGTGTGAAGCCTATTGAGTGCAAATGGGTATACAAGAGAAAGATTGGAGCAGATGGCCAGGTGGAGACCTATAAGGCCAGGCTCGTGGCAAAAGGATTCAGATAAAGGCAAGGGATTGACTTTGATGAAACTTTTTCGCCTGTAGCCCTGTTAAAATCAATTCGGATTTTGCTTGCGATTACTGCTTACTACGACTATGAGATCTGGCAAATGGACGTGAAAACAGCCTTCCTCAATGGGAAACTTGAAGAGGAAGTGAATATGACACAGCTAGAGGGTTTTCTTTCCAAGGGAAATGAACACCTAGTGTGTAAGCTGCTACGAACCATATATGGTTTAAAGCAAGCTTCTCGTAGATGGAACATCCGTTTTGATGAGACAATCAAAGAGTTTGGTTTTATCAAAAACGTAGATGAACCATGTGTCTACAAGAAGGTTAGTGGGAGCTCGGTAACATTTCTTGTATTGTATGTGGATGACATACTTCATATAGGAAATGATATACCGATGCTACAATCAGTCAAAGTGTGGCTATCAAAGAACTTCACTATAAAGTACTTGGGAGAAGCATCCTACATTCTCGATATGAAGATCTATAGAGATAGATCTAAAAGAATGATAGGTCTTACCCAGGGTACATACATCCAGAAAGTGCTTAAAAGGTTTAGCATGGAAAACTCCAAAAGGGGTCTCATACCGATGAGTATGGAGTATCCCTTTCCGAAAAGATATCTCCTAAGATACCTGAGGAAAGAGAGCGTATGAGTAAAATTCCTTATGCTTCAGTAATAGGATTTATCATGTACGCGATGTTATGTACTAGGCCTGATGTTGCTTATTCAATTAGTGTGACGAGAAGATATCAGTCCAATCTAGGTGAAGACCACTGGAAAGCAGTGAAGAACATCCTTAAGTACTTGCGAAGGACTAAGGACATTTTTCTTATTTTTGGTGGTGGATCTGAGTTGAAAATAGAGGGTTATACTGACTCTAGTTTTCAAACAGAAAGTGATGATGGCAAATTCATGTCAGGGTACGTGTTTACTCTGAATGGTGGTGCGATTAGTTGGAAGAGTTCCAAACAGTCTACAATGGTTGACTCCATAGTGGAAGCAGAATACATAGCTGCAAGTGAGGCTGCAAAACAAGCCGTTTGGATGAGGAAATTTGTTTCTGAGTTGGGAGTTATTCCTAGCATTGAGGAGCCTATTGTGTTATATTGTGATAACAACGCAGCAATAGCACAAGCCAAGGAACCTAGGTCTCATAAAAATTCCAAACATATTTTATGACGCTTTCATTTGATTAGGGAAATCATTAAAATAGGAGATGTCAAGATTGAGAGAGTTGACACACATAACAACATAGCAGACCCACTCACAAAGTCATTGTCTCAGATTCACTTTGATCGTCATAAATAGAAGATGGGTATTAGATACCAGGGTGATTGGCTTTAGTTCAAGTGGGAGATTAAAAGTGTTTGTCCTAAATCCAATCATGTATGATGAGTTAGGAAGAACTTTCTTGTATTTCTATTTGAATTTATTAAAATTAATAAAAGACTTGTTATGTTTTTATTATGGGCTTTATCTATTTAAAGTGTTTTAAATAAGATGCTCCATAGTTTAGAGTAAAGCTTCTAGAATTATAATGAGATTATAATAGTGAGATCTAGAAGATGATAACTCTAGAGTTAAACAGTTCCTAATCATAGGATAACTAATCGGATGTTAGTGGATCCGCAAAGATTGGTACATACTATATTTGCTCCCTTCAGGAGGATGTCTGTTCTCATAGGCATTTGTGTGGTGACACTATAGCTAGTATGTAGGTGCTTATTAGGGAATAAGTTCACTGAACATGACTCGATAAGTTGAACAACTAATGGAGATTATTCACGTGTCAATATTTATTCACTGAGTGATAGTTTTACAAGTGTCCTTAGACTTGAGATCTTTAAAGTTATCTTATATATAATGAACTTTGCTTTGGTTTAGTCCTCAGTCTCAAGGACATCCATTAGGTTTATTCAGGGCATAGGGATTTGTGTATAGAGATAGTTAACGTCAATAGAGGATCTACCCCTTCCAGTATAAGAAGAGAATATCTTATGTTATTCTTAGTATGCGAGTTCTGGAATCTCTGGCTATAGTGTATGAAATTAGAAAGGAGTTTCTAACTTGTATTAATATGAACTTCGCATTATGAATAAGAAATCATATGATTAAATTTGATAGGCTTGACACGAGATCCATGCCTTGTATTTAATCCGGATATTATAAGGGTAGAAGGAATTCATTGTACGGTAACTAGTCACTGACATGTTCTTGGTATTCTAGGCAGTGAATTCATATTATCCGGATAGTCGCGATATGTTGAGAAGCATCACTCACGATGTAGAATAAATATAATTAATCAGTTAATTATATTTATTGAATTTTAGTATTCATGTAAATAATTAATAAAAGTTTATTATTATTTATTTCTACTACCGGCATAATATTGAACCTACAGGGTCACACCATAAAAGAATATTTTCTTTGATGGAATAATGAGAGAGAGAATTATTTTCTAAAGAGTTTAGAAAAAGAAATAATGATTAAAATAGTTTTAATTATTATTAAAGCATTTTATAAAGATAAAATGTGGGGCTGATATATATATATATATATATATATATATATATATATTGATATATTATTATAAAACCCTAGGAGAGCCCTATAAATAGAATGAGATGGCTCATTCTAAACATATTCTTGGTTTTGTGAAAACCCTAAGAAGAGCAAGCCTCCATCTTCTTCCTCTCTCTCTCTCTCCCAAAACTCCATTTTTATAAAAGCTTGGTTTTATAAAAAGCTTCATCGAAGAGAATCATTCTTGGTGGATACCGGTAAAGTGCTTCACACACTGAGCAACAACTAGCAACCATATTATAAAGCTTCGATTTTCAAGGTATGGTTACGATTCCTCCATTTTTCTATTTTATAAGTTTTTCTATATGTGTGATACATGGTTTTTACAGAATAATTGTTATATCACGCTTCCGCTCATCCGTAAATTCCTTCAAAACATTCTCTGCTAGACATATAATACCATTACATGAACCAACAACTTTAAATTTAAAGTAGTGTGTCTTATGTAGATAATATTTGGAATCTATGGAGACAAATTGAGGTTGGCCATTATAAACTTCACCCTTGGTAATCATCAATAACGAAACTTTCTTATTGGCCATAATTTGGCTATAGTACACGTGAGATTTAATAAATGCAGGGTATTTTATAATGGATAGCCATGACTTGAAAACATACTTGAACCAGAGCAGTGACATCATCGAAAGCCAACAAAATAAATTAAAAATCATCATTTCAGGCAATTCAGGCTTCAAATGCTTGGATCGCTTCGATCTTGCCATTGCATTTTAGATTAGTTTCAATATTGCTAATATGTGGCGTTGTCTTAATAATGCGTAAGCTCACCCATATAGGATGCATGATATATATATATATAAGATGCTTAATATATATTTAGGAAGCTTCAGATTGTTGTTGCAAGACGCTGATTATATTTTAAATGAACAATTTCGCACAATACAATTTGAGGCAACTTGTTTCAACAATATTCAACCTGATAATTGATCAGCTACTTTGAGTCATAAAGGTACAAAAATAGAGTTGCTGAAATCTTCACATACAGAGAGAAGATTCATAACATTTACATAACGGATTTGAGTATTAGTACATAATCTGTCATGATTCTGAACTTGATAAACATAGATATCATGCAAGTTCTCCATCTTAAGGTATTATTATCCAATTAATCAAGTCATTTTGCCTAATGCCGTAAAGCGTAGTGGAGTTAAATTTTTGAAGCTCAAACTAACTTATTTTAACTTGTAAGGAGCAATTGATGATATCAAACAGAAACTATCATAAACATCGACGGATGATGACTTCATCGACGGATAATGATGACATCGATGGATGTTGATAATCGACGGATAATGATATCAACAGATATTGAAATCAGTATTTGTCACATCAGTTGATATTTGAAAAGGAAAAGGAAACAGGAACTCTAGGCGGTGAAGGACTTTATCTCAGAAGCAGTTGTATAGGTTTCCTTGTTGTTAATAGAATATGATTCATTATACATTGGTAGTTGTGCTCTATATAAAGCACATATTAGGTTCATGCTATAAGCATTGCGAAATTTTTATATCTTTCGCATAATCCAACAGCTCTTAAGGATATTTGTTCATCCTTTCGAGAGAGTACGATTGTAATAAATTTTTATCAGTTAATATAAAAACTATCACTACGCCATAGATGGCCTATCGCAACCCCCTCCCTAAAGAATGTTACCTAATATGTTACCTTAGATAGGGTAGTTATGAGCTAATTTAACATTGTGTTTTTTATGTTACCTTAGCCAAAGACAAGGTGTTGCATTAGCTGGAAAGTGTTACAGCTTCCAAGATATTTGTCAAAGTGTTACCTTAGAGTATTAAAATATAAATACTCTATATTTCCATAAGAGATTAAATATTAATTTTAATTCATTATAAAAAAATTCAGGTGATATTAAAATATAAATAAGGAGATATATGATACATGAATATTTTATTCAGAAAAATTAAAAAATATCAAAATAATCATTTCAAAAGTAATAATCATTTAAAGATATATATAAAACTATATAAAACTGTAAATCTAAGAATTTTTAAAAGTGAAAAATATATATAATTATTGCTCTTTTCTAAAATAACTTAAAATATGAGGTATTTTTAAGATTAAATGAATTTTAAAATAAATAAAATACATGATGATATTTGATTTTTATACATAAGAAAATTTAAAAAAATAGGAATTTCTAAATTTAATAAATTTAAAAAATCTAAAATATGAATTTTAAAAGTAATGAAAAGTAAGAATAGTACAAATTCTCCTTGTTGATTTAAGTTTTAAAAATAATAAAATAGATTTTATTAACTATTTTTTTCCAAAATAATTTCTTTAATTTTATTTATTACAAAAGTAAAATAAAATATATTGTATTGAAATTTGTAGACTTCAAATTTAGAAGAAGCGGGCAAAATTTGCTAAAGGGCCGCCCAAATTTAGACAACTTAAATTTTCAATACAGTCACTCTCCTCTCTCTCACAGACCCTCTCTCACACGACTCTCACTCTCCTCTCTCTCTCACAGACCCTCTCTTTCATAGACCCTCTCTGGCTCAGATCTAACCCCTCCCAAATCCAACACTCACTCTATTTTTATCAAAGCTAACTTTCTTCAATTAAGATTTCAAATGGGGTTTTCGTTCTCGTCCCCTTTTCAATTAGGGGCTTTCAGTTGTGCTAAAATTAGGGCTTTACTTTCATATTTATGGGTGTCAATTAAACGGCTGGATACGTGCGGAGGGGGGAGTATAGTGCTGGGGAGTATACTGCTGAAAAACTTGCTGAAGCGACAAAAACTGTGGCGAATGTCAGTGTTGGTGCTGCAGGGTATGTTGGGGAGATGGTTGTCGCTGCTAAGGATAGTATGGGGAGTGTAGGAGTGAGTGCCAATGATTATGCCGCTCAAAAGTTGGCTGCTTATAAGGTTGTTGTTGCTTGTACTCGAGAAAATGCAAAGGATAATCCTGCTAGAAACAGGGCTAAGGAGATACTGGCCAAACAATTTAGGGTAAATATCATCCTTTAATTTTAGTTAATGAAATAGTGTTTGTGTGTGTTGTACTCGTATGCGTAAAGGAATAAAGCTATGCCATATTTGTTTGGATTGTAATTGTGATTTTGTGCATTTTTAGGTATTTATTTTGAAATCGAATTTGTAACTTAAGACATGTTATTTTCTTGATTTTATTGGACATATAATTTTAGGAATTTGTAACCTATTGCCTATTTATATGTCCCAGCATCCGACATTAGGAATTTTAGGGGTAATACTTGGTTCTAGGGCTCAGGTTGAGTTTAAAGAGTACCAGTTTATGGATCAGACCAAGTCTCTAATGACTTAGGTAGCACCCTTCACTTTGAGTTCTATGCAGATGATTCTTCAAATATACAACCTGCATCAGAGCAACCAATTCAAGGGTTGCAGATTATTCATTTGCTGAATGTTAACAGCTACCAGGTATCTGACATTGAACTTTTGCATAAGTTAGTTCTGGAGTACAAAGTCCCTTGTGCACTGAGATTTTTCCTATTGACAAGATTGCGGTTTGCTAGAGCTTTTAGCTCTCTGGCTTCACGCCAGCAGTACACATGTGTCCACCTTTATGCATTTATGGTTCTTATGCAATCATGCAGTGACACAGAAGATCTAATATATTTCACTTGAGTACACTGAATTTAAATTGAGAAATTTGAATTATTTTATTAGTTAAGCCTTTACTTATAAAGTGTGTGTACTTTGTTTTACTATCTTTTTTGCTAGAGTGACCATTTATTTTGGCCTATAAGATTCATCTTCAGAAATTGAACAGAGATCTTTCTACGATTTCCCCTTGAGGTTCTTATACTGCATCTACTGGTATGTTTAGTAGATTCTTCCTATTGCATTATGAATAAATACTTCTTATAAATTGAATAGCAGTAGATTCATTACATGTTGTAATCAACTATGCATTTTAATACAAATGGTTTGATAGTTTGCATTGCATTGCCTCTGTTGTGCAGGCTGGACAATGCAAGTAGAAGCAGAAAATCAATTGGTGATTACGGATTAAGCTGGAGAAGCTGCTAAAGGAAAGATGAATGGAGCTGTTGAGGAAAGGCTTACTGCCTCCCACTACTAGTAATGACACTTCACTTAAGGTACTGCTGTTGTACTTAATCTATTGCCACTTATGTGTTAGTTACTTAATTCATAAAATTAGCTATCCGTGTGTTAATTAATCATTTTAAGCTACCACACATTAGTGCTGATTCATCATAAATCAACTTGGAGTCTGAGTATGCCAGAGTGATACCAGTTAAATATGTTTGTTTTAGTATATGTCAGTTTTTAATTGCTAAGCATCTTTTTTCATAAGAAATCTGAGTTATTAGTTGCTAAGATATGAGTACTTTTCCACGACATATGTTTCTATTTCCGGAGCTTAATCATAATTTTCTTTAGTAATTAATTAGCCAGGCCACTGATCTAGACATCGAGATATGTTATAGAATCATAAGCTTGGTTTTGTACAGTAATAGAGGGTCAGTGGGTTTATTTAAAGTATGATTTAACAAAATAACAAGTTGCTAACTCTGTTAAGTGGCTATTTTTTTTTTGAATTCTGCAACTAGAACCAATCTGTAAAGCTAGATTTTTTGTTACAAGTTCACTATAAGCAGAGAAATTATGCAACTAGAAACAATCTATATCCATTTGGGCATGGTTTGGCAGAGGAGTAGTATTCATGAAATTAATTTATGATATTGTAATTGATTCGTTATGTATTTCCTTTTATTTTCTTATGTTAGTCTAATGTTCATTAGCTAATTATTTATTGTAGTCTGCTGTGCTAATTATATTTGTTTTATAAATGCATTTTTACATAATATAATTATATGTTTTTGTTTAACAGGGGGAGACATGTGATGAGCAAAAAAAAAAGAAAACAAGCGAGAAGTCATCGATTTCAACTAAGAGAAGAAGGGGAGCTGCCGTCCACAACCAATCTGAACGAGTACTTGTTCTGATTCTTTTCTGATTTACAGACACAATCTTACATTTGTATGTTCAGTTTCTTATACAGATACTATTTTGATTTCATTTTTCCAATAGAAATGAAGAGATAAGATTAACCACCGGATGCAAACCGCAGAAGATGGTTCCAAATTCTAGTAAGGTATGCATTTTACCTACAGAAGGAACTATGGGGACTGGAATGGCCCGAATTTTCTAGAGTTTTGTACCGATCATTGGTAATATCTGCGTATGTGCTTCTTTCTGACTGTGATTGCGTAGTATTAATCAGCTATCTATATGTTGTGTTTGATAATATAAACTGAAATCACAAGGTTAGTAAACTTTAATTGTCACAAATTTTGGCTTGTAAAAGTTAACAGCTATAACATTTATTCCAGTGTAAAATTTGAAGAGATTTGATGGCATAAAACTAGAAGAGTTACCGGTATTATTACTTATTTGCAATATTAAAACACGAATCATGACAACCAGACATAATAGACAAGTAACTGTATCAAGCTTAAACATCCCTAATCTGCCGAAACCTTATAACCCGATTCATGCTTTGTGTTTGTACTTTCATTCTGCGGTGACTGGGATTGCTGCTTCTGTTGTTGTAGTTGATGCATGTTGAGTTGAATTGATTGTTGTTCATGCATTGGGTAAATCTGAGAGTTAAGTGAAAGCTGTTGAAATTTTCCTTGTTTAAGTGTTATATGGAAATTTTCCTTGTTTAAGTTTTGGGATATTAAATTAGTTGGTTTAATTAGTTATATTTACTGTTATTTTTAAGGTTCTAAACTTGAGATGGTTGTAGTTGGTAAATTAGTTGGTTTAATTAGTTATGTTTATTGTTATTTGCTGGTTCAATTTCTTGCTTGCAAATAACTTAGTTAATATTTCAGGGAACAAAGAAAGCTTACAAGAGAAAGCTTCACATGTATAAAGAGGGAAAGGCCCGGATGATGGTGGAGTCGAGGAGAAAGTGAAGCAAATTCAAACATTAGCTTCTAAGTACTACTTTTTAAAATTTATAATCTTTGGTTGTTGTTAAGTAAAGAATGTGAACTAGTTTATAGGTAGTATGTACGTTTAATTTGATTGTAGATTTGGATGTTTAATATTTGGGTTGGATGCATTATTTTGCAGTTATGAAATTGTATAATTGAGATTCTTTAGTTTATGGAATAAGCATTTCAATTTTTTTGTGCTAAAGTGTTACAATAGCCTCCTAAACTGTTACCGTAGTATGTTTAAAATGTTTCATTAGGCTAGTTATAATGTTACAACAGTTTTTCAAACTGTTACATTAGGTTCTATGGGCCCACTTGCCACGTCATCAAGATAACTCAGCCCTGTGAGCCCCACACTAGCCATGACAGCTAGTGGGTCCCCCCTGGGGCCCACTTTTTAAAAATATTTTAAAACTCTAAGGTAACATAAAAAACAAGTTACAACTGATCTCTCTTTTTGTTGCATTAGCAAGCTAAGGCAACATATAAACAAGTTAAAATACAATGTTGCCTTAGGCACCAAAGATGTTACCTTAGACCCCTAAGGCAACATGGAAAAACCTATTTTTAAGAAAATGTTACCTTAGCTTAAAAGTGGGGCAAGAGCAACATATTTACCCCCTAATGCAACGTTTTTTTGGTGTTACAGTAGGCATTTTATGGTGTAGTGTATTGATCCTGTAGAAGTTTTGTCGAATTGAATGTATTAACAATTATTACTTTCTTGTTTGTGTGTGCTTAAATGCTTTTACATGATATATCCAAATCAGTACTGTATGCTAAACTTAGAATGTTTTTAATAGTGCATGTGAATTAACTAATCTCCGTTTAAGTTCATGTGATCACTTCAGTACAAATTGAGCACACTGCAGGATGTAACTGTTGTTAAAGAAAAAATTTATGGAAGAGGAAATCCCGCCGCCTGAAAGCATGAGAGCATCATTCTTAGTCTATAAGGATTATTATCTTTGGGTGTTACATTCTATTCAAAATCTTCGAAACTTTCTTTTTCTCATCAAGAAAGTTATTCACACTCATTTCTTAACACTAAATATCTTACAATCTTAAATTTCTTCTCACAATTGAAACACTTGAATTCTTTTCTCAAATGTTGCCAAAAATCAAGTGACATAATTCTTAAATTGTGCTCGCCACCCAGAAACAACATTTAGTTGGTTAGAGACTACTTGCTGAGGTAGATCTTAATGACACTAACAGAGACACAGAGGTTTCATCAGTTTTTACTGAAGACTCTGTGATAACTTTCAATAAAAACACATTCAAGTGTTAGTTCTTTGCAAGAAGAACAAGGTTTGAGATCATGGTACATGACAATAACCTGATCAAATCCTCTCCAATTTAAATGGAGGTTCTCATTATTGATGAACAATAACGGTCATAACCACAGTATCAACTGTGAGCTAAATTGTGTATTCACAAGGTATAAATAATGTTATTACTTTATCAACATTTATTATAAATACTGATCTAGTTCTTTCAGCATTTATAATATTTTTTATGATATAAATCCTGTTGGCATGATTACTCCTAGACCATATTCAAGGACTACCTCTAGTTGTATGACTGCAGATCACCCTTCTTTAGCCACATCTTATTTTTGTAGGATAATCTTTCTGAGCCTTTTTCTATGAGATGTGTGAAAATATTGAGAGAGAGAAACATAATTTAAGAGAGGCAGGATCCTTCCTAGAAAAAGAAGAGGTAGATGAGAGATAGGATTTAGTAATTGTCACACCCCCAACTTAACATACAAAATAAATAACTTTTACAATATTTAAAAGAAAGTAAACTTGACCGAATCCAAGATCTTACAGTTTAGGGTTTAGAACAGCCCAACACTACCATCTATTACAACTGATTTTTTTATCGAGTCCTCAAACAAAACTATCTCTTATTCTACCTGAGCTCGGACATACGCATCGGCGTCACAGGTCTTACGTGTTGTCTGCTTGAATCTAACCATAGCTGCTAGCTGTAATATCAGGGTAAAGCAAGGAGTGAGCCAAATTCTCAACAAGTGCTAAATAATACGGTACAAAGCATAAATCGAGATATATATAAAAGAATGACAACGCGAAGATGTAACCAATATTAACAAGAGATAAAACTTTGAGTGATGGCATCATTTACTTGAATCAAAACATTTTCAAAATCATAACTTAAACAAAATCATTTTATGACGCTACGGATTACAGCCGGTGATTAGCCGCGAAGTAATCCCGAACCTCGCTGGGTTCTAAAACATTAATGGGATCCCTAGGCAACTTTTAAGCCTACAATATAAGTGTGGAAAGGACTCGCGTCTCAGTCCAGATCCACTATTCAAAGAAAACATTTATCCCCCTTTGGGACTGAAAATCCATATTTTAATTATTTCAAAAACTGATGCCGATTTATGATAAAATCTCTTAAGTAGTAAACATTTTTATCAAGGGATTATAGATCAACTTGAAACACTGGAAATATGTCACCAAATCTCAGGGCCATGATCCACTAGACTTTACTATATTAGGGTAATTGAAAGGTTTCCATATACAAGAACTTTGACAAGGAAATTTAGCAAGGCTATTGGATATTATGAAAGAGTAATGCCAAACTAGGCTTAAAGCAATGGTTTTCGACAAGGTACAAGTACTAGAACATCAAGAAGATAAGCTTCATGAATACTAGGGGTGTTAAGGTATGAAGAAATGATCTTTAGCTCAAGGTATATCAGGATTGTCGAACTTTAGGGCAAGAAAAAGGGTTATCAATCAATTAAGAACAACTTTAAAGAATATCTGGCTTTTAGGTGTCAAGATACAGTTTCTATTGGGGTTCAAGCATCAGGGTGAGATGTCAATATTTTAGGAATCAATAGCATGTTAATCAAGAGGATCAATCAAGTATTATATCAAATCTTTATTTTATCATGGCATTCCAATTACTTTGATATACTAGCGTGATACGACTTTTTATCTACTTGCAATATGTACTTGAGAATTCATGGCATTTCTAAATAATATAAAGATAGATTTAAGAATCATTTGGTTCAAGTATATCAAGATAACTCAGGATAATCGCATCAGTATATATAAACTAATTATCACACATTTGCAGTATAAATGAAAAACAGGTTGAATCACTTGCCTTGAAAAAGGCTGGTCTGGTATGGCTGGTAGGAGCAACTGGAAGCTTTACTCGACCTTTATGGCAAGTTTACCCTCGTCTCGAGATCTTACACAATTTATAATAACCTCATTATAATATACTCTCACCAACTCAACCTATTTACAACCCGAAATTAAACACAATGGCACTTAGGCCTATATGCACGAAATTTATAATCACCTCATAAATACAATAGTACACATAGCCACATATACTCACATACCATATTTTAATACCAAATAATATCACACACATCATAATGCAACACTAGGCTTGGATGATCTCGATCCCCAACTAAGTCACTTGATCGCTAAACTAGACAAAGTCTCCAAGTTGGGCCTTCTAACTCGATGTGCCTTTACTTAACTATCCAAAACCTATTGACCCTCACTTGGGCCTTTAACTTTAATGGATTATACTATCTTGCAAACATAGTGGTCAACCCAGGTCTCACTCATAGGTGCTCTAAAACTATGTGGTTAGTGAAAGTGCTCACTGGAGTAAATTTCAGAATGACATCTATGGTTTCTTGAGTGTATTAGACACTCTTAAACTACAAGTTTACCTCCAAAACTTCTACACTAGACTCTTCTGACCATAAGGCATCTCCCAAACTTGATTTGGCTCAAGGGTCTAGCTTGGGCCTCCTTGGGCCTGAGCTCAAAGTCCATGGTTCCCCTGTTTTTCTGGGCAGAAAATGCTCTGACTTGAACTAACTTGTGACACATGATTCTAACTCAAATCCTATGAACTATGGTTGTAAAAACTCTTATGACACTCCCTATAACTAAGGCCCAATAGGGCCTAATGAGGGCATACCCATGACATGGTCAAAACTTCCTATTTCTATGTTGCAACAAAACTGTCCCCTGCTGGACAGATTTTGTGATTCCACTCGTGCACCTAACCAAACGACTTGCAAATCTCCAACAAACACCTAAAACATTTTATATATTCCTAATGCTAGCTTCTGGTGGATTGGGCCTCAAAGTGCACAACAATGACATGATCAAAACTCACTCTAAACTTCAGGGTACCAAACTGATTTTCTGCAGAAACTAAGACTCTCCTTTCTCCAAGGTTCTCACTTAACAAACCCAACCACCGACAACCAAAATACCCAAACCATAACTTAACTATGGTGATCTACTGAACTAACTTCCTTACACTCAAAATAGGCTTAGTGGAGATCATCCTTACCTAGGGTGCAACATAGCAAAATAAAGGAAATCACATTACACAAATTACAAGTCATCAAGTTTTCAAGGACAACAACTTTAACCCTTTTGATAAGTATAAACGAGATAACATCACATATTAAGGAGCACAATTCTTAATTAATATCTTAACTTAACTAAAATTAAGGTTTACTTAGCAAAATATCACTTCGAATGATCAATAACTTCCAAAATTCAAGAGAAATCTACATGCATGCATGACTTCGAGTCTTTCAAACCAAAACAACATGATTTTCAAATAAATTTTCATTATAAATCAACATGCAAGCCTATCATGGATTATATCTAAATGACCACCTAGCATGCAAAGGTTTTTACCAAGATTTTACTAAGATTTTCCTGTTATTATCACAAAAACACACAAAATGAAACAAAGCAACCAAAGCACCATCGATTCTGCTCCTATCAAGTCATGGCCGAATGGATTAGGGTGAAAACAACATTTGCATAAGTGCAACATAATCATGTTTAGCCATTCTCAGCCCTATGATACTATAACTCATGGTGAAAGCCTTGAATTCACAAGAATCAAGGATATTCACTTTGAGTTTAACAAAAAAACATCACCATGCAAAGTCAACACATAAGTTTTCTACTCTAAACTCTTGAGATACACATGAACAACATATAGGGAGTAAGATTACTTGATTATAGGATGATTATTTGAGTGAAGAAATGAAGAAAGAAGGGAATGGGGGCTTTGGTTTTGGAAATTGCCGAGAGGGAGGGGAGAAAGCCGAGAGGGAGGAGGAGAAGAAGAGGAGAGTGAAGTGGTGGAGTAAAAGTGGAGTGGTGATCACTTCCTTGATTTATTTTTATGTCTTTATTTGACTATAATGTGAGTGGGTTTGGGTAATGACAAGAGTAACCTTCTAGCTAGAGTTAGGTTATCTTGCATGCAAGGTCAAGGAGGTAATTTAGCTAATAAATCATGAGTTAGTGGGTTTAGAAATGTCTTCTTTGTCCTTGAAGAGTATAGAAAGGTGGTTTGCATGCAAGGGCTTCCTTGTAATTTGCTAATTATTACAACTAAAATTTGTAAAGATTTATTTTTATAAAATAAAATACAAGTTCAAAAATTATAAAATTTATACCATAAAATAACTTGGATTTTCAGAAATTTTATAAAATCACTTTCGAAATTTGTGAACAAAATAACTTTTAAAAGAAAATTTCTCCAAGGTTTAGAATATTCCTTATAAATCAAAAATAAAGGAAATAAATAAACTTTTGCTTTGAAAAATCATATACTACATAAAGAAAATTTATAATGCAGAAATTTCCATTCACACAAACGTACAACCATTAAGTATATTTACATTCGGCTCTAATATTATACCAAGTCCACAAATAATATTACACAAAATGCCGGTCGTAACATCCTCTCCCCCTTAAGGGATTCTGTCCCCAGAATCTAAGAGAACAGATGAGGATACCGGGAACGCATATCAGACTCTAACTCTCAAGTTGATTCTTCGACCTTGGGGTTCCTCCAAAGTACTTTCACTAACTTTACCAACTTATTCCTAAGATTCTTTACTTGCCAGTCGAGTAATTTGACAGGTTGCTCCACAAATGACAGGTCTGCCTGAATTTCTATAGGTTCATATTATATCACATGGCTGGCGTCAGGATTTTACTTTTTAAGCAACGACACATGGAACACATTATGCACATATTGATTCTGAGGTGGTAAGGCTAACTCGTAGGCTACCTTCCCCACTTGACTCAAAATCTCAAAAGGACCTATATATCTAGGTGCTAACTTCCTGTAAGTCATATGTCATAGCCTATTTGTATATTCGAGGATTCAACTCAACTCAAATAAGAATGTAATAAGTAAATAGTGGATCTACCGTCAGAGAGATCTCGCAAAGTAATATCTGTCAAAGGATTCAGAGACAAGGTTCATCTACAGACTTGAGGAATTAATTCACTGGAAGAAGTTCAAGAAATTGATCATGCCTCAGTGATATAAGTCAAGATTGTGGATTTAATCAAGTGACAGAGATCTCGTCAGGGTATCAATAAATTACAAGGATTTAATCTGAAGAAAATCAAAGTGCCAGAGTCAAGACATGAAGAAACGTCACGGAAGTTAGTCACTCATGAACCAGACAGTACATCGAGTGTCAACGTTGAAGTGGTGGAATTGATTCATAATTTTCAGTGATTTTCAGAAGATTTGCAGAAGAATGGTTGCTGCTCAAGACTAGAATTAATTCTCTATTAATTAATTAATTCATCTAATTTAATTAAGAAAATAAATTATATCTGTGAAGAATAATTTATTTATTAATTGAATTAATTGATTAATTAATTCTGAATTAATTCTAGGAATTTTCAGAAGTTTAATTGGATTAAATTCAAGCATTAAATCAGCAAGACAATTGAAAATGAACTAGCATGACAATCAGGATTGTCATACCGATTGTCATGCTAGGCCATTGTCAATTGTCTCACCGAAAGTTACTCTAGGAGGATAATTGTCTTGCTAGTTCATTCTGATTGTCATGCTAGTTCATTCTGATTGTCATGCTAGTTCATTCAGATTGTCTTGCTAGTTCATTCAATTGTCCTACCGAAAGTCTTGCCAGCTATAGGATTGTCATGCCAATTCAATTCTATTGGTTTGTTGATTAAAAAGAAGCAGAAGACCTTCTTTCAAGAATCTATCATTCAAACAGAAGAACAAAGAACAAGAAAAGCAGCCGCCTTGAAATATTACATTTTTCATCTGTTTAATCCAAGATTAAATTTCTAGATTGTAAAGTTAAATCCAATCAACTAGAAATCTTTATCTTGTTCTTGTGTAACAATCTAGCGGATCAAAATCCCTAGAACTTAATCTCAAATCGCGTTTAGCATTTGATTCTAATTATTGCAAAAATAGAAAAAGTTCATGTCGAATTTATTCTAGATTTGTGATAATTGATTTGAGATTAATACCTTGTAATCGATACAGTTGTTGTAACACCTTTCAAGTTTAATAATATTTTTATTTAACTTGAATTTTGTTTCACATTTTTTTATTCCGCATTTATTCGATTATTTGGTACTGTTTGTATTCAACCCCCCCCCTTCTACAAACACATTGGGACCTAACACTTCCCCTTCTTGCCAAATCTAGACAACCCTTTTCTTGGTGACACCTTCAACAAAATGGCTTCGCCTACTTGGAACCGAACATCCTTACACGCTGGAACTACATACTTCCTCTGTCTATCTTGAGCAGCAAGCAACCTCTTCTGAATTAACTTGACTGTTTCATGCAACTGTTGTACCAATTCTGAGCCTACAATCCTTCCTTCTCCTACTTCATTCCAACTTGTCGGTGATCTATATTTTCATCGTACAAAACTTCGTATGGTGGCATGCCAATACTGGAGTGATAGCTGTTGTTGTAAGAGAATTCTATCAATGGCAAGTGGTCATCCCAACTTCCTATGAAATCGATTGCACAACTGCGCAACATGTCTTCGATTGTTTGAATTGTCCTTTCGCTCTGACCATCGGTATGCTGGTGGTACGTCGTACTCATGTTCAACTTCGTGCCAAGACTTTCTTGAAATTGCTTCCAGAATTTCGAGTTAAATCGGGGATCTCTGTCTGAAACTATCGATATGGGTACTCCATGCCTTAGTACGATTTCACGAACGTACAAATGAACTAATTTGTCCAATGACGACTTCTCATTAATTGGAAGGAAATGCGCTGACTTTGTAAGGCGATCAACTATAACCCATATAGCGTCATGTCTGGATTTCGTTCGCGGTAGTCCCACTATAAAGTCCATAGCAATATTTTCCCATTTCCATTCTGGAATCTTTAGGGGCTGAATTAATCCGCTTGGTCGTTGATGTTCTGCCTTCACTTTCTGACAAGTATAACACTTTCCAACCCATTCTGCCATGTCTCGCTTCATATTTGGCCACCAAAAGTTCTGTTTAAGTCCCGATACATCTTGGTGCTTCCCGGGTGGATTGAAAATCTTGAATTGTGGGCTTCTTGTAGGATCTCATTCTTCAATTCAGGTACATGAGGAATCCAAATTCTTGAGGAAAACCTTAGTATACCTTGCTCATCCCTTTGAGTGCCAATCTCTTCTCCAGTAAGCTGATTCTTCTCTTTCTCCATTACTTCTTCCTGACATTTCCTTATCCTTTCAACTAGTGTAGGTTGAAAAGTCATTGCACGACAAACTTCTTCAACTATTCTACAATCACAAAGTTCTAATCCAAATTTCTTAATCTCTTCAGACAATTGCTTTGGTGTTGCCATCATATTCAATCTCTCCTTCCTACTTAAAGCATCGGCTACAACATTCGCCTTTCCAGGATGATAATTTATCAAGCAATCGTAGTCCTTGATCAATTCCAACCATCTCCTTTGCCTCATATTGATCTCCTTCTGAGTGAAAATGTACTTTAAACTCTTGTGATCCATGTAGATTTCACACTTTTCTCCGTAGAGGTAATATCTCCAAATCTTAAGTGCGAACACTATGGCGGCTAGTTCTAAGTCATGCGTCGGGTACTTCAACTCATGCGGTTTTAACTATCTTGACGTATACGCGATCACCTTATTGTGTTGCATTAGCACACAGCCAAATCCTTTATGTGAAGCGTCGCTGAAAATCACAAAGTTTCCTTGGTTGGTCATCTGGTAGTACTAACACCGGAGCCGTTACCAATCTCTGTTTTAACTCTTGAAAGCTATCCTCGCATTCTGCACTCCATTCGAACTTCTGATTCTTCCTGGTTAAGTTAGTCAATGGCGTGGCGATTTTCGAAAAATCCTTGACAAACCTTCTATAATACCCTGCCAATCCTAGAAAAATTTGCACTTCTGTAGGTGTCTTTGGCCTCTCCCAACTCATAATCGCCTCAATCTTTTCCGGATCTACTTTAACTCCTTCATTTCCAATGACGTGTCCCAAAAATTGAACTTCCTTTAACCAAAACTCATATTTAGAAAACTTGGCATACAACTTCTCTTGCCGGAGTATCTCCAATGCTATCCATAGATGCTGCTTATGTTCTTCTTCCGACTTTGAATAAATAAGGATGTCATCAATGAATACCACTATGAACTTGTCCAAATACTTTTTAAATACCTGATTCATCAGATCTATAAATGCGGCCGGGGCGTTAGTCAATCCAAATGGCATTACTAAGAATTCATAATGTCCGTATCTGGTCCTGAATGCTGTCTTGGGAATATCTTCTTCCTTGATCCTTAATTGATGGTATCCTGATCTCAAGTCAATCTTCGAAAAGAACTTTGCTCCTTTCAGCTGGTCAAATAGGTCATCTATTCTTGGTAGCGGGTAGCGGTTCTTGATCGTTACCTTATTCAACTCCCGATAATCTATACATAGCCGCATACTTCCATCTTTCTTCTTTACAAACAGAACAGGTGCTCCCCATGGCGACTTACTTGGCCGAATCACTCCCTTATCCAATAATTCTTGTAGCTGGCTCGCCAACTCTTTCATATCTGCTGGTGCCATCCTATATGGGGCCTTTGAAACTGGTTCTGTGCCCGGAGCAAGGTTGATCTCGAACTCGATTTGTCGATCTGGTGGTAAGCCTGGTAGTTCGTCTGGAAACACATCTGGGAACTCGTTAACTACGGGGAAATCTTATATGCTGGGATTGCCCTTTTCTGAATCCACTACATAATCTAGGAACGACTCACAACCTTTTCTAAGTAGCTTCTTATCCTGAATGATTGTAAGAAACAGTTGCTCTTGCCTCTGTCCCTTAAATACTACCTTCTCTCCACTCTTCGTCTTTAAATACACTTTTTTGGTCTTACAATTAATCTGGGCATTATTCTTCCCTAACCAATCCATACCTAAAATTATATCGAACTCTCCCAACTTGAAGAGTATCAAGTCGGCTGTAAACTTAAGCCCCGAAATATCAGTCTCACACTTCGGACAGAATTCACAGGAATCTTCTCTTGGTTCGCAATTACCACATTTACTACCTCGCTCATAATCAGTTTATCACATTGAAGTTTATCAATAACAGTATCTGATATGAAAGATCTTGTTGCTCCCGAATCAATCAATACTTTAGCTTTGACATTACTGAGTAAAAGTGTACCTGCTATCACCTCAGAGTTCTGAACATCATCCTTCATTTTCAAATCGAATGTCCTTGCTATTGTTTGCGGAGTTGTTATAGGTGGTGGAGGTAATGCCAATACCTCAGCTGGCACACTTGCACTGGTACTTGCCACATTCATTAAAGCTTTGACTGGTCCGGTTGTCTTGCACTCCCTAGCTATGTGTCCAGTCTTTCCACACTTATAACATGTAACTCCTGGCTTCGGCATCTTACACTCATTTTCTAAATGTCCCTTCTGGTTGCACCTATAGCATGTCATGCTCAGCTTATTACACACTCCGGGGTGCCTTCTTCCACAATGCTTGCATTCTGGTCTCTGGAATCTATTTTCTCCAACTTGTCCTTGGCTTGCCTGGTTGTTCCCCTTCGATTCTTGTCTTTTGCCCAAATTTCCCTTCTTTTGAAAATTTCCGCCCTTATGGAATCCAATCCTCTTTACATTCTGATCTTGTGAATTTCCGGCTTCAGACTTTTCTCCATAAAATGGAACCTTTCTCTTTTTATTATCCATTTCCTTTCATGACTGCATCCCATTGTTCTCAATCAGAGCAGCTTTCTGTACTACTCCCGCATAAGTATCAAGCTCAAACATAGCCATTCTATCTCTGATCCAAGCACCAATCCTTGTTGATATCTCTTCACTTTTTCCTCCTCAGCGCTGGTATACTTTGTCATAAACCTTGACAACTCGGTGAACTTCTTCTCATACTCCAGTACAGACATATTCCCTTGCTTCAACTCAAGAAATTTAAGCTCCATCTGATTATGCATGTACTTAGGGCAATACTTTTCCAGAAATAACTTCTTAAATCTTTCCCAAGAAACTTGCTGAGTTGCTTCCATAGCTTTTACTGATTCCCACCAATAGATGACTTCGCCCTTCAAAAAGTAAGTAGCATATGGGGTCTTCTGATCGTCCCCTAACTGCACCAACTCAAAAGCCTTGTCCATTTCCTTAATCCATGTGTTAACTATTATTGGATCAGTGGTATCATGAAATGCAGGTGGATTCACATTCTGAAAAGCCTTGAAAGTAACAGCTTGTCGAGGTGGTATTGGTGGATCATGTGGTTGGTGTGGTTCACGGTTATCTTGGATTTCAAATCGTTGTTGAAGAGTTAGTTGTTGTTGAGCTATAGCATCAGTTTATTGTTGCAAAGTTTCCAGTAATCGAAGAATATTTGGATCTGTGGTAGATGTGGTTGTTGGGTTCTTCTTTTTGGGTGGCATGATCCTGAAATAAGAGTTATATCAAAACAGGTATGAATAATGAAATAATTCGAGGGTATCGCATGGCATTCTTATTTACATATGAGGTCAAGTTTCAAATTAAACAGATATGGTGATGCATATAAAGGCGTAAAATAACGGTTGGGAGCAAATGGAACAATAGTGCATAATAATTGAAATTTTAAGGTCACAATACATCGGGATTAGGACAAAGTCTGATTCTAGGAATAACATGCTTATTTAAAGGAAACAACTGGGAATTCTACGAAGTCTGATAATACAACAACATGGAAGGTAGATAATGGAAAGAACTAAGGCTCCACTCCATTAGAACGGGGCTTTGTAGTCTTCTCCTCTCGAAGCATCTTCATAATGCTCCGGAGCTCATCCGCCACCATCTGGATGATATACCTGCTGGTGCGGTCTCGGTGCAATGGCATCTCCTCAAGCTTAGTATTGACGTACTGAACCAAAGTCTCAAGTCTCGCAGTCATCTGCTCCTTAGGCTTCCCTTCATAGTTTCAGCTGTCCGGGTACACGTTCTTCAGCCGGTCTATCAGTCGGTCGTACTTGCCCTGAAGCATGTCAAACTCGCGCCTCAACTCAGCATACACGAAAAAAGCAATAGTGTCGTCCGACCCAGAGGATGACGAGGAATGCGCCCTTTGCTGACAAACCAATTAGATTAGTATTAATAATAATAATAATAAATTTACTTAACCTACTCTCTCGCATATTATCTATAGCCTATATATATATCCTATAACCTATTTGGGCTATCCAGGGACTCTAAACCGTAGATCTGATACCAAAACATGTCACACCCCCAACTTAACATACAAAATAAATAACTTTTACAATATTTAAAAGAAAGTAAACTTGACCGAATCCAAGATCTTACAGTTTAGGGTTTGGAACAGCCCAACACTACCATCTATTACAACTGATTTTTTTATCGAGTCCTCACACAAAACTATCTCTTATTCTACCTGAGCTCGGAAATACGCATCGGCGTCACAGGTCTTACGTGTTGTCTGCTTGAATCTAACCATAGCTGCAAGCTGTAATATCAGGGTAAAGTAAGGAGTGAGCCAAATGCTCAACAAGTGCTAAATAATACGGTACAAAGCATAAATCGAGATATATATAAAAGAATGACAACACGAAGACGTAACCAATATTAACAAGAGATAAAACTTTGAGTGATGGCATCATTTGCATGAATCAAAACATTTTCAAAATCATAACTTAAACAAAATCATTTTATGACACTACGGATTACAGCCGGTGATCAGCCGCGAAGTAATCCCGAACCTCGTTGGGTTCTAAAACATTAATGGGATCCCTAGGCAACATTTGAACCTACAATATAAGTATGGAAAGGACTCGCGTCTCAGTCCAGAGTAATGCTAAACTAGGCTTAAAGCAATGGTTTTCGACAAGGTACAAGTACTAGAACATCAAGAAGATAAGCTTCATGAATACTAGGGGTGTTAAGGTATGAAGAAATGATCTTTAGCTCAAGGTATATCAGGATTGTCGAACTTTAGGGCAAGAAAAGGGTTATCAATCAATTAAGAACAACTTTAAAGAATATCTGGCTTTTAGGTGTCAAGATACAGTTTCTATTGGGGTTCAAGCATCAGGGTGAGATGCCAATATTTTAGGAATCAATAGCATGTTAATCAAGAGGATCGATCAATTATTATATCAAATCTTTATTTTATCATGGCATTCCAATTACTTTGATATACTAGCGCGATACGACTTTTGATCTACTTGCAATATGTACTTGAGGGTTCATGGCATTTCTATATAATCTAAAGATAGATTTAAAAATTGATTGGTTCAAGTATATCAAGATAACTCAGGATAATCCCATCAGTATATATGAACTAATTATCACACATGTGCAGTTTAAACGAAAAATAGGTTGAATCAATTGCCTTGAAAATGGCTAGTCTGGTCTGGCTGGTAGGAGCAACTGGAAGCTTTACTCGACCTTTATGAAAAGTTTACCCTCGTCTCGAGATCCTACACAATTAATAATAACCTCATTACAATATACTCTCACCAACTCAACCTATTTACAACCCGAAATTAAACACAATAACACTTAGGCCTATATGCACGAAATTTATAATCACCTCATAAATACAATAGTACACATAGCCACATATACTCACATACCATATTTTAATACCAAATAATATCACACACATCATAATGCAACACTAGGCTTGGATGATCTCGATCCCCAACTAAGTCACTTGATCGCTAAACTAGACAAAGTCTCCAAATTGGACCTTCTAACTCGATGTGACTTTAATTAACTATCCAAAACCTATTGACCCTCACTTGGGCCTTTAACTCTAATGGCTTTATAATATCTTGCAACCATAGTGGTCAAACCAGGTCTCACTCATAGGTGCTCTAAAACTATGTGGTAAGTGAAAGTGCTCACTGGCGTAAATTTCAGAAGGACGTCTATGGTTTCTTGAGTGCATTAGACACTCTTAAACTACAAGTTTACCTCCAAAACTTCTACACTAGACTCTTCTGACCATAAGGCATCTCCCAATCATATGTGGCTCAAGGGTCTAGCTTGGGCCTCCTTGGGCCTAAACTCAAAGTCCATGGTTCCCTTGTTTTTTTGGGCAGAAAACGCCCTGACTTGAACTTACTTGTGACACATGGTTCTAACTCAAATCCTATGAACTATGGTTGGAAAAACTCTTCTGACACTCCCTCTAACTAAGGCCCAACAGGGCCTAATGAGGGCCTACCCATGACATGGACAAAACTTCCTATTTCTATGTTGCAACAAAAATGTCCCCTGTTGGACAGATTTTGTGATTCCACTCGTGCACCTAACCAAACGACTTGCAAATCTCCAACAAATACCTAAAACCTTTTATATATTCCTAATGCTAGCTTCTGGTGGCTTGGGCCTCAAAGTGCACAACAATGACATGGTCAAAACTCACTCTAAACCTCAGAGTGCCAAACTGATTTTCTGCAGAAACTAAGACTCTCCTTTCTCCAAGGTTCTCACTTAACAAACCCAACCACCAACAACCAAAATACCCAAACCATAACTTAACTATGGTGATCTACTGAACTAACTTCCTTACACTCAAAATAGGCTTAGTGGAGATCATCCTTACCTAGGGTGCAACATAGCAAAATAAAGGAAATCACATTACATAAATTACAAGTCATCAAGTTTTCAAGGACAACAACTTTAACCCTTTTGATAATTATAAACGAGATAACGTCACATATTAAGGAGCACAATTCTTAATTAATATCTTAACTTAACTAAAATTAAGGTTGACTTAGCAAAATATCACTTCGAATGATCAATAACTTCCAAAATTCAAGAGAAATCTACATGCATGCATGACTTGGAGTCTTTCAAACCAAAATAACATGATTTCCAAATAAATTTTCATTATAAATCAACATGCAAGCCTATCATGGATTATATCTAAATGACCACCTAGCATGCTGTAATAACCCCAATTTTTGGAAAATTTTGAAACCCGGATGAATAGTAACTTTTGCTGACAATGTTGATTAAGGAAAATTATCAGACCACGTTATATTGGAGTACTGTTATGAAAATTCTAAGATCGTATTAGTATTCCATAAAGTAAATGAGTGTATGTAAAGGTCATTAGAATTCGGATCCGGATACTTAATTTTTTTCCCGAAAATCCACCAAATACGGAAAGAATTGAGTATAAGGTAACAGAATAAAAAGGATTTAAATTCAAGAATTTTAAGAGAGGATCATAAAAGGAATATAATGTATTGAGAAAGGTTAAGAGAACCCAAGTAATAAGATCCCGGGTATGATCCCTCAAACAATAAACGAGAACGAAAGTTAAGCGAACCGTATAACAGATCAGCGGTCATTAGGCAAGCAATTAGGAGTTAATCAAGGAGGTTAGGGATGATGATGTCATCAAACCAATAAGAAGAAGATAAGTGTAACAAGATGACCTAAGCTTGATGACCTAAGCATGACAAGTGGGAAGGATTGGTTGGTTGATTGTGAGCCACACATTTTTCACCATGGTAAAAATTTAATTTATTTCCAAGACAAAAGGAAGCAACCAACCAACAAATATCATAACACAAATACAAATTGAAAGTTGACTTTCCCATTTCAAGAAGAAAGCTCTCGGCTAAAACAAACCCAGCAACTTCAAACTGCCATATCTCCTTCAATACTCACTCAAATGTTGTGTTCTATAGCTCGTTGGAAAGGTATTGAGATGGCCTACAACTCTTGTTCGCAAGTCTCTTCCAAATAAGCATGGTAAGACCCTAATTTTTACAGTTCTTTAAATCGGACTTTTAGAAACTTCAAAGCCTAACTTTGTGTTCTTGATTTCTTTGGAAAGATCAAGCTTGTAGGAGGCTCCATAAGGCTTCCTAGTAACTTTCCACCCTCCAAGAAAGGTATAAATCTTCACACCCTTTAGTAATAAGTTTGAATGTTGAAGTTTGGAGATGGTTTGGATGGATGAGTAGTAATTTGAATGATAAGCATGATTCGAGCTTAATTGTTAAGTAGTTTAGTTGAATTTGGAGATGTTATAATATATAATTGGATTGAGATCCTTGAGCTTATTATGACTGAAATCAGTAGCATTGATGTGTATCTTGAGTTGTTGTTGATTGGTAGTTGGATTTATATGATTTGGAATGGTAAAAATTTGGGAAATCGCGTAAACATAGCCGTCGTAATGTCCGATATACTTTAGACTATTTTTGCTCTTAACATCAGGGCCCGAGAACTCTCTGTTAGGTTTTGACCATTTCCATGATTAGATAGTTCATGTTACGAGCTTCGTTTTGATATGTGGTTCGCTTAAATCCGATGTACGGTTTAGGAGAAACGATCGTTTTAAGTAACGGCGTTTTGCGACCGAACCATTACCCCTCGCCTTACTTTGAAACCTTGGTTAAGGACTAATTGGGGTAAGAAACAATTATGTAAAGTGGATTAGACAGTTGGTAAGGTACTCGCGAAAGAATCGCCTTAAAACCCTTAATGGTTAATTTATTAAAAATGGTGGAGCCGAGGGTACTCGAGCGACTTAAGTAAATCGTTAAGCGCGAAAGCGAATGTTAGGACTCTAAATGGTTAAAGTCTAGTTTCTTAAGCGACCGGGGTTTAATTCCGACTTATGTTGTTGTTCATAGGTTATCGGACCCACTCTAAGCTTAAGTCTATCCTGGAGCACTCAGGCAAGTTTTCTACCTGTTATACTGTTGTTGTGATGTATATGTGTATGTGCATTATCTTGTGATAGATGCATGATTGTTATTAGCAAATTCTTGCGATATATTGGAGCATGTGATATGGTATATATGCATGTCTGTTTCGTAATCTTGATATATATCTGTTGGTTCAAATGCTTATTAGTTGCATAATACCTATGCTAGAGCTAAGCAGTAGTTGCGTATACCCTTAGTATAGGGGACCCAAAGGTGAACCCTTTTCTAAAACCGGGAGTAGATGTTCCCGAGTATATGATATATATATATATATATATATATATATATATATATATATATATATATTGATATGGTTTTCAAAACTATTAATCGAATAAGGTTTATTCGATAACTTTATTTTATTAATGCATATTATTTTGAATATTCATTCGAGGACTTATGACTCCCTTTATTTTATTAATGAATATTATTTTGAATATTCATTCGAGAGCTTATGACTCCCTTTATTTTATTAATGAATATTATTTTGAATATACATTCGAGGGCTTATGACTCTGTTTATTTTATTAATGAATATTATTTTGAATATTCATTCGAGGGCTTATGACTCTGCTTATTTTATTAAATAATATTCTTTATTTTGTTAAAGAATAATGTTTCGATAATCAAACTTACTTTTGATTATTCAAATAAAGATAGTACTTTCGTATAAGTATATCTTTGGTTATTTAATATTCATTTCAAGTATGAGTTTTAACACTTCTACTTCGATTATTTTTATAGAGATTATCCTTTTTGGGAATATTATTTAAATAATAATATTCAGATATTTTCTAATATATCGGGACTGATTTACTTTATTAAATCAGCATTACTCCAAACATTTTTAAAAATATTTTCGAGTCTTCAAAATGATTTTAAATGTTCAAGCGGATCCCAAAACTCATTTTTATAGTTAAGATCTTCCTTTCGAAGGGGATTTAAATACTCGCTCAAAACTTGAGGGATCCGGCCCAGTGGTGTATTTTACATTCGCAACGAGGTTGCTGTTTTGATAAATGAATTGATTACTTACCCAACGTTCGGGAAGTAAGTCCATCTATTGAGTCGGCATAAGCAACATGGGCTCAGTGGGCGTCCATGAAAGTGTAAGTGGCTCAGTGGGAGTCCATCAAATGTGTAAGTGGCTGAGTGGCAGTCCAGCATAAGGTCCTATTGCGACCAGGGTGATGACCAGTGGGGAATTCGTCCATCTACTAGTAGAAAAGGTTACTTATTGGTATCTTTGCCTGATCAGCAAGATATCAGGTTTATGCCAAGGTTTTCTCCTTTCCAAAATTCATTGGATATTGCAACTCTGTTTATAATTTTCATAACAGAGGTTTTCAAGGAGTGTATGAAATGTATATATATATAGGTGTATATATATCGGGACTTAATGAAGTATCTCGTAACTTCATTATTTATAATGATGTTCAAAGATTGAATCTATTCAAATCTTGTCTTGTAGTCTCATCTATGTGATGAACTTTTGAAACTAATTATAACTTGAACGGTGGTAGTTCAAGTAGTATTTCGAAAAGATATAAGTATATTGGAGTATCTTGTAACTTCATCTTTTAAACTTATATCTAGAAAATGATTATCTTATGCATGTCAAAGATTTTCAGAAAAACGTTGAGACAAGGTTAGATATATGAGATCACCTTGCAACGATAGTTTTATACAGTTATAAACCGGAACTCTGTGTATATTATGCATGGAAGAGGACTTCCAAGATTTTGAAAAGTATATATGTATATATACTGAATATTTTGCGACTTCATCGCATTAAGATATCAAACTTGGTCCATTTCTTTTGACCAAGACTTTCATGAGTACTATAAAAAGGCTCATATATTGTTAATCATTATACATATTATTTTGGTGGGCTTGTTGCTCACCCTTGCTTTCTTCTTTCATCACACAACAACAGATAAAAAAGATGAACATGACCAAGCTCCCAATTCGCGAGCGGATAGGAAACGTTCCGCAGTTTCCTATAGGTGTTGATGTCGCTGTAGCTGAGGTAGGAACTACCGATAGGCTAGGCTTTCAACTTTTGATGTACCAGACTTATGTATCTTTATCAATTGTAATAATGGCAAAGAAATGTAAATCTATTCAGAAACCCTTTTAAGGTGTAATGGCATATAATTTTGGAATAAATTGACTCGTGTTACTTTTGGATATTCATCTTTGAGACTATAACTTGTGGTGTGTGTGTTTATTGTGGGGTCACAATACAGAGTAGTTGATTGTATATTAAGATTGGGTGTTATTAAGGGAAATAGAACTCATGACAACCCGGATCCCCGACCCCGGATTTGGGGGTGTTACAGAAATGGTATCAGAGCTAAGCGTTATAAACCTCAGAGATGATGTGACGTTAAAATAATAAGTTCACTAAGATAATAAGAACTCTTGCCAAGTTCATAGTCAGACTACCTAACGTAGTACTGACAGTTAAAACCCTTATGGGAACCCTTATAAATATCGTGATAGAAGCGTAGTTCGTTATCGTATATGGTAACGGGACTCCGAACCCTGTGGTTGTGGAGCAACAACGCGATGATGTTTTATTACTTATTGGAGATCAGATTGTGAATCCGATAGAGCGTCCTAACGTGGGACCGGATGATGTTCATATTGAGGATGTAGCGGTTGAGGATGTTGTCCTAGAAGGGATTGATGCTAAGAAGAATCCCGTGGAGGGTCCTGACAAGAATGAATAAAGGACCACTGAGGAATTGATGACCATGCTTAGGGGAATTACCAGAGGTAGGATTGGCTGGTCACTACCGGAGGTTCGTTCAAGTTTGTAAAGATAGTAGCCCCTTTAACACGACTTACTCGTAAGACTCAGAAGTTCGAATGGGCAGAGAAATGCGAGAACAACTTTTAAGAACTAAAGCAAAGGTTGATGACGGCTACTATGTTGGCGTTGCCGGATGGAAAAGGGAGATTTTGTGATGTGTAATGACGCTTCACATAAAGAATTAGGGTGCTTCTTATACAGCACAGCAAGGTAATCACGTACACGTCAAGACAATTAAGGGAATATAAAATTCGATTTCCCCACCCATAAGCTTGGGCTCGTGGCAATAGTTTTGCCCTAAAGATTTGAGGCACTACTTGTATGGAGAGAAGTGCGAGATTTACACAAGCCATAAGTGCTCTAGTGCATTTTCACGTAGAAAGAGCTCAACATACACCAGAGGAGGCGGTTAGAGCTAATCAAGAATTATGATTGGGAGATTCTTTATCATTCGGGGAAAGCCAATGTGGTGGCTGATGCCCTTAGTAAAAAGGAGAGACTCGAGATTATAATGTCTTTGGGAGAGTTATAAGAGATTTTGAGAAAATGGAAATAGAAGTGAAGGTAACTGGAGCCGATACCGAAAAGCTGTTTGAGATTGCAATACATTCCGAATTATTGGAAAAGAACATATTGTGTCAGAAAAAGTGATGAATGAAGGCAGAAAGCCAACAAATAGATAAGAGATTAATACCGAGAAAGATGATAAGGGAATAATGAGGCATTCCTACAGAATTTGGGTTCCAAATGTTCAAGAACTTAAAGATGAAATCTTAGATGAAAGCTAGTTTGAGGAATAAGATTTAGAGCAAACCCTGAACGTGATAGTCAGGGAGGTCGATATCAAGATAGAAGGAACCCATAACATAATGAAGTGGAAAACAAGGATTTTTAACATATAAGATAACCCCGATTATGGGAGAAGGTTGGAACATTTCATACGGAGAAAACAGAAGTTCAACAAGATAGGGAGAATCAGGGTGGTACTCCTATTGGGCAATTCATGGACCTGCCTAAATAGAAATTATACTATTATCCCCAACCACCACCCTGAGGAAACAATGCGGTGAGAAATTCTTTCAGGTTCTTTAAGTCGCTAAGCTCTCAGAGTTCCAAGGAACAAGCTGACCCAGTCGAGGCAAGAGCCTGGCTAAAGGAAATACAGGAATCATTTGAGATTCTAAATGATTGACGAATCACAAAAGAGTGTTTTTGTCACTTACCCTCCTAAGAGAGAGACAACCCGCTGGTGAAAGTCCAAGGAAGGCACGGAGCCAGAGGTTACAATAAACTGATTAAAGTTCAGTCAATTGTTTTCTGGAAAGTACTTCCCAAGGTTATGGAGATAGTGTAAAAGCTTTAGAGCCAGAACAAAGGCGGACGAGTATGATGAATTATGAATCTAAGTTGTAAAAGTTGTCAAGATTCGTTCTGAGGACACGAATCCAATATGACGGGATATTTGAAATCAATGCTTATGTTGTGTTGGTTCATGAAATAATTATAAGAGAAAGGAAAATAAAAAGAAACTGAAGTGGAAAGGAATATTAAGGCAATAGAGTTTGAGGAATGATAAGGGAGTTGGGTATGAGGAAACCCTAAAGAATCATAGTAATAGAAATAGAAAAGTATGTAATCTTCAGGATGAGGGTGATTCACCATGAGTTAAAATTGATGGTTGAAGGCATAAGAGATACATATATTTTATCCCCTGTAAGTTGGGAGGATTCGAGGAAACCTTGAGATAGTTCGAAGGATAAATAATGAGACGTGGATAGACTGAGGAGACAAGGAAGTAAGAAAATTAGGAGAATTGGAGGAAGGAAGTGACCTTCAAGAATGTGAAGTGTAAGACTGGTGGCTTGATACCCAGAAAGGGAGATGCCAGGTATGAAAGACATCCCAGCGTTGAGATGACTGTTGAGAAAAAAAAACAAAAGAAAATGAGGATTTATTAAGAAGATGTTCACGTTGAACACGACCAATATCTTTCAGAACATCCATGTTATCATTACCAAATTAGGAAAGAAAAGCAGATAACCGTTGTTATCTTTTGGAGGCCATTTTGATTGACCTCATTTTGAATACAGATGTTATTGTGAAATTAGGCATATACTATCGAGGTGGGAATGATTGAATAAGACACCCTTATCAGGGATATATGACTTGATTTATCCATGGAAGGATGCATGTACCTTTTTAAAGGTGGAATTAAGGATAGAACATCGGTAACTTAAAATGAATCCTAGGGGAATGCATAAAGGTTGGCATTTCACCCTTAATAGGGATAGTATGAGTTTTGACAGTATGAATTGGAAAGGATTAAGGTAATAACATCCTTTAAGAATCAGTGGAATTTTTTTTTCAGAAGTATATAGACAATGATTCTGGTATTAATAAATGGTATCTTGATATGCCCTGTATCTAGGGAATACAGGAGGAACGATTCAAGGAAAACTTTAGAGGTTTTACAAGGAGAAAGGTAATATTCAAAATTCTCAAGAATAGAAATTATGATAAAGGAAATATGACGTAATTATAATGATGCCAAGTGGGGCACGTGTTAAACCACGAGAAAGTATGGATCGGACCAGTAAAGGTCGAAATTGTTCAGGGCAATTAGGACCTAAGATAAAAGATGTCCTAAGTATGATCGAGAGTCAATCGTGACAGTGATTAACCTCTAAAGACTGAGGCAATAACTTATGGAAAAATGGTGATATTTTTTTTTACTCATCAGATTTTAAGGAAAACATCTTCACATAAGCTGTGATTGAAATGAGGTAGAAAATTTATTTGGAGGTGGTTAAAATGACATTGACTCTAAGGAAATTTTACTATCAGGAAAGGCCAAAGAGGTGGCCGATACTTTAAAGGTAAGAGGATAATTATAAGCGCTCGTGTCAGAGGAATACAGTGATAATGGTTAAAGCTGTGAAGGTTGTATTATGGTTTGGAAGATTGACATTCCTTCTGATGACTGTGCAATACCCAACCGTAATAGTAGTTTGGTAAAGGTTTAATTCGTGTAATCGCCATGACGGGCTATCTATCCTAGAAGGTCCTATATTGAGAATAAGCCAGGACCATGTTTCAAAAAGGACTAAACAAACCTTTGAGTTAAGTCTTCTATTGAAGGCATATGATTAAGAATGGTATTAAACTGCTATCGTTTCTTTGATTGAAATTTTTCTGCAATTTTATATGCTTCATGTCAGGTATGTATGTCAGGATCAGGAGTGTTCTTCATGAATTACGAATGGTGATTATGTTAACTCCTTAGAAGAATTCTATACTATATGTATGGACTCCGTATGGTTAGATATTAAGATTTAATGGAAAGTGAATGACGGGAGTAGGCCAGTGGTGGACCATAGTAATGCAGCAATGATTCTGCGAGTAATGAGCTGATTACAACCGTCAGAGTTGTATTGGAATGGATGTTGAAATTGAGTACCACTAATCGTGTCGTGTTGACGTATAAGTTATCAATTAATAGACTAATTAAGTAGATTATCTACCTATTGAATACTTATTCCTTCTTATCAATAGAGAGTCGTATTACTATACGAGGAAGGTTGCGGTGCAAGCATAAAATTCTAGTAACGATGATGTATAAAATGAGAATCCAGATTCGATTTTCGATGTCGAGGGAGTTTCAAAGGTGATTGAGTATAAGCTCGAGGAAGAGCATAGGTCCATAGAATGATGGACGAAATAGCAAAAATATTTAAGCATGCGAAATGCGATGCGATAATACTTAAAGTTGATATATATAAACATATGTTTTGTTCTCCTATGACAAACCTCTATAGTTCAGAGGTAGGTTCCAAGCCAGATATTTTGTGGCAGTATATTTTTTTTCATATATACAATTTTCTTCAATTCGTTCTTTTCTCTTCTTTTCATTTCATATAAGCTGAGAAAAATAACCCTTCCAGAAGGGGAGGTATTGCCGAATGACTATCTATCTGTGTGATAGAAGCCTAGTAGGATACCACATGTTGTTTAATTGCTTGTCAAGTACTAAAGGCTGGCCACCTTCTGTACTAACTATGCAATAGAACAAGTGTTCATGATCATAGTGATCTCTCAATAAATTCTTTTACTTCTATATGATGGATCAAGCTTTCGAAGATGGAAGCAGCTAAAGAAAGTAGTATCAGTACGGTGGTATTCCGTTTCTAACACGTTTGTGATACTAAGGTTGATGTGGTTATTAAAAGGTTATAGAACGCTAAAGAGCAAAAGTGTAACCAGTATAGTATTATGTACGGAAGGTAGTAGCGATTATGAACTGGAAAAGAATGGGTATTAAGAAGCAGAAGCTCTAATGCTAAAAGCTATAATGAGAGTCTGTGCAATAGACTTGAAAGAATTTGGAATGATCACTTAACATGGATTGAGTTTTCTTATGACAATAGATCATATGTCAGTATTGAGATATCGCCTTATGAGATCCTTGAGGGAAGACAATGTCGATCTCCCTTATGTTAGGATGAAGTTGTAGAGCGCAAGATGCTCGGACCCGCAGTAGTCCAAAGGACCAGGGATATAATAGATCTAATCAGAGGACGGCTTGTAGTAACCCGAGATGGACATAAGAGGTATGCTGATTTGACTCGAAAGGACAAAGAGTATGAAATAGGGGACATAGTAATGTTATAGGTATCCCTTGGAAAGGATTGATGAGGTTCGGAATGAAAGGAAAGCTAAGTCCACAAATTGTTGGACCCTTGGATATATTAAGACGTATTGGGGAGTTAGCATATGAGCTAGCCCTACCCCCGAACATGTAGCAAGTCATAACGTGTTTCACGTATCAATGTTAAGGAAGTGTAATTCGGATGCCAGATAAATAGGAGCATATGAGCGCCTAGACATGCAACCAGACGTAACCTATATGGAGCAACCAGGAAGGGTTATAGATTGAAAAAGGAACAAGTGCTTAGGAGAAGAGTTATCAAACTATTCAGAGTTTGATGGAAGAACCACAATGTGGGAAAATTTACTCGAGAGTTAGAAAGTGCAAGGTTAAGAGAGTATCCCTATTCATTTTCTATCTGATTCCAGGACGGAATCCTTTTAAGGAAGGGAGACTGTAATAACCCCAATTTTTGGAAAATTTTGAAACCCGGATGAATAGTGACTTTTGCTGACAATGCTGATTAAGTAAAATTATCAGACCACGTTATATAGGAGTACTGTTATGGAAATTCTAAGATCGTATTAGTATTCCATAAAGTAAATGAGTGTATGTAAAGGTCATTAGAATTCGGATCCGGACACTTTATTTTTTTCCCGAAAATCCACCAGATACGGAAAGAATTGAGTATAAGGTAACAGAATAAAAAGGATTTAAATTCAAGGATTTTAAGAGAGGATCATAAAAGGAATATAATGTATTGAGAAAGGTTAAGAGAACCCAAGTAATAAGATCCCGGGTATGATCCCTCAAACAATAAACGAGAACGAAAGTTAAGCGAACCGTATAACAGATCAGCGGTCATTAGGCAAGCAATTAGGAGTTAATCAAGGAGGTTAGGGATGATGATGTCATCAAACCAACAAGAAGAAGATAAGTGTAACAAGATGACCTAAGCTTGATGACCTAAGCATGACAAGTGGGAAGGATTGGTTGGTTGATTGTGAGCCACACATTTTTCACCATGGTAAAAATTTAATTTATTTCCAAGACAAAAGGAAGCAACCAACCAACAAATATCATAACACAAATACAAATTGAAAGTTGACTTTCCCATTTCAAGAAGAAAGCTCTCGGCTAAAACAAACCCAGCAACTTCAAACTGCCATATCTCCTTCAATACTCACTCAAATGTTGTATTCTATAGCTCGTTGGAAAGGTATTGAGATGGTCTACAACTCTTGTTCACAAGTCTCTTCCAAATAAGCATGGTAAAACCCTAATTTTTACAGTTCTTTAAATCGGACTTTTAGAAACTTCAAAGCCTAACTTTGTGTTCTTGATTTCTTTGGAAAGATCAAGCTTGTAGGAGGCTCCATAAGGCTTCCTAGTAACTTTCCACCCTCCAAGAAAGGTATAAATCTTCACACCCTTTAGTAATAAGTTTGAATGTTGAAGTTTGGAGATGGTTTGGATGGATGAGTAGTAATTTGAATGATAAGCATGATTCGAGCTTAATTGTTAAGTAGTTTAGTTGAATTTGGAGATGTTATAATATATAATTGGATTGAGATTCTTGAGCTTATTATGACTGAAATCAGTAGCATTGATGTGTATCTTCAGTTGTTGTTGATTGGTAGTTAGATTTATATGATTTGGAATGGTAAAAATTTGGGAAATCGCGTAAACATAGCCGTCGTAATGTCCGATATACTTTAGACTGTTTTTGCTCTTAACATCAGGGCCCGAGAACTCTCTGTTAGGTTTTGACCATTGCCATGATTAGATATTTCATGTTACGAGCTTCGTTTTGATATGTGGTTCGCTTAAATCCGATGTACGGTTTAGGAGAAACGATCGTTTTAAGTAACGGCGTTTCGCGACCGAACCATTACCCCTCGTCTTACTTTGAAACCTTGGTTAAGGACTAATTGGGGTAAGAAACAATTATGTAAAGTGGATTAGACAGTTGGTAAGGTACTCGCGAAAGAATCGCCTTAAAACCCTTAATGGTTAATTTATTAAAAATGGTGGAGCCGAGGGTACTCGAGCGACTTAAGTAAATCGTTAAGCGCGAAAGCGAACGTTAGGACTCTAAATGGTTAAAGTCTAGTTTCTTAAGCGACCGGGGTTTAATTCCGACTTATGTTGTTGTTCATAGGTTATCGGACTCACTCTAAGCTTAAGTCTATCCGGGAGCACTCAGGCAAGTTTTCTACCCGTTATACTGTTGTTGTGATGTATATGTGTATGTGCATTATCTTGTGATAGATGCATGATTGTTATTAGCAAATTCTTGCGATATATTGGAGCATGTGATATGGTATATATGCATGTCTGTTTCGTAATCTTGATATATATCTGTTGGTTCAAATATTTATTAGTTGCATAATACCTATGCTAGAGCTAAGCAGTAGTTGCGTATACCCTTAGTATAGGGGACCCAAAGGTGAACCCTTTTCTAAAACCGGGAGTAGATGTTCACGAATATATGATATATATATATATATATATATATATATATATATATATATATATATATTGATATGGTTTTCAAAACTATTAATCGAATAAGGTTTATTCGATAACTTTATTTTATTAATGAATATTATTTTGAATATTCATTCGAGGACTTATGACTCCCTTTATTTTATTAATGAATATTATTTTGAATATTCATTCGAGGGCTTATGACTCCCTTTATTTTATTAATGAATATTATTTTGAATATTCATTCGAGGGCTTATGACTCCGTTTATTTTATTAATGAATATTATTTTGAATATTCATTCGAGGGCTTATGACTCCGCTTATTTTATTAAATAATATTCTTTATTTTGTTAAAGAATAATGTTTCGATAATCAAACTTACTTTTGATTATTCAAATAAAGATAGTACTTTCGTATAAGTATATCTTTGGTTATTTAATATTCATTTCAAGTATGAGTTTTAACACTTCTACTTCGATTATTTTTATAGAGATTATCCTTTTTGGGAATATTATTTAAATAATAATATTCAGATATTTTCTAATATATCGGGACTGATTTACTTTATTAAATCAGCATTACTCCAAACATTCTTAAAAATATTTTCGAGTCTTCATAATGATTTTAAAAGTTAGAGCGGATCCCAAAACTCATTTTTATAGTTAAGATCTTCCTTTCGAAGGGGATTTAAATACTCGCTCAAAATTTGAGGGATCCGGCTCAGTGGTGTATTTTACATTCGCAACGAGGTTGCTGTTTTGATAAATGAATTGATTACTTACCCAACGTTCGGGAAGTAAGTCCATCTATTGAGTCGGCATAAGCAACATGGGCTCAGTGGGCGTCCATGAAAGTGTAAGTGGCTCAGTGGGAGTCCATCAAATGCGTAAGTGGCTAAGTGGCAGTCCAGCATAAGGTCCTATTGCGACCAGGGTGATGACCAGTGGGGAATTCGTCCATCTAATAGTAGAAAAGGTTACTTATTGGTATCTTTGCCTGATCAGCAAGATATCAGGTTTATGCCAAGGTTTTCTCATTTCCAAAATTCATTGGATATTGCAACTCTGTTTATAATTTTCATAACAGAGGTTTTCAAGGAGTGTATGAAATGTATATATATATAGGTGTATATATATATCGGGACTTAATGAAGTATCTCGTAACTTCATTATTTATAATGATGTTCAAAGATTGAATCTATTCAAATCTTGTCTTGTAGTCTCATCTATGTGATGAACTTTTGAAACTAATTATAACTTGAACGGTGGTAGTTCAAGTAGTATTTGGAAAAGATATAAGTATATTAGAGTATCTTGTAACTTCATCTTTTAAACTAATATCTAGCAAATGATTATCTTATGCATGTCAAAGATTTTCAGAAAAACGTTGAGACAAGGTTAGATATATGAGATCACCTTGCAACGATAGTTTTATACAGTTATAAACCGGAACTCTGTGTATATTATGCATGGAAGAGGACTTCCAAGATTTTGAAAAGTATATATGTATATATACTGAATATTTTGCGACTTCATCGCATTAAGATATCAAACTTGGTCCATTTCTTTTGACCAAGACTTTCATGAGTACTATAAGAAGGCTCATATATTGTTAATCATTATACATATTATTTTTGTGGGCTTGCTGCTCACCCTTGCTTTCTTCTTTCATCACACAACAACAGATAGAAAAGATGAACATGACCAAGCTCCCAATTCGCGAGCGGATAGGAAACATTCCGCAGTTTCCTATAGGCGTTGATGTCGCTGTAGCTGAGGTAGGAACTACCGATAGGCTAGGCTTTCAACTTTTGATGTACCAGACTTATGTATCTTTATCAATTGTAATAATGGCAAAGAAATGTAAATCTATTCAGAAACTCTTTTAAGGTGTAATGGCATATATTTTGGAATAAATTGACTCGTGTTACTTTTGGATATTCATCTCTGAGACTATAACTTGTGGTGTGTGTGTTTATTGTGGGGTCACAGTACAGAGTAGTTGATTGTATATTAAGATTGGGTGTTATTAAGGGAAATGGAACTCATGACAACCCGGATCCCCAACCCCGGATTTGGGGGTGTTACACATGCAAAGGTTTTTACTAAGATTTTACTAAGATTTTCCTGTTATTATCACAAAAACACACAAAATGAAACAAAGCAACCAAAGCACCATCCATTCGGCTCCTATCAAGTCATGGCCGAATGGATTATGGTGAAAACAACATTCGTATAAGTGTAACACACTCATGTTTAGCCATTCTCAGCCCTATGATACTATAACTCATGGTGAAAGCCTTGAATTCACAAGAATCAAGGATATTCACTTTGAGTTTAACAAAAAAACATCACCATGCAAAGTCAACACATAAGTTTTCTACTCTAAACTCTTGAGATACACATGAACAACATGTAGGGAGTAAGATTACTTGATTATAGGATGATTATTTGAGTGGAGAAATGAAGAAAGAAGGGGATGGGGGCTTCGGTTTTGGAAATTGCCGAGAGGGAGGGGAGAAAGCCGAGAGGGGGGAGGAGAAGAAGAGGAGAGTGAAGTGGTGGAGTAAAAGTGGAGTGGTGATCACTTCCTTGATTTGTTTTTATGTCTTGATTTGACTATAATATGAGTGGGTTTGGGTAATGACAAGAGTAACCTTCTAGCTAGAGTTAGGTTATCTTGCATGCAAGGTCAAGGAGGTAATTTAGCTAATAAATCATGAGTTAGTGGGTTTAGAAATGTCTTCTTTGTCCTTGAAGAGTATAGAAAGGTGGTTTGCATGCAAGGGCTTCCTTGTAATTTTCTAATTATTACAACTAAAATTTGTAAAGATTTATTTTTATAAAATAAAATACAAGTTCAAAAATTATAAAATTTATACCATAAAATAAGTTGGATTTTCAGAAATTTTATAAAATCATTTTCGAAATTTGTGAACAAAATAACTTTTAAAAGAAAATTTCTCCAAGGTTTAGAATATACCTTATAAATCAAAAATAAAGGAAATAAATAAACTTTTGCTTTGAAAAATCATATACTACATAAAGAAAATTTATAATGCAGAAATTTCCATTCACACAAATGTACAACCATAAGTATATTTACATTCGGCTCTAATATTATACCAAGTCCACAAATCATATTACACAAAATGCTGATCGTAACAGTATTCCTTGTGCGGAAGCTCTGACTATAAAAAGTCATGAGATGTGTGGTGTGAGGAGTAATTAGACTACTTTAAAAGAATAGAGAGATTAAGGTTTATTTACTGAAAGAGATATGTCCTAAGTCCAATCATGTATGAGGATTTAGGAATAACTTTTATGTAATCTGTTTTGATTTCATTGATATTAATAAAAGACTTGTTTTGTTTTTATTGCGGGCTCTGTCTATTTAAATGTTTAAATAAGATATACCACAGTTTAGAGTAAAGCTTTTTATGGATTGTGATGAGATCATAATAATGAGACCTAAAAGATGATAACTCTAAACTTAAATAGTTCCTGGTCGTAGGATTACTAACTAGTAATTAATAATCCATAAAGATCGGTACATACTATGTTTGCTTCATTATGAAGGATGTCTATTCTCATAGACATTTGTGTGGTGACACTATAGCTAGTATGTAGGTGCTTATTATAGAATAAGTTCACTGAACATGACTCACACAGCTGAACAACTGATGGAGTTCACTCACGTGTCAGCAGTTGTTCACATAGTGATAGTTGTACAAGTATCCTTAGACTTAAGGTCATCATAGTCATCTTGTGTACACTGAACTATGCTTTGGTTTAGTTCTTAGTCTCAAGGGACAATTATAAGGGTTCTACTGGGTATAGGAATTTGTACACGAAGATAGTGTATGATCAATAAAGGATCTACCCCTTCCAGTGAAGGAAGAGAATGTTCAATGCTGATCCACTTATGCTAGTTCAGGAATCTCTGGCCAGAGTGAATGAAATTAGAAAGGAGTTTCTAATTTATATTAAATAGAACTAAGCATAGTGAATGGTAAAGCAAGTGATTAAATAAGATAGGCTTGACACAAGTTCCATGCCTTGTATTTAATCGTGATATTGCAGGGTAGAAGGAATTGATTGTACGGTAACTACTCACTGAATAGGTTCTTGGTATTCTAAGCAGTGAATTCGTATTATCCGGATAGTCGCGATATACTGAGAAGTATCCCTCACGATGTAGAATAAATATGATTACTTAATTAATCATATTTAATGAATTAGAGAATTTATATAAATAATGATAAAATAGTTTTATTATTATTTACTATCGGCTTAATATTGAACCTACAGGGTCACACCATAAAAGAGAATGATTTAATGGTGGAGGAATTAATTAATAATGGCTGATAATTATTTATTTATGAAATAAATAATTAATTGGCAAATTTAATAATTTATTAAATGAGATTTAATCAATTATAAATTAATTAAGAAAAGGTTCTTAATATTATTAATTAAGAATTTAATTTTTGGAAATTAAATCAAGTGAGAGAATTATTTCTAAAGAGTTTAGAAAAAGGATTAATAATTAGAAGGTGTTTTAATTATTAGTGAGAATAATAAAGGGTTAATAATAATAATATTTTATGGGAAAATTTTCAGCTGAAAATTTTGCCTATAAATATACTATTATAGACTATATTTTTGCCTCAACCAAAAAGATTTACAAAACCCTAATTCTCTCCATCTCCTCCTCCTTCATTACATCGTTTTCTTGGTGGATACCGGTGGAGTGCTTCACACTTGAGGAGCAGCTGCTAAGGATCTCCGTTCATCATTTTTGAATCGCCATTAAAGACCTCCATCTTTCCATTAACGTAAAGCTTCTTAAGGTAAATATACTGAATTACGAATTAATTATTATTTTTCGCATGGATCCTGCGGAGGATTTCGGTTTTTTTAAGATTTAAATTTACGTTTTTGCTGCGTTTATGTGCTAAAAAAACCCTTCATTTACTATATGTTTATAGGTGCTCAGAGTCCTAAAGAAACAGATGTTGGACAACAGTCTGTTGAACATCAAGAACACTCTAATACATCAAGGGCTATTAATCTCCTTGCAAGTCTAAGTACTGATACTTTCTTGCAGTCCATAAATTCTTCTATTCCACCACATAGTACAATCCATGTTTTTTGTTGAAAAACTGTCCATTTACTCTACTTTACCATCACCTGAGGAAATCCATGTTGTTGCTGAAGATGTAGTAGCATAACAGTCAATTCATAAATTTTCATTCATTTCAGAATCACCACAGCATGTTACGGGAACTGGAGTTCTGAAAGTAAATATCGAAGCTCCAAGTTATTTATCTACGATACTTGAAGATGTGGAGTTAACTGCTTAAGGTGTGGAAGCTTCTGAAGAAACTGGATTACATACTGCACAAATTTTTAATTCTATTCTACGTGCTGAAGCTAGTAATAAAGTTCAGCAATTAGTGCAGAATCCGGTTAATATTGAATGTTAGGTCACACAATACTGTAGGAGGTTGAATACAGTATAAAATACAATCAATTCTATTTAGAACACAAGTAACAGAAAACAGATGTATTCGATATAATAAACTCTGTTACAATGGAACTGTCCTCTCTCACTGATGAACAAATATCACGAGAGCTGCTAGGTTACAATGTATGATCTTCTGGATGAACGTAACACATAGAGTGTAAACCTATGTCTGTGTTTATATAGACACACAGTTACAAGATAACTTCTAATTGATATGGAATATAATTCTGTCTCCTAAAATATATCAATCAGATATCTTATATAATTCTTCTAGTCCTCTAACTGTTTCCATGCATATCTTCTTCTGTATTAGTCTCGATCTTCTTTCCTGTAAATCAGCTTCTTTCCTTAACTGTTAGTCCTCCAGTACTTAAGTTCTGATATCAATCTTCTGATATTATCTTCTGATATTATCTTCTGATAATCTAAGTCCTGATATCCTTAAGTCCTGACTTCCAGTAAGTCCTGATTCCAGTAAGAATTGATATTTCCTGTTTGTTAAGATCTGAAAACTAAACATGAAACATATTAGACATGACATCTCAAATATATCCAACATTAAAGAATATAATGATGGTGAAGAAGCTAATGTTTCTAATGCTATTATAGATCCTGAGGATGATCTTTTCTTCCCTGAAGATATGCATATGCATGTGAGACAACAGAAATTGAAAGAGTTAGATGCTACAAAAGAAAAGGATTATTCTGATAGTCTCCGGAATGCTAATTGGAAAGATAATACATATCCTATTTCCAGAACACAAACTGTTGCAAATCTGGAAATAACAGAACAGAAGATTACAAATCCTGATATGCTGAATCATCTAAAAGCATCAAGTTTTGTTGTCAGATCCTTACACACAACTCATGAAGCAACTACTACTCAAATCAATCAGATTAAAGAATCTTTGATTGCTTCAAAGATGAATACTCATCAAGAAATTTAGAAACTAATTTCACCAATAGTTGACAGACAACCTGTAATAGAATCCAATCAAGCTAGATTGGAAGCTAAACAAGATCAAATGTCTGCTCAACTTACAGAAGTACGGAATTCAATGGAGCTGATTCTTTCTCTACTACTTGGTGATGATGCCAAAAAGGGGAGAATATTATTAAATCTAATTACAAACAGCTGTCATTGATGCTGAAAATTTTGATGGAGGTAATAAGGGGGGACAGAAAGTTAGAAAAATGAGAAAATGAAAGAAGAGTTGAAGATTTGACTGTGACTACAAAAATGCAAAAATCTTCACAAGTCACAACTGTTGTTGATGAAGAACAAGGTATTTTAGAGATTATAGCTGGTGCTGAAGCAGGTCAATTTCTTCAATCTCTGAAAGACAACTCTATTCTACAAGGATCCAAAGATTCAATTATTTGATTCTGAGGAGAGTAGAAGAATATGTGCAAAAGAAAATCCAAGAGTTGATCTTGAACATCTAAGGCAAATAGAGGAAGACTTCAAGAATTCCATGAAGACAGCAAATGCTGATATTGTTGTTATTTCTCAAGTACTTTATGAAGATGATCCTTTTAACAGACCAACCAAAGGTGTAGTTATAAGGGAAATCTGTCAAGCAGAAGATTTCAGATCATAAATTACAGTAACTGTTGACTTGAAGCTTAAAGGAAAAGAGAAGATATGAGAGAAGTCAAAGTTTTTAAAGTCTAAAGCCAAAGTTGTTGTTGTTAAATAGAAGAAGGAAGATTATTGAGGCATTCTGAGTGGAGGAAGTGAAATTAACCTCTAATATTGCTCAAGTTAAAGAAGTAGTTCAGGATGAAGAGTAAAGTCTGATATTCACTGAAGCAAGATTGAATATGCATACTTGATTCCTGCATTTAGATAGTTTTGACATCATCAATTAGAACTTGTCCATATTTCCATAATGAACAAGTTGGGGGAGATTTTTAGGAGCAATTGATGATATCAAACAGAAACTATCAGAAGCATCGATGGATGATGACTATATCGACGGATGATGATTACATCGATGGATGACGATGTCATCGACGGATGTTGATAATCGACGGATAATGATATCAACGGATGATGATGTCAATGGATGATGAAATCAGTATTTGTCACATCAATTGATCTTTGAAAAGGAAAAGGAAACAGGAACTCAAGGCGGTGAAGGACTTTATCTCAGAAGCAATTGTATAGGTTCCCTTGTTAATAGAATAGGATTCCTTGTACATTAGTAGTTGTGCTCTATATAAAGCACAAATTAGGTTCATGCTATAAGCATTGCGCCATTGTTATATCTTTTGCATAATCAAGCAGCTCTCAAGGATATTTGTTCATCCTTATGAGAGAGTAAGATTGTAATAAGTTTTATCAGTTAATATAAAAATTGTTGATTCTATAGAAGCTTTGTCGAATTGATTGTATTAACTGTATTCACCCCACCCCCTCTACAGTTGATTAAGGTCCTAACATAACTACCCCACTTTGTTTTCATAGTTATCTGTATACCATGGAGGTAGCAGGGTGCACCTCTTCAATTAGTTTATATAGCCTGCAAAAGCTGACATATCTTGGTTCAAATATATTGCAGGAATATGTAGATGATTTAACATTTCATATAGTTCCATAGTAAAGACTGACATTGTAACACCCCCAAATCCGGGGTCGGGGATCCGGGTTGTCACGAGTTCCATTTCCCTTAATAATACCCAATTTTAATACATAATCAACAACTCTGTACTGTGACCCCACAATAAACACACACACCACAAGTTATAGTCTCAGAGATGAATATCCAAAAATAATCACAAGTCGTTTTATTCCACAATTATATGTCAATACACCTTAAAAAGGTTTCTGAATAAATTTACATTTCTTTGCCATTATTACAATTCATAATTATACATAAGTCTAGTACATCATAAGCTGAAAGCCTAGCCTATTGGTACTTTCTACCTCAGCTACAGCGACATCAACGCCTATAGGAAACTGCGGAACGTTTCCTAATCGCTTGCGAATCGGGAGCTTGGTCCTGTTCATCTTTTCTATCTGTTGTTGTGTGATGAAAGAAGAAAGCAAGGGTGAGCAGCAAGCCCACCAAAATAATATGTATAATGATTAACAATATATGAGCCTTCTCATAGTACTCATGAAAGTCTTGGTCATAAGAAATGAACCAAGTTTGATATCTTAATGCGATGAAGTCGCAAAATATTCAGTATATATACATATATACTTTTTAAAATCTTGGAAGTCCTCTTCCATACATAATATACACAGAGTTCCAGTTTATAACTGTATAAAACTATCGTTGCAAGGTGATCTCATATATCTAACCTTGACTCAACGTTTTTCTGAAAATCTTTGACATGCATAAGATAATCATTTACTAGATATAAGTTTTTTTTTAAAAGATGAAGTTACAAGATACTCCAATATACTTATATCTTTTCCAAATACTACTTGAACTACCACCGTTCAAGTTATAATTAGTTCAACAGTTCATCACATAGATGAGACTACAAGATAATACTTGAATAGATTCAATCTTTAAAATATCATCAAAATAAAATGAAGTTATGAGATACTTCATTTAATGCAAACATCATTTTGAAAACTTGACCCTGCCAACACTCAACAATCGCCCAACCGTAGCCTTTCTATCGAAGTGCTCTGGGTAGTGTTGCAGAAATATCCAATTGGATGATGAACTCATTACGGGAGTTTGCCGCGCCAGGAAGACCACTTACGATGATCAGTCGTAGTAGTACAACCCCACCATTTTCTACATGTAGAGGAGAACCTGTCGAATTTACTTGTCAACCGAACACTGAACTCCTAAGGAATGGACCGCGTTAGCAGAACTTCCAGGCCATTTTGGGCCAATATAATAAGGCTGGGCCGGCGCTACTCGGCCACTTACGCCACTCCTAGTTCAGATGAAATCCATGACTCTGAAACGTAAAGCTCGTCCCCACTTTCCCCAACTAGAAACTTGTTGATACGGCACCATCAAGAAGTCGTATCTAGTTGGAAAGGAAAACTTACCGATATTTCCCAGGCGATGCCTGTTAATGGATTAACTTGTTCCAAGAATTTTACTTCCCGAGTGTTGGGTAAGTAATCAGAAATTCTTTTATCAAGACAGCAACCTTGTTGCGAATATAAAACACACCACAGAGCCGGATCCCTCAGGTTTTGAGCGAATATTTAAATCCCCTTCGAAAGGAGGATCTTAAATATAAAAATGAGTTTTGGGATCCGCTCTAACTTTTGTAAATCATTTTAAAGACTTGAAAACACTTTAAAGAGTGTTTGGAATAATGCTGATTTAATAAAGTAAATCAGTCTCAATATAAAGAAATATCTGAATATTATTATTTAAATAATATTTCCATAAAGAATAATTGAGGTAGAAGTTGGAAAACTTATACTTGAAATGAATAGTAAATAATCAAAGATATACTTATACGAAAGTAATATCTTATTTGAATAAAAAGTAAGTTTGATTTTCGACACATTATTCTTTAATAAATAAAGAATATTAATAAATAATAAGCAGAGTCATAATACCTCGAATGAATATTATAAATAATATTCATTAAATAAAATAACGGAGTCATACATCCTCAAATGAATATTCAAATAATATTCAATAAATAATATAAAGGAGTCATAAGTCCTCGAATAAATATTCAAGATAATATTCATTAATAAAATAAAGTTATCGAATAAACCTTATTCGATTAATAGTTTTGAAAACTATAACCATATATATATAAATATATATATATACACCAAATCTACTCGGGATCCTCGACTCCCGGTTTTAGAAAATGTTTTCACCTTTGGATCCCTATACTAAGGGTATATGCAAATTACCGCTATTCTCTAGCATAGGTATTATCAACTGAACCAACAGATATATATGGCAAGAATACGAAACAAACATGCATATGTACCATATCACATGCTACAATATATCGCAAGAATTTGCTAATATAACCATCATGCATCTATTACAAGATAATGCCTACACAAGTGTATACATCACAACAACAGTATAACGGATAGAAAACTTGCCTGAGCGACTGGGGGTGATAAAAGGCTCGGGACGAGTCTGGTAACCTATAAACAAGTAAGTTGGAATTAAACCAAAGTCACTTGTAAATCTATACTTCAACTAACTTAGATTCTAACGCTTGTTTTGCGCTTACTGATTCTCTTAAGTTACTCGAGTACCCTCGGCTCCACCATTTTTAATAATTTAACCATTACGAGATTTAAGGTGATTCCTTCGTGAGTGTCTTACCAACTGCCTAACATACTTAACATAATTGTTTCATACATTAATTAACCCTTTAAGGTCTTTAACCTATGTTTCAAAGTGAGGCGAGGGGAAATGTTTTGTTCGCGAAACGCCGTTACTTAAAACGGTCGTTTCTCCTAAACCGTACATCGGAACCAAACGAACTACATATCAAAACGAAGCTCGTAACATGAAATATCTAAACATGGTAATGGTAAAAATATAGCAGGGGGTTTTCGGGTCCTAATGTTATGAACAAAAGCAGTCTAAAGTAAATCGGACATTACGACGGCTATGTTTACGCGATTTCCCAATTTTATACCCTTCCAATTCAACCCATAATCAAGCCACAATCACATCCCAATCCAAACTCCATCCATACCACATCCTAACAGCCCCAATAAATTCAATATTAACATTTATACTTATGCTTAAGCTTTAATTTAACTATACTTAAGTTCTTTTAACCAAAACAACAAGATTCACCATCCATTTCACTACCACTCCAACCCAAATTCTAAACCAACAAGCATTAAGCTACTATATCACCATAACAACTAGAATCAACCTATTTAACAAAGTAAAGCTAGGGTTTGGAGATGATATACCTTCCTTGAAGTGGTGTGAGTAGCTAGGAAGCCTTAAGAAGTCTTGAGATGACTTGGGGATGCTTGGATCTTAAAGGAAAAACAAGAAAATCAAGTTAAAATTCTTGAAGTCACTATTCATTGTCTTCTTCATTGATTTCTTGAAGAAGATTGTGAATGATTTGGAGGCTTAAACTCATAAAATAGCCATAACTATGCATAAGGAATACTAGGGAATTATCTTACCAATTTAGGAAGCCTTGAACTTGAATTTTGAAAATTGTTTTCTTTGAAAATGGCAAAAGCCGATAGCACAGGGAGGATGAAGGAGAATTTTGTGTTTTTGTTTTGATGAAAATGAATATTTGCTTGGTTGGTTGAATTAGTTTTGTTTTGTTTTAGGTCAATTACCCATTTACCCTTGATTTTGTGTGGTTAATATTCCACCACATTTCCTTCCCTCTTATGTCATGCTTGCATCACTTTGTGATGTCATCACCCCTCCTTTGTCCTCTTTCTATTGGTTGGATGACACCATCCTCTCTTATCCCTTTGATTAACTTCCTAATTGTTTGCCTAATGACCGCTGATCTGTTATACGGTTCGCTTAACTTTCGTTTTCGTTTATCGTTTGAGGGATCATACCCGGGATCTTATTACTTAGGTTCCCTTAACCTTTCTTAATACATTATATTCCTTTTTATGATCCTCTCTTATAATCCTTTAATTTAAATCCTTTTTATCCTGTTACCTTTTACTCAATTCTTTCCGTATCTAGTGGATTTCCGGGAAAAACCAAAGTGTTCGGAATTGGATTCTGACGATCTTTACATACACTTATATACCATATAGAGTACTAATAAAATCTCAGAATATCCATAACAGAACCCCTATATAGTGTGGCATGAAAAGTTTTCTCATTCAGCTAAAACACTATTCATAAGGGTTACAAAAAGTTCAAAATTTTGGGGTTATTACAGACATTTTCTTAATTTGCTGAATTCCCAGGCACTATTTCATGCCTTGTATCGTTTTGAAATATTACCATAAGCCCTTCCATATCATACTCCATCTAAATGTCTTTAGGTTCATAATGACTCGATAATTATCAAACTATTAAATTTTCCTTGCATAGCCAAATTAAACTGATTATACTTGGATATCACACAAGTTTGAGATGATACATGAAAAGAAAGCCCATATAATCAACTTTACTTAATATCTTCTCGTACAGAGCCATATCAGATAATTCAGGGGAAATTTAGAACTGTTGTGCATATGTTGTATACTTGATGGTTTCATAAACAAAACATCTAAGTAGATTTTACTTAGTGAAATAATGTAGCACTCGGCGGATAAGAATTATAGTCCCGACGGATAACTCATTATAGTCCCGATGGATGTTAACTAATTATCCATCGAGTGAGTAGTTATGTAATAATAAGTCTGTAGCACAGTTCTGTATACATCTTTGTATAGATTCTGTAGTAGCCTATAAGTCATGTTGACTTTAACTAGATATGCAGAATAGGCTGATTAATTGTATATAAATGATGTCTTGTAATTCTGCATAAGTGAAATGAAGTCAAGTGCCAAAATAGCTACCGACGGATGATTAACAAAGCCATCGACGGATGATCAAATGACTATCAACAAATGTTCAGTATAACAGTCAACGGATGATCAATGAAGTCATCAACGGATGTTCAGAAAGTCGACAGATGATCATATATCCAACGGATGTTCATAAAATCCAACGGATGATTATATAAAGAATTCAAACAGCAATTGAACAGTGAAAGCTGAGCACAACCGTCGAGATGTATACAAATCTACTGTGGAAGCCCATTAACTGGGTAATAGAGGACGAAAAGCAGCAAAGCTTAAGTCTGATAGTTTTTATATTTATTCAGTATTTTTGACTTTGTAATCTTGGTAATATATAAACCAAGAACGTAGCAAATAGAAATACAAGTGTTGAGACACAAAAACAGAGAAATCTTTGTAAGCAAAATCCTTAGCATTTCCCTGTATTCTCAGCAGTTCGATTTGTAAGCAGCTGTGAGCATTCTTGCACACAGAGTCCTCTCGATATATAATATATATCTCTGGTGGAATTGTTTAAATCCACCAGAAAGTTTTTAAAGACACTTTCTTTTAATTACTTATGTTTTGATTCAATTAAGTTTCTATTCCGCATTGTGCTAATCAAAACATTTATATCTATATTCGAGTTGAACATTTTTATTCCGAGAAAAAGGTTCAAGAATTCCATTCAACCCCCCTTCTGTAATTCTTGCTATATTGTTAAGGGACTAACAATTGGTATCAGAGCAAGCTCTTAATCTACAAAGAGTTTAAAGATCAAAACAATTCAGCAAGTTGAACAAGAAAGATGTTGGAGTCAAGATTCCTTTTCTAGATAAAGATAATTACCATCATTGGAAGGTAAAGATGCATCTTAATATGCTTTCTCAAGATGAGGCCTATGTGGACTGCATAGAAAGAGGTCCTCATGTTCCAATGAGAGCTGCAACAGGAAACGAGCCATCAGTTCCCAAACCAAGGCACGAATGGTCTGATCCTGACATTGAACAAGTCAGGAAGGATAAAAATGCCATGAACATTATGTTCAATGGAGTTGATGCAGACATGTTTGACAACATTATTAACTGCAAAACTGCCATGGAAGTCTGGGATACTATACAGATAATCTGTGATGGCACCGAGCAAGTTAGAGAAAATAAAATGCAGCTCTTGATTCAGCAATATGAGCATTTTCATAATGAGGAAAGTGAGTCACTCACTGACATTTTTATTAGATTCCAAAAACTACTAAATTCTCTTAAGTTGCATGGAAGAGTCTATCAGACTAAAGACTCTAATCTGAAATTCCTTAGATCTCTTCCAAAGGAATGGAAACCAATGACAGTCTCATTAAGAAACTCACAAGATTATAAAGAGTTTACTTTGGAGAGACTGTATGGCATCCTGAAGACCTATGAGCATGAGATAGAGCAGGATGAAAGGATGGAGAGAGGAACGAAGAAAGGAGGATCCATTGCACTAGTTGCTGATTTGGAAAAGGAGAAGGAAGTGAAGATGGAAGTTGTTGAGTCAACTTCTAAGGTCTGTGAGAACAAGGGCAAGGGGCTTGCAGTAGAAAGTGAAGATTCTTTGAGCCAAGATGACATGGAGGACATTGATGAGCACCTAGCATTTGTTTCCAGGAGATTTTCCAAATAGAAACATGGTGGATAAGTCAAAATTCAAGTGTTTCAAATGTGGCTTGGCAGGGCATTTTGCAAATGAGTGTAGAAAGTCAGATTCCACTAAGAAAAGGTTTGAGTCTGTGGATTATAATCAAAAATACTTTGATCTACTCAAACAAAAGGGAAGGGCTTTTATTACACAAGAGAATGACTGGGCAGCAGATGGTTTGGATGAAGATGAAGATGTCAGCTATGTCAATCTAGCCCTAATGGCCAAGTCTGATGAAACGGAGACAAGTTCCTCAAGTAATAAGGTAATTACAATAAACCTTGCACATTTATCTAAAGCTGAGTGTAATGACATGTCTACGGAATTATATCATTTACGTGTTACACTTAAGTCTCTTACTAAAGAAAATGCTAAAATCAAAGAAAACAACTTGTTTTTAAGTGAGAGGAATAATGTGCTTGAGTCTCAGTTTATTGATTTTGAGAAATTAAGAATTGAGTGTAAGATTGCTAAGGAGGAATTAACTGAGTCCTTGAAAAAGGAAGAGATTTTAAAGAAGCAGCTCGAGCGTGAACAAGAGGTGATTAAAGCATGGAAAACATCCAGGGATGTCCATGCTCAAATCACCAAAGTTCAAGGAATTTAGTCTTTTTGTGATGAATCCTGGAAAAAGAATAAAGAGAAACTAGAACCTAATTTGGTAGATAGTTTGCTGACAGATGTAGACTCGACGGATGATGAGGATTATACGTCGGATAACAAAAAGTGTTATCCGTCGAAAGATGAAAATCCTCATCCGCCGGCTGTGAGCAAGCCCATTAGCAAAGCCAAACTAATCAAGCTAAATGAGAAGTATGGGTCTGTTTCCAAGAACTTTGTTTCAGGAGAGTCAAGTCAAGTTAAGAAAGGAAAAAAGGCTAATATTGGTCACATGACTGTCAAACAGTTGAGTGACAGACTTGAGAAAATTGAGGTAAAAACAGAGACTAAAAGGAAAACCAATAGGAATGGTAAAGTAGGGATTAACAAACACAATAACTACACACCTGATAAATATGCTCCTAGAAAAATCTGTGTCAAGTGTGGTAGTGTGAATCATTTGTCTGTTAATTGCAAATCTGCCATGCCTACTCCCATGTCTGTTCAGTCTCAATTTCCTAACATGAATGCCATACCTCTCATGCATGTTAATGCTATGCCTACATAGAATATGAATGCACAGTTTCCTAATATGCCATTTGCACCTAATCCATATTATGCTGCATATAGTATGCATCAAATGCCATTTAGCATGCCTTACTGGAATAACATGTTTACACCAAGCATGCCATTTCATGGTAGCTATAATAAGCATGATAATTTTGTTGCATTAAATGGTTTCAAAGGCCCAACCCAAATGACTAAGGAAGAATCTGAAATTCCTAAGTCAAATGAGTTAAGACCTAAGAAACAGAAGAAGAAAGCTAACAAGGCAGGACCCAAGGAAACTTGGGTACCAAAATCAACTTGATTTGATTTTAATGTGTGCAGGGAAATAGAAGGAATCTTTGCTACTTGGATAGTAGTTGTTCAAGACACTTGACTGGTGATTCTACCCTGCTCACAGAGTTTAAGGAGAGAGCTGGCCCAAGTATTACTTTTGGAGATGACAACAAGGGTTATACTGTGGGATATGGCTTGATTTCAAAGGACAATGTCATCATAGAGGAGGTTGCCTTAGTGGATGGTCTCAAACACAATCTGTTGAGTATCAGCAAGCTTTGTGACAAAGGAAATTCAGTAACCTTCAACAAAGAAGCCTGTGTTGTGACTAATAATCAAAGCAACAAAGTGGTTCTCACTGGTGTGAGAAGAGGAAATGTGTACCTAGCTGATTTCAACTCAACTAAAGTAGAATCTGTAACTTGTCTTCTCAGTAAAGCAAGTCAAGATGAAAGTTGGCTTTGGCACAAGAAGCTATCCCATTTAAACTTCAAGACCATGAATGAGCTGGTAAAGAAAGAACTAGTAAGAGGCATTCCTCTAGTGGAGTTTACAAAGGATGGACTGTGTGATGCCTGCCAAAAAGGGAAGTAGATCAAAGCATCATTCAGGAAGAAACTTGATTCAGCAATTGAAGAGCCTTTACAACTGCTTCACATGGATTTGTTTGGACCAGTCAATGTATTGTCAATATCAAGGAAAAGATTTTTTCTAGTAATTGTAGATGATTTCTCAAAGTTCTCTTGGACATATTTTCTAAAGTCTAAAGATGAGGCTAGGGAAATCATCATCAATCACATAAGGCAAGTTAACAATCATCCTGATTTCAAAGTAAGAAGAATCAGGAGTGACAATGGAACTGAGTTCAAGAACTATGTCATGAGAGCATTTTATGAGGAAAATGGGATCTTGCATGAGTTTTCAGCAGCAAGGACTCCACAACAGAATGGAGTACTGGAAAGGAAGAACAGATCACTTATTGAAGCTGCAAGGACAATGCTTGAAGAATCTAAACTACCAACATATTTCTGGGCTGAAGCTGTAAATACTGCATGCTACACTCAGAACATTTCTCTGATTAATCAAGCAAGATGCATGAGTCCCTATCAATTGTTCAAGAACAAGAAGCCAACTCTAAACTTTCTTCATGTCTTTGGCTGCAAATGCTATATCCTGAGAAATCAAACTGATCAACATGGGAAGTTTGATGTTAAAGCAGATGAAGGAATTTTTGTTGGATATGCTGTTGGTAAAGCATATAGAGTCTACAATCTAAGAACCAACATTGTTGTGGAATCTATACATGTTGTGTTTGATGATAAAAAGATTGAAGGACTGGAAGATGGAGATTACCATGAAAGCCTCAAATTCGACAATGTTGAAATGGTTAGTGATGACAGTGATGATGAGAGTGATCAAGAAACAGTGTCTAAGGATAATGCAGACAAATCTACCACCAATGAAGCACAAAACTCAACATCCGTCGAGTTACATAATGCTTCATCCGTCGGAAGGCAATATGTGTTATCTTTCGGAAGACAACCTGCCTCATCCGTCGGTACTCAAAATTCACCATCCGTCGGGTTATGAAAAGGAGCAGGAGGTCAAGACAGATCACCTACAGAAAATTCTCCTTTCTCAAATCAAAGATCCACAAACTCAGGGGGAGTTTCTAGCAATCAAAACTCAATCACACACCAAGACAATCATGAGGCCTCTTCATCTAGAGCTAATCTACCTCAACAAAGGAAATGGACAAAACATCACCCCTTTGAACTTATCATTGGTGGTGTTTCTTCTAGAGTTCAAACAAGGAGAGCAACTCAGGAAGAATGTCTATACAGTAGCTTTCTATTAAAGGAAGAACCAAAGAAGGTAGAAGAAGCTTTGTTAGATCCTGATTGCATTTTAGCTATGCAGGAGGACCTAAACCAATTTGAAAGAAATAAAGTATGGAAGCTGGTATCCAAGCCTAAAGGAAAGAATCCAATAGACACCAAGTGGGTTTTCATAAACAAGATGGATGAAAATGGCATAGTAATCAGGAATAAAGCTAGATTGGTTGCTAAGGGTTATTGTCAGCAAGAAGGAATAGATTTTGATGAAACTTTTGCTCCTGTTGCAAGACTTGAAGCCATCAGAATCTTCTTAGCCTATGCAGCCCATGCCAATTTCAAGGTCTATCAAATAGAGGTCAAAAGTGCCTTTCTGAATGGAGATTTGGAGGAAGAAGTATATGTCAGTCAACCTCCTGGTTTTGAGGATCCAAATTTTCCAGAATATGTCTATTATCTTCTGAAAACACTTTATGGACTGAAGCAAGCACCTAGAGCCTGGTATGACACTTTATCAAAGTTCCTTTTGGAAAATCACTTCACAAGAGGTACTATAGATAAAACTTTATTTTTTAGAAATGTTAATGGCTCTAGCATACTTGTTCAAATTTATGTAGATGATATTATTTTTGGTTCTACAAATAAGAAACTTTGTAAAAAGTTTGCCAAATTGATGCAAAGTAAGTATGAAATGAGTATGATGGTAGAACTAACTTACTTTCTTGGTTTACAAGTTAAGCAAGTTAGTGATGGAATATTCATTAGTCAAACTAAATATATTTTTGATCTTTTAAAGAAGTTTGATCTAATGGATTGGACATCTGCAAAAACTCCCATGGCCACTGTAACTAAGCTTGAATTAAACACTACTGAAAAGTCTGTGGATATTTCAAGTTATAGAGGCATGGTTGGCTCTTTTCTGTACTTAACAGCTAATAGGCCAGATATAATGTTTGCTACATGTTTGTGTGCTAGATTTCAGGCTGATCCTAGAGAATCTCACTTGATAGCTATTAAGAGAATTTTCAGATATCTCAAGGGAACACCAAAACTTGGCATTTGGTACCCTAGAGATTCTGGTTTTGATCTAACTGGTTATTCAGATGCAGATTATGCAGGTTGTAGAATTGACAGAAAGAGCACAACAGGAACCTGTCAATTTCTAGGAAACAAGCTTGTGTCATGGGTCAGTAAAAAGCAAAATTCAGTTTCTACTTCTACAGCTGAAGCTGAATATATTGCTGCTGGCAGTTGCTGTGCACAGATTTTATGGATAAAAAATCAATTGCTAGACTATGGTTTGCAAGTTGAGAGGATTCCTATTTTCTGTGATAACACCAGTGCAATTGCCATCACTGAAAATCCAGTGCAACATTCAAGGACAAAGCACATAGACATCAAGTACCATTTCATAAGGGAACATGTGATGAATGGTACTGTGGAATTACATTTTGTTCCAAGTGAGAAGCAACTTGCAGATATCTTTACCAAGCCACTGGATGAATCCACCTTTTCAAGGTTGGTAAGTGAGTTAGGTATGCTTAATTACTCTTAAATTTATCTGAGTTATTTTGCAAGTTGTAATGTAGCCAGAAATTTAGTTGATTTTTAAGTCTTGGATGAAATTTTGGCTAAGTCAAAATTTGCATCTCGACGGATGACCCTTGTAACGACCGAGAATTTTGTGTCGTAATTAAGAAAGTAAAGTATGTGTTATGTGATGAGATTATGTGATTAAGCGGTGATTATTTGTCTTATCTGTATACTAGAGTTAAGGAGCGTGGATAAAAACGTTCCAATTTAAAGAGTCAGCTTAGAAGTTAAGCTGTGTTGTCGGGCCGTCAGGTAGAACGGAACCTGTTCCATTAAAGAGTTAAAGAATATATAAAAGGGGAATTATGTGTGATTGAATGAAATGAATGTGTCAGTAAAGTGTTTTGTCCTAAGTGACGTGTCAGTAGATAATGATAATGAGAAGCGTAATCGAAACGCTGAGCGTCGGGCCGTCAGGCTGAACGTGACCCGGTACGCGTAAAAGAGGATAAAGATTTAAGAGTGATATATTCTATGATCAGACCTGAGTCGTTATGTGACTATATGCGTGTGATTGCTTGACTGTGTGCATGATTATATGTTCTGTGTCAATTTTTGTTAATTTTAAAGGAATTATTTGATTTAAGTAAAGGTTTAATTAACCTTCGTGCATTTTTATAGAATCATCTGGGATGGATAAAAACATGGGATTTATTCTGTTATCTTTGTAGAGGTCTTAGAGACTTTTTAAAAATGATAAGTGAATTTAATTGTTGATCTTTGCATTTTTAAATCGATTTTATGTGGGAAAGGTATTTATTAAAGCGAGTTTGCGAAATTCATATAAAATCAACCGCTCGCTCAAATTCTTATTATGAGTAATGGATAAAAAGCTAATTTTGAGGCCTACGCGTTAAAAATGTCATTTTCAATAATTCTTGACTTTCCGAGAGAGAAATATTTTTATTTTGAATTTTGTTGTAATTAAGCAAAAAGAGAAAGAAAATGCAAACTAGAAAGGGAGTTATTAGATTACTATTTTGCCCTTAATCTTGGTGGAGTATAAATACTCCCTTCCTTCCTCATTTTCTTCTTCTTGCCGAACACTCACTCTTTTCTCTCTTCTTTTTCTCTTCTCTCTCTCTCGGACACTCTCTCTCGGCTCTCTCCCCATCTCTTTTCTCTCTCTTGCATGCAATAACCAATACTCATCCAAATTCAAAGATATAACCATTTATAGCTTCCATTTTTGGTATACTTCTTAGATTTCACTTGCATGTAAGTGTTTGTATAAGTGTTTATGGTTCCATCTCTATGGTTATGTTCAAGGAAATGTAATTTCTTGATATATGATCATAAGAGTAGATTCAAGTGATTTTATGGTTTAAAACTCAAGAGGAGACCCGTTATGGGCACTCTCAAGTTCAACCACCACCGGCCATGATCCAAAGGAGAGCCGGTGGGTTTTCCATGATGTGATTGTTGGATTTTAATGTTGCATGTTATGGTTTCTTGAAAGCTTGAAAAAGGGTTTTGTTTCTTTTGTTGAAAATTGAGTATGTGATTGGTAAAATAATTTCCTTGATTATAAAATGAATGTGTGCATGTGATTGTTGCTTAGAAAATCAAAATTGATGATTTGCATGTGAGTTTTTGCTTCGGCTTTATGCTAATAAAAAGGGAAATTGAATTTTGTGACTTGATCTTGGTATGAACTAAGCTTAATTAGTAGGAAATAGAGTTGCATGTTGATTTAAAAGAGGAGTTAGTGATGCATGTCAATGTTTGGTTCTTGGATTGTGAATTTTGAATGTTTGCCGAATGGAAAATGGGTTTAAAAGAGATTGATTTGTGATTAATTGAATGCATGCATTGAATAATTTGATTAAGGTTGAGTCATTAGGTGATGTTTGGCTTTGTGCTTCGGAAATCTTGATGAAAATGAGTTAAATGACTAAGTTAAGGCTTAAAACAAGTTGAAAACGTGATATAGGACTTTGCATGTCAAGATTGATCTTTGTATGTGTGTTTTCTTGATAAACCCGAATGGGTTGAATCTTTAAAGTGGTTTGTTGTGAGTAGACTTGATTAAAGTAATGATGGATGGTGATTAGATTAATAAGGAATGAATTATTGTTGCATGCTAAGTTTAGGTTCGAATTTTTGAGTTAATAAGAAAGGAAATTGAATTTGGTTAGATAATCTTGGTAAACACTAAGTTTGTATGATTTAAAAGCAATTGTATGATAGTTTTAAAGGAGATCAATGAGTGCATGCTAGTAATTAGTCTTTGAGTTGAAAATTATGTTCTGGCCGAATGAAAACAAGATAAAAAGGGGATAACTTGGTGATTAAGTGTATGCATGTTGATTTGATGGATTGATTAAGTTGAAATCACTAAGTAGTGCATGGTTTGGTGACTTAATGAATGGAATGATTTAATAGGGGATTAAAACAAGAAAGAAATGTGGTATATAACCTTGCATGTCAAAATCTATTTTTGCATGTTTGATTCTTGATTGTGATAAGTGTTAAGGCCGAATAGGCCATAAGAAATAAAGGTCAAAACTTGATTTTGGTAATTGAAAGAATGATTGAGTGTTATATGTGAAAATCTTTGATTTTGCTTGATTGGATTGTTGTTTTGGTTCGAATTAAGGAATAAAAGAAAAGGGAATTAAGTCGATTGATATAAGTGATAGTATGCACGTAAATGTTTGGTTGTAAATGGGTCTAGTACTCGTAAAAGAGTCGTGTTAGTTTGATTTGAGAAATAGCCAAGGTCAAGCGAGTACGCTTTGATTGCTAGGTATATAAGGATATAAAAACTTCGAGAAAGGATTGTGCTATGTGCTATGTGCTGTGTGCTTATTTGTATAAGCTATATTCGTATGCTCGAGTCAAAGATATAATCGAGTTATCGTATAGAGAGATCGTTCCGGGAAAGAGAGTTGGGAATCTAATTAAGATTTTTGGTTTTTATTGTAGATTCGGAACGTGAGGGCATTCGGGCTAGGAAAGGGAAAAGTATACTAGGTGGCAGTAGTTCAACCCTCAGGAAAGCAATTTCAGGCAAGTAACTCTGATTACTTGTGTAAATGATTATAAAGGAAATATTGTTCATACCATGTAGAGTATGGAACTGTTAAAGTATAAAACCCTTGCTTTATGAAACCCTGATATTGATTTGAAGTACCCTTTGTTCTTGATAACCTGTTATTGATAATCCTATTGATTTCACCCGTTGATAATCTGCCTTTCTGTTTAAGATTCCTATAATGCCATGAATCATATTGAACCTTTAAATTATCTTGGATAACTCTGTTAATGATACCCTGTTTCTCTTGATCGCCCTAATGATCCCTAAGTTATTTCTGATCCTTCAAATTTAGTGCCTTGTTATCCTTGATACAGAATTCTTGAGAATTGTTCTTTGTGTATCTTTGATTCACTCCCTGAACTTTGTTTCTTTAAAATCTGATTAAGAATGAGTTTCGACTTGAAAGAGTCCGAATGATTTCAAAGGCATGGTAATGATAAAATGAATTTTAGAAAACCTATTATTTTCCAACTCAAGGTTTTCCAAATGAATTCTTGATGGATTGGATTGAGACGTAAGAGGCTAGTGGGACTAGTCCAGTCATGGTAAGATGCTAGTCGGACTAGTCCAATTTAAGGCTGAAATTATGCCGAATGGTACCTTAAAGACCGGAATGGAGGTCGATACGGGCTGATCACCCGTATATAATGAAATGGAAAGATAAGTGATCCAATCAAGGGTTCTAAATGATTATTTAAGAAAGGGAACTGAAACTTTTATTCAGTAAATTGATTTTTTTTTAAATGAAAATGGTTTATACTATTTTGAAAAGAGTTGATTATGTTATTGTGGAGTTGTTTAAAGCTCAGAACCCTATCCCTAAAATTGTTGATCATATGAATGATTCTATATCTTGCATATTGTTGCTTTCCTCTATCGAAAGATCTATTTTGATTCTATAATAAATTGTGATGAATGTCGGCTTTTGTCCTGTTTCGAGCTTTGTTTCCTTGAAAGCCCAACTATTCTTCGGATACCCTTTCCTTATCTCAAAGAAAACAAAAAAATAAATACATGGAAATCTGCCACCTAGATTAGCTAAAAAAAAGAATGCCCTAGTTTGTTCAAAGTATATTGAGAATTGATATTGTAGAACTGCTATATAGTTACTTGCTGAGTTTTCTACTCACTTGTTTTGTCTTAATCTAACCATGGTAGTTAAGCAAGAAGATGGCCAGGCTTAGGCGCACTGCTCGTAAGAGCGTACCTGGTGGTCCCTACCGTGTTGAGGGCTTCCAGTTGCCAGAGCAGGTAGTATAGGTTATGAGTGAGCTCGCGCCTAGAAAGTGGTGTTTAAAGATACAATGGGTTATCTGTCGGTTCCCAGCCGGAATCGATATTGATTATTTAATAATATTTTGGATTTGTAAGTTATACTCTGTGATTGGTAGTTGTAATCTTGTCTCATACTTTATCCTGTTGATCCTGTTAGTAGTTAATCAGGGTTTATGCATATTTAATTAATAGATTAGAAGTGTGTGAGTCCTCATTTCCTAACCCCGAGATTGAGGTCGTCACAACCCTTATCCATCGAGTTTAGTCATCCGTCGATATACTACTTGCTAATAAAAGTCAATTATTTTTCTGGAATACTTTATGACTCGATGGATATCAATTTATCCTCATCCGTCGAATTGTCTAAATCTCAGCCGTTAATTCCCTGAACATTATCCATCGAGTATACTTACAGTTTGTAAGCATTACACGATGAATAATGGGTGGAATTTTTACAGTTTACTTTTAAACGGCTATTTTAGGAAATTTCTATTGGTTAATTTAATTTTCTTTATTATTTTTGTCAGTTATTTTTGAGATAGTATAAAAGCTTATTTCATTCCAATTATTTTCTTTTATCATTCTCAAATTCAACTGCTTTTATTTCATTCTCTCTCAAGCAAATATTCTCTTTTTCTTCAAGCTTTCTTTCTCTAACAATGGCACCTGTAGTAAAGATTATGTCTCAAACTAGGTTCATTTATGAGAAGAACAACTTCACTGCATTGGTCAATAAGGGTATTCAGCAATCAGAGGACTATCACAAGATGATGGACTTTGTGAAGAACTGCAAGCTAAATTACGCCATGCTGGAATCACCCACAATCTTCTGTGAAGTTGTTGAAGAGATGTGGACCACTACAATCTACAACTCTACTGACAAGACCATCACTCTAACCATCAAAGGTAATGAATTCTGTATCAATAGTGATATGATAAAAGCATGCTTCAAAATTCCTGATAATAATGTGACTTCACCACATAATGACACTGATATTATCAATATGCTTAACTCCATGCATTATGCACTTCCTACTACTAAATTAAGTGATATTAGGAGATTGGGTCTTAGGAAGGAGTGGAGTTTCTTGTGTGATGTTGTTACTAAAGTTTTCTCTGGAAAAGTCAGTAATTTTGATTTTGGTGAACATTTCCATGCTATACATGCTAGTTACAGATAAATTTTATAACTTCAGTGACCTTGTCTTGATTGAGTTAGGTTTCAAACTAGGTGAGTTAGCTAAAAGAGGAAAGAATGTGTATTATGCTAGATTTTTCATGTTATTGGCTAACCATCTCTGTCAAGAGATTGTGCTTGAGAACCCAAACAACAAACTGGTTTGTTGGGTTCAAGAGAGAAGACTCATTGTAGATTTGAACAGAGCCAACCATCACAGGGATGTGCCAATGTTCTATTTTCCTGTAATGCAGACACCTCAGGTAAGTGAGGTAAATTCATCCATTCCTACTAATATTCCAACCTCCACTATTTCTTTGACTTCTGGAGTAGCTATGGCAACTGTGTCAATGACCAAACAGTTGCCTACCAAAGCCTCCAAACCATCTTCAATTTCCAAATCTAAATCAAAGAAAACCCCCTCTAGTATCTCTCAAAAGGTACCAGTTGAAAAATCCACCAAAACCAAAGAGGGGAGTGTGAAAGAGGGTAAGTTAGGTGAGGGAAGGGGTGAACATCAAAGAAACCCCAAGAATAAGGTTGGAGAGTTGAGTGAATCCCAGCCTAGCCACAATGCAGTTTCCCAACAAACTGTAGTGCTTAAAAAGGATAAAAGCTCACTTCTAGCTGCATCATCCCAAAAGGATGCAGTTATTGAACAAAGTTCTCAGCCAAGAGCACAGGCCAAAAGGGTTAGGGACACAAGCTCACCCCAAACTTACACAAGAAAGAAGAAATCTAAAACCTCTGGGGATGCACATGGCACACACAGTGCAAACTGGTGCTAAAGACACAGTCCTTGCACTTTCTCAAATTCAGTTTGATGTGGCTCCAATAAATGTGGAGTCAGAGCCAAAATCTCTAATAATATAAGCATCTTAAACACCATACTCACCAACAAACTCTCTGGAAGTGGATATGATAAACACTTCAATTCCGGATTCCCCTTCTTTAACTCTGTCGGGGAAGCCAAAATCTAGTGCAAGTGAGCATCATCTTTTAAATGATTTGTTGGCTCACTTGCCAATTCTTTCTGATTCTATTGTGATATCTGTGCCTCAGATATCTTCAATCAACACAGAGTCAACAATAGTTTCTCTTCCCACCTCATTCATTTCTACTCTCTCGATGGATATTGCTCATCCGTCGAGTAGTGATTGTATCCCGACGGATAAGCCTAACAGCAGTTATCCGTCGGATAGCATTACCATTCACTCGACGGATATCACTTATCCATCGAGTATCTCTGCACAACTTCAAACTTCAATTATTTCAAGTGCAGGAGATTTAGTGGTTGTATAGTCACTCTTAAGACTGAGAGAGAAGAGTGTATTGAGTGAGAGGCTGGGTTGCTCCCAGGCAAAAGGAGAGGAAAAGAGTGAAAATCAGCAATCCATTTATTCAGGATTGGCAAAAGTGAGTGAGAGGAGTCCCACCTTAGTAGGTGAAGGTGAGGGTGTGAGGGGGGGGGAGCCAGGGTGAGACCCTGATGCAACAAAAGAGAGATTATGAGAGAAAAGCAGGTACAGGAGAAATAAGGGTGGATCCAGCCATTGCTAGTGAGTCAATGATTGTGGATGATGCTGAAAAGGAAAGACAATTTCAGCAACATTACAAAGCTGTAATTGATAACATTTCCTTGGATGCTGACACTTTTACTCATCCTGTATCAACCTATCAATTGTTGGCTGCTCAGGGCAATGTGGAGGCAGAACAGACTTTGAACTTAGTACACACCTCAGCATCTCTTCAAAGAGATAAAGCTGCTGTCAATAGGATGCCTTCCCAAGCTGGTGAGCCATCTGAAGAATTTGAAGTAAATTCTAATGATGATGACTCTATTTCTTTGGATGGAAGCATGAACTTAGGGGGAGATGAAGGCCCAAGTTCTATTTCAGATTTACCTGAATAGGCATGGACAAAGGAATTTACACCAGGACAATTTGGTGTATCCTTGGTTAAGCAAGTTATGGCTATTCAAAAGGCCCTTCAGGAAACTTCAGATGCTGGTACCAAGGCTATTCTTCAAGCTCACCTAGACTCTCTACATCTCATGAAGATCCAGCAGTTAAAACATAATCTGAGTGTGGATGAACTCAAAAAGGATATAGCTGACTTGAAGACCTATAATTCTGAGAAGCTGGATTCATTCATGCCATATGGTACCATACAGGATCTATTACTAAGACTGAGGAGAGAATCGGATTCTGAAAAGAAGCTGGCCAAGCTGGAAGATAGAATTCAAGTTATTGAGAATTCAGTGGCTACCCTTCTTCAAAATCAAAAGACTCAGACAAATCTTCTCATGTAACTGGCTAAAGCACAAGGCCTAACTCCTCAACTTGATGATAACAAAAAGGGGGAGAGAGAATCAAGTAAGGGGGAGAAAGGACCAAGTAAGGGGGAGAAACTTCAAGTACAAATCAGCAAAGTAATTGTACCTTCAATTACTGTATTCAAGCCACCAGTTGCAGATGGTATAGATCTGATTCAAGCAGCAGCAGCAAATTTGAAAGTTGCTGAGAAAGAAAAGTTGAGTTTGATCAATTGGGAGAAGATTGATGAGGAGATACAGAAAAAGTTTGAACTTGTCAATGAGCCAGTTAAGTCAGCCATCCATCACTCTCAAGTCAAGAAAATCAGTGTGAATGAGATGAGCATGAATTATCTGGAAAGAGAATAATCTTCCTGCATCAAGTCTCCAAAGGCTGAAACAATTCTTAAACCAAGGGCAAATTATCCAAAATCATCTTTGAAGAACACCTTGGACACTGTGTATGAGACACCCAAGCCTGATGAGAAGAAGCTTCTATCAAGATCAATTGTCTTCTATAAAGATCCAGCTGATTCAGCTTCAAAAAGGAGAATTGCTAAGATATTCAGAAATGGAAAGGAAATTTGTGTGGTAGCTGGACATCCACAATTTGCTCAAGCAAAGAGAGAAGAAAAAGCCAGATTGAAGTAGGAAAAGAAGCAAGCTGCTCTAGATGCAAAAAAGTCTAAACAAAAGAAAGAGCAGATTGCCATCTTTGCCAAGCTATAGGCTATGAATTCATCTCAACAAATTCCCTCACAACCATCTGAAGCTGCTGAATCAAAGAAGGAAATTGAAGAACAAAAGAAATCTCAAAGGAAGAAAGAATTGGCTAGAAGAACAAAAAGGAAACTGGATATTATTGACAAAGAATTGGAAGATCAATTTCCTAAGGTACCCACACCAGCTACAACTCAAGCATCAAAGCCCTCTGTGGCATTTGAAGATATAAGGGTGGTGGATCCCTACAGTAATATTCATGGTGAACCTATTGTGCCCAAGGATGAGCTAATAGAGTGGGACAAAATACCAATTCCTGACTTCAATTTACCAATCCTTAGCAAGCCAAAAAGGACAAAGTCAAGGGCAGTCAAGAAAATGAAGCTGTCACCACTCAAATCCAAGTCAGTAGTTAAAGCTCAACCCAAAGTCAACAAGGGAGACTACTTGTACCTGTGTGACATCAAAGAATTTTCAGATCTAAACCTCTATCTGGATGAACTGGATGAAGTGAGGGGAATTGATGCATACAGGAACCTACCTGAAAGATTAGTGTTCAAGTACAAAGGAGGAAAGGAGATTGTGTGGCCTCTTCACAGGATTCTTCAAGAGAGCCAAGCTGTACTGATTAAAGTTTATTCATCCTTCAAGAAGAACTTTGGGTTCAATGTAACTGCAAAGAGACTAGTATTGAAGAAGATTGAAGAACTAAGGAGTATTAGAGCTAAAGATGCACTCACAAAGACTCTAATCATCCCATACACAGGGAGAAGAGTGCATCTAAGGCCCTACTGGCTGATGGAGTTCATAGATGACAAAGCTGTGAGAAGATTCTTCAGATTAGAAGACCAATTGAGTATCTCTAGCAATGAGACTCTCTTGGAAATGCAAGAAAAGCTAGATCTCTCAGAATCTGATGAACTGGAATTCCACAGGCAGCTCCAAAATCAGATTGATGAAAACAACAGAAAGCTTGGAAGAAGGTCCAGACTTTGAAGAAACTAGAAAAATCTGCTCAGGCTAGAGGAGCATCTTGAAATGACTGTGAGCCAAACTTTGCACATTTTGATTAATTGAAGCACTTTCAGTATTATCTACTTATCTTTAATGTAGTATGATGACTATATCGACGGATGATGATTACATCAATGGATGACGATGTCATCGACGGATGTTGATAATCGATGGATAATGATATCAACAGATGATGATGTCAATGGATGATAAAATCAGTATTTGTCACATCAATTGATCTTTGAAAAGGAAAAGGAAACAGGAACTCAAGGCGGTGAAGGACTTTATCTCAGAACCAATTGTATAGGTTCCCGTGTTGTTAATAGAATAGGATTCCTTATACATTGGTAGTTGTGCTCTATATAAGCACAAATTAGGTTCATGCTATAAGCATTGCACCATTGTTATATCTTTCGCATAATCCAGCAGCTCTCAAGGATATTTTTCATCCTTTCGAGAGAGTAAGATTGTAATAAGTTTTATCAGTTAATATAAAAATTGTTGATTCTATTGAAGCTTTGTTGAATTGATTGTATTAACTGTATTCACCCCCCCCCCCTCTACTGTTGATTAAGGTCCTAACATAATTACCCCACTTTGTTATTATAGTTATCTGTATACCATGGAGGCAGCAGGGTGCACCTCTTCAATTAGTTTATATAGCCTGCGAAAGCTGACATATCTTGGTTCAAATATATTGCAGGAACATGTAGATGATTTAACACTTCATGTAGTTCTATAGTAAAGACTGACATTTTCTTAATTTTCTGAATTCCCAGGCACTATTTCATGCCTTGTATCATTTTGAAATATTACCATAAGCCCTAGCATATCATACTCCATCTAAATGTCTTTAGGTTCATAATGACTCGATAATTATCAAACTATTAAATTTTCCTTGCATAGCTTAATTAAACTGATTATACTTGGATATCACACAAGTTTGAGATGATACATGAAAAGAAAGCCCATATAATCAACTTTACTTAATATCTTCTGGTACAGAGCCATATCAGATAATTCAGGTGAATATTTAGAATTATTGTGCATATGTTGTGTACTTTATGGTTTCATAAACAAAACATCTAAGTAGATTTTACTTAGTGAAATAATGTAGCACTCGACGGATAAGAATTATAGTCCCGACGGATAACTCATTATAGTCCCGACGGATGTTAACTAATTATCCATCGAGTGAGTAGCTTATGTAATAATAAGTCTGTAGCACAGTTCTGTATACATCTTTGTATAAATTCTGTAGTAGCCTATAAGTCATGTTGACTTTAACTAGATATGCAGAATAGGCTGATTAATTGTATATAAATGATGTCTTGTAATTCTGCATAAGTGAAATCAAGTCAAGTGCCAAAATAGCTACCGACGGATGATTAACAAAGCCATCAACGGATGATCAAATGACTATCAACGAATGTTCAGTATAACAGTCGACGGATGATCAATGAAGTCATCAACGGATGTTCAGAAAGTCGACGGATGATCATATATCCAACGGATGTTCATAAAATCCAACGGATGATTATATAAAGAATTCAAACAGCAGTTGAACAGTGAAAGTTGAGCACAGCCGTCGAGATGTATACAAATCTACTGTAGAAGCCCATTAACTGGGTAATAGAGGACGAAAAGCAGCAAAGCTTAAGTCTGATAGTTTTTATATTTATTCAGTCTTTTTGACTTTTTAGTCTTGGTAATATATAAACCAAGAACGTAGCAAATAGAAATACAAGTGTTGAGACACAAAAACAGAGAAATCTTTGTAAGCAAAATCCTTAGCATTTCCCTGTATTCTCAGCAGTTCGATTTGTAAGCAGCTGTGAGCATTCTTGCACACAGAGTCCTCTCGATATATAATATATATCTCTGGTGGAATTGTTTAAATCCACCAGAAAGTTTTTAAAGACTCTTGTTTTTAATTACTTATGTTTTGATTCAATTAAGTTTCTATTCCGTATTGTGTTAATTAAAACATTTATATCTATATTTGAGTTGAACATTTTATTCCGAGAAAAAGGTTCAAGAATTCCATTCAACCCCCCTTCTGTAATTCTTGCTATATTGTTAAGGGAATTCAATTAAAAACACTGAGATGCAAAAAGCAACTAAATACCTTATATATGAGAATGTAAGAACAAAACACCCAAACTGAAACTTCTGAACTAATCAAGAGCGGACCATTACTATTTGTCTTGCAGAAATCCCCCAACAAAAAGTTTTGAAATATCCAACTACAACAAGGTCACATTTTTTCTGAAATCATATAAGTTATGATAAAACCCTTCAATTGAAGCAAGGGTCTCTTTGTATTTAAGGAATATTTTCAGCCTTGTATCCCAAAGCGGTATATATTTGAAGTCTTTTTTCCTGTAGTCATACAAGAAGAATTTATTATGATATTATTTTCCTCTACCATAAAGCATCAATGTAATATATGATAGATGATGTCAAAGATTACTGGAGCTAACAATGTCATTAGCATCTCTGATCATAGTATGAAGCAAATCAAATGGACACCTGATCTGAGTAGAAGATTAATGAACAATTATTTTCAGTAATCAGTTAAGCTTGTGGTCAACCCTAAGTAAGTTGTACTGTTATCTAAATTTGTATTTTGTACTTGTAACACTTAAAGTCTGTAAAAATGCAAAGGAGCAGACTGGAGTCTTTTTCCTAAAATAGTATCAAGCCTAAGGATTCTATCAGGAAGAAGATCAAGAAGATCATGCCTCAGAAGAATTTTGAAGAAGCTTGGAGTTGAATAAATCTGTTTGGAGAAAAATATTCTAAGTCAAGATCTCTACAAGTCACAGATTTAATGTTATAAGAGAAGTCATTCGAGAATTCCAGAGAGTACCGACGGATAAGCAATATCTACTCGATGGATGAGCAATATCTACTCGACGGATGAGCAATATTTACTTGATGGATGAGTTATATATCTATTCGATGGATGATCAATATCTGCTCGATGGATGAGCTATAAATCTATTCGACGGATGAGCAATATCCACTGGGAGTAGAGAAGTCAGGAAAGCTACTCGAGAACTCAAGAAGATATCGACAATCCAATTTTAAAGAACTGAAGATTGGAGATATCGACAAGTCATTCCATCACTAGAGAACTCCGAGTTATCGATAAGTCATAGTTAAGATGTGAAGACTAGAGATCTCAACAAGCTGAAGACCTCTACAAGTCAAACTCAATATGGAATGCTAGAGATCTCGGTAAGCCTATGTACTTATTGAGTTGTCAAGTGTTCTATTAATTCAAACTGGAGATCTCGAAGTACAGTCTCAAAGTACAGATTTGCAGATCAGTTTAATATCTAAGATAAACAATCAACAAAAAATTTAACAACTGGATTGAAAAGTCTACAAAAAGCAGCTTGAAGAGTGTGCAAGATCAATGGAAAAGATTAAGTGACAGAGGAAGATTAAAGTAAACACGGGATGCTAAAGATATGCTAAGCCATAAATGGAAGATCTGCTTTTCTATAAATAGAAATGACAAGTGACAGTTTAGAAAAACTAATAGCATGTTTATTATCCACTGTGTAAAACAGCAGTTAACTGAGTTATAAAGTTAACACTAGTCCTCTAGTTAGATGTAACAATTTAGATCAAATCTCTTGTATCACTCTCAAGAAGAAGCTGAGCTCTTTAACATCAAAGAGTTTAGAAATTTTGTAGCAAAAAAGTCTTAATTTTTAATATAAAAATTAAGTGAGTTTTGAAGATTTGTGTTCTTTATTTTATGCAAGTTTAAATTTTGCATGAACACTTTTCTATATAAGATTTAATTTACTTTGTTCAACCATTAACTTTCAAGAAAAGCCTAAAATCAGAAAAAGACATTCACCCCCCCTCTGTGTGATTCATTACCTAACAAGTGGTATCAGAGCCAAATCTGAAAGTAAACAGATTCAAGATCTTAGAAGAATGAATACACGGAAAATCAGTTACATCCAAATTCCTACCTTTGACAAAGCTAACTAGGGACTCTTTGGAAAAAGAAAATGATGTTGTTTATCAAGATGGCCAATCCATTCTATATTCATATCCTCAAGAATGGACCATTCATTCCTGTGGTAAGAGTTGAGGAATCTATAGATGGAGACATGGTCATACCAGCTCATTATGCTCCTAAATATCCAGCTGAGTATTCTGACCCTGAAAAGGAGAAAGTCTCCCTGGACAACAGCTTGCAATTGATATTGATTGAGTCACTTGACAATGTGATGTACAACAATATTGTTAACTGTGACACTACCAATCAAATATGGGAGAAGATTAAAATACTCTGTGAAGGAACTGAGGAGGTTAGATCTAATCAAAGAAGGGTATTGATTTCACAGTATGAGGGTTTCATGGCTAAGCCCAAGGAAAGCATTACTGATGTATTTGAAAGATTCAATAAGCTGATAAATGACTTGCAGCTTCATGACAAATATTATGAAGCTGAAGAGGTGAATCTAAAGTTCTTGCTTACTCTCTCTGACCATTTGGAACAAAAAATATCAGCAATCAGGGAAGGGAGAGACTTGAGCAGGATAACTCTGGAAGTTCTATATGGAATTCTCAAAACCTATAAACTAGAGATGATTCAAAGACAATCATTGAGATCTGGCCAAGGACATGTTGTAGATGGTTCAAGGGCTTTAATAGTAAGTGAAGGCCAAACATCTAATGATGAATCAAGATCTCATATCCCAGTTGCCTCAACAAGTGAGCAGAAAACAATTGATTCACTAAAGCAAGTCATACTAGAGTTGGAAAAGGATGAGTTCTATACTCTTGAAGAACTGGATAAGCTAGATCAGTCAATGGCCTATCTGGCTAGAAAATTCTCTAACATTAGAGTAAGGAAGCCAAGATACTTCAAAAGTAAAGCACAGTCCTTTAACAAAGATAGCAGTTGGAAAGAGAAATAGAAGTACAATTTTGATAGCAAGAGTGGTTATAAAACTGGATTTGTTGACATATCTAATATAAGGTGCTTCAATTGTGATGAACTAGGCCACTTTGCTACAGAATGCATGAAACCCAAGAAGGCAAAGAAAGATAAAGCGTATCTTGAACTTGAAGCAAAGTATGAAGCTCTTCTGAAGAAATAACAAAGCAAAGCTTATATTACAGAAGGTAAAAGTTGGGATGACTCTAAAAATGATGAAGATGAAAAACTAGGAAACTATGCACTCATAGCCTTGGAGGAAGGAGAGTCATCCTCATCTAAATCACAGGGCAAAGTGAAGAAAGTCATATGGATCATTGACAGTGGATGTTCCAGACATATGACAGGTGATAAGGCCCTGCTATCACAGTTTGAGGAGAAAGCTGGCCCATTGGTGACCTTTGGAGACAACATTAAAGGATTCACAATGGGATATGGCAAGATTGTTTCTGAAAATGTTGTCATTGATGATGTAGCACTAGTAGCTGGTCTTGAGGTAAATCTTCTCTATGTTAGCCAATTGGCAGACAAAGGCTTTGAAGTTTTATTCAACAAACAAGAATGCACATTTATCAGCAAGAAAACTGGTGAAAGTGCTCTGAAAGGAGCATGGAAAGGAAGCTTGTTTGTTACAGACTTGGACTCAATAAATAAGGATGATATTTGCTACTTCTACACCAAGGCATCAGAAGAACAAAGCAAGTTATGGCATAAGAAGCTGTGTCACTTGAATTTCAAGGCAATTAACAACTTAGTCAAAAAGGAGTTAGTGAGAGACATGCCCAAGCTGGAGTTTGCTCAAGTTGAAGTCTGTGAATCTTGTCAGAAAGAAAAGATGAAAAAATCTAGTCACAAGTCAAAAACTGTGAATTCTATTAGCGCACCTTTACAGCTTATTCACATGGACTTGTTTGGGCCAGTAAATGTCTTATCAATCTCAAGGAACATATATGCACTTGTGATAGTGGATGATTTCTCAAGATACACTTGGGTAGAGTTCATGTACTCTAAAGATGAAACTCCACATATCATAATTGAGCACATCAAGAAGATAGAAAAACAGGTTGAGGATTACAATTGTGTGAAAAGACTGAGAAGTGACAATGGAACAGAATTCAGGAATGCTACATTAAGTGAATTCTGTAAAGGCAATGGCATTGTTCAAGAGTTCTCAGCTGCCAGGACACCTCAACAAAATGGAGTAGTTGAGAGAAAGAACAGAACTTTGGTTGAAGCTACTAGAACAATATTGCAAGATGCCAAATTTCCAATAAGTTTCTGGGAAGAGGCTATCAACACTGCATGTTATACTCAGAACAGATATCTCATTAATAAGGCATATGGCAACTCACCCTACTCAATCATGTCCAAGAGAAAGCCTACTGTAAAGCATCTTCATGTGTTTGGAAGCAAGTGTTATATTTTGAAAGACAACTCTGAATATGTGGGAAAATCTGACTCAAAGGTCTTTAAAGCAATTTTTCTGGCATATTCAATGGAAAGAACAGCCTACAAAGTCTATGTGACTGATCAAAAAAAGATCATGGAAAGCATAGATGTGACCTTAGATGATGACAAGTGTCCAGGCTTGGAATGCCTTGATGATAATGAAGTTGAAGCCCTTGCATTTGAAAACCTCAACATTGATAGTGATTCTGATGGAGAAGTTGAAGTTATTGCAAAACAAATGATGAATGAGGAGATTACTGAACAAAAAAATCATGGGAATGGAAGCTCATCTCAAACACCTGAATTTGATAGCACAAACTCAGGGGGAGTAAGAGAAGAAGGATCTACTAGTCACACCAATAATGAAGAAAATGATGAAGGCACAAGTCAACAAACTCACACAAGGAAGTGGGATAGAAGTCACTCCTGAGAAGCAAATATTGGTGATCCTACTGCTGGTGTGAGAACTAGAAGTGCAAGTGCAAATGAGTGCATGGATGCATGTTTTCTGTCTCTAGTAGAGCCTAAGAAAATTGATGAAGCTCTATTAGATCCTGACGGATATCTGCCATGCAGGAAGAGCTAAATTAGTTTGAAAGAAGCAAAGTCTGGAAGTTAGTTCCTGCACCAAATAACAGAAGCATTATTGGAACAAAGTGGGTGTTCAGGAATAAAATGGATGAAAATGGTATAGTTACCAGAAACAAAGCAAGGTTGGTCGCAAAAGGCTACTCACAAGAAGAGGGGACTGATTATGATGAAACTTTTGCTTTTATTGCAAGACTTGAAGCTATAAGAATCTTTCTAGCATTTGCTACACATTCAAATTTTAAAGTTTATCAAACGGATGTCAAAAGTACCTTTCTAAATGGTGAGCTAGAAGAAGAAGTTTATGTCCAGCAGCCTCTTGGCTTTGAGGATCCAAAATTTCCAAATTTTGTATATAAGTTACTCAAAGCTCTATATAGACTAAAACAGGCACCTAGAGCTTGGTATGATACACCATCATATTTCCTATTGAAGCATGGTTTTACTAGAGGAACCATAGACAAGACTCTCTTCTACAAGAAACATGGTGAAGATATGATCCTAGTTCAGATCTATGGGGAAGATATCATCTTTGGTTCTACTAATGAGAAGCTGTGCCAAAGATTCTCCTAGCTTATGCAAAGTGAATATGAAATGAGTATGATGGGGAAACTGCGTTACTTCCTTGGACTTCAAGTCAGCCAAAGAAATGATGGTATCTTCATCAGCCAAACTAAATATGTCAAGGATCTTTTGAAAAAGTTTGGAATGGTTCATTGTTCTTCTGCATCTACACCTATGTCTACTACAACAAAATTGGATGAGGATAAAAAGGGAAAGAGTGTAGATATCTCAAGCTACAGAGGGATGATTGGATCATTGCTTTACTTAACAGCAAGTAGACCAGACATCATGTTTACAACATGTCTATGTGCAAGATTTCAAGCCTGTCCGAAAGAATCACATTTGATGGCTGTAAAAAGGATTTTCAGATACTTGAAGGGGACTCCTAACTTGGGATTATGGTATCCTAAGGGAACTAGTTTTGAAGCTGTTGGATACACAAATACAGATTTAGCTGGATGCAGGGTTGACAGAAAGAGTACCAGTGGAAGTTATTAATTTCTTGGACAAAGACTTATATCTTGGTACAGCAAGAAATAACAATTTGTATCAACTTCTACAGCTAAAGCTGAATACATAGTTGTAGGAAGTTGTTGTGCTCAAGTGCTTTGGATTAGAAATCAGCTAATGGATTATGGCCTAGTTTTACACAAAATTCCTATCATGTGTGACAATACTAGTGTTATATGTAACACCCCCAGATCCGAGGTCGGGGATCCGGGTCATCAGGGTCTTTCTTTCCACAATATCACTTAACTTGATTAATAATAAATAACCTCATGCTGTGACCCCACACTAACACACACCACAACCTGTTATAGTCTCAGAGATGAAATTGAAATAAGTACAAGTCCTTGAATCCACAATTTAAAAGTTATTACAACCCAAAATGATTACTTGATAAGTTTACAGTTAATTGCCATTATCTGCCACAAGTTGTAATTATACATAATTGGTTCCCAAAAGTAGAATGCCTGATCTACCAATAGATCTACCTCTGCAGCTATAGCAGCTACAACATCAACGGGGAGACGCGGGACGCTTCCCACGCGCTTGCGCTGGGTCTGCTTGAGTCTGGCCATCTTTTCTAATTGTTGTTGTGTGATGAAGAAATGAAGCAAGAGTGAGAATTACAGCTCGCAAGATAATATATAGTGTAAACAATAATGCCAGTATCTAAATGGATAACTTACTGGAAACCTTTATCAAGTGTAAGGTAATTACTTACTGGATATAAGCTTAAAGGAAGATGAAGTTACCAATTACTTCACTATACTTATACCATTTTATAAAACTACTTGAACTACCATTGTTCAAAGTATTATAGGTTTCAAAAGGTCATCCCATAGATGAGACCACAAGTTAAGACTTGAATAGATTCAATCTTTGAAATATTATTGAATGAAATGAAGTTACGAGATACTTTATTTAGTCCCGATATATATATTGTGACGACTGAGAAATTTTGCGTCATAATTAAGTAAATAAAGAGTGTGTTATGTGATGTGATTATAATTATGTGATTAAGTGATGATTATTTGTCTTATCTGTATACTAGAGTTTAGGAGGGTGGATAAAAATGTTCCAATTTAAAGAGTCAGCTTAGAAGTTAAGCTGTGGTGTCGGGCCGTCAGGTAGAACGGAACTCGTCCTAATATGGAGTTAAAGAATATAAAATATGAATTATGTGATTGAATGAATTAACGAGTAAATAAAGTATTTCGTCCTAAGTGACGTGTTGATTGGTAAAGATATTGAGAAGCGTAATCAAAACGCTGAGCGTCGGGCCGTCAGGCTGAACGTGACCCGGTACGCGTAAAAGAGGATAAAGAATAAAGAAGGATGAATTTTATGATCAGACCTGAGTCGTTATGTGACTGTATATGTGTGATTGCTTGACTGTATGCATGATTGTGTGTTCTGTGTCAATTTTGTGAATTTTAAAGGAATTACGTGATTTAAATAAAGGTTTAATTAACCTTCGTGCATTTTTATAAAATCATTCGAGTAAGATAAAAACATGGGATTTGTTCTGTTATCTTCGTAAAGGTCCTAGAGACTTTTTAAAAATGATGAGTGAATTTAATTGTTGATCTTTGCATTTTTAAATTGATTTTATGAGAAAAATGTATTTATTAAAGCAAGTTTGCGAAATTCATATAAAATCAACCGTTCGCTCAAAAATTCATTATGAATAATGGATAAAAAGCTAATTTCAAGACCTACGTGTTAAAATTGTCATTTTCAATAATTCTCGACTTTCCAAGAGAGATATATTTTATATTTGAATTTTGTTGCATTTGAGTAAAAAGAAAAGGAATGAGTGAGTTAAAAGAGAGTTAGTAAATTACCAGATTGCCCTTGTTTCTAAGTGGTATATATAACCCACTTTCTTTTCTTTGATTTCTCTCGGTATATTGCCTCTCCCTCTCTAATTCCTTGAAACACTCCATGAATCTTCATCCTTATTCCATACAAGAGCTTTAATTCGTGTGCATGTGTGTGATTAAGCTTGCATGTCGATGTGTGTGTGTGTTGTGTGTGCTCGGTGTGTGTGTTCACCTGAGAACCACATGGTCCTTCTTGTTGTTGATTGATGTCATCTTGTTAAGCTTGATTATTTGCAAACCAATGATAGAAAAGATGTGCATGTTAGTTTATCTTGCGTAATTGACGAAATCGGGGGCTTCGTGGTTGGACACCCTCGAATGAGGGCACCACCGAGATGCCACCGTCACCGGTGATGAACTCCGGTGAACCGGTGGTGAGCTATGATGTTAAAAACTGAGCTCTAGAACCTTAAAATCATATATTTTTGTTTGCATGTGGTGTTTTGATTAAAAGGCCGAATGGCCCTTGTTATTTTAAGGAAATCAAGTTGATTGTACTGAAATGCATGAGTTATTGATTTAATGTTGAATATTGGTTGATTTGTGACTTAAAGGTTAAGGATATCAAGTTGCATGTTTTGTTTTTGAAAAACCCGAATGGTGTTAATCTTTAAAAGTTGTGGGTTTGAGTTAACTTGTTTAAAATGATGATGGATTGTTATTAGATTAAAAAGGAATGAAATTGTAGTTGCATGCTAAGTTTAGGTTCGAATTTTTTGTTAATAAGAAAGAAAATTGATTTTTGTGAGATAATTTTGGTAAACACTAAGTTTGTATGGCCTAAAAGTGATTGCATGCTAGTTTTAAAGAGGATCAAGATGTGCATGTCATTGATTTGTCTTTGAGGTGCAAATTTGAGTTTTGCCGAATGGGAATTGAGTTAAAAGGGACTAATTTGATGAATAAATGGATGCATGTTGTGATTTAGGATTGTGTTAAGAAACTTAGTTGGCTTACTTGATGAAAATGAAGTGTTTGATATAATGATAAGTTGAAATTGAATTGCATGCGAGCATGTATGTATAATTTGGTTCAAATTTTTATGATTAAAGGAAAGGAGGATGATTCTTTAATAGTTTTGAATGAGTTGTGTGCGTATGTGAATTAAAGTGAGTATTTGGTTGATTTTGTGTGATAAGGCCGAATAGGCCATAGGGATTAAAAGTCGAAGACTTGGTTTTTATGATCGAAAGGATGATTAAAGATGTATAAGTGAATATCTATGAATTTGTTTGCTTGATTATAATATGTGGTTCGAATTAAGGAACAAAAGAAAAGGGAACTAAGTTGATTGATTATAAAGAATATAAATGATAGTTGTGAACGTAATTGTTTGGTTGTGAATAGGTCTTGTACTCGTAATAGAGTCGTGTTAGTGTGATTTGAGAAATAGCTAAGGTCAAGCGAGTGCGCTTTGATGGTTAAGTATATAAGGATATAAAAACTACGAGAAAGGGATATGCTATGTGCTTTGTGCTATGTGCTAATATGTATAAGCTATATTCGTATGCTCGAGTCAAAGATATAATCGAGTTATCGTATAGAGTGATCATTCCGGGAATGAAAGTTGGGAATCTAATTAAGATTTTTGGTTTTATTGTAGATTCGGAGTGTGAGGGAATTCAGGCTAGGAAAGGAAAGGATTTACAAGGTGGCAGTAGTTCAACTTTCAGGAAAGCAAATCCAGGCAAGTAACTCTGATTACTTGTGTAAACAGTTATAAAGAGAATGTTGTTCATACCATGTAGAGTATTGAACTGTTAACATATGAAACCCTTGCTTTATGAAACCCTGATATTGATTTGAAGTACCCTTGTTCTTGATAACCTGTTATTGATAATCCTATTGATTTCACCCTTTGATAATCTGTCTTTCTGTTTAAGTACTTATTAAGCCATGGATTATATTGAGCCTTTTGATTATCTTTGTTAATCCTGTTTAATGATACCCTGTTTCTCTTGATCACCCTATTGATCCCTAAACCAATGTTGATCCTTCAAATTTAGTGCCTTGTTATCCTTGATACAGTATTCTTGTGAAATATTCCTTGCGTACTTTTGAATCACTCCCTGAACTTTGTTTCCTTAAAATCTGATTTAAGAATGAGTTTCGACTTGAAAGAGTCCGAATGATTTCAAATGCTTGGTAACGATAAAATGGATTTTAGAAAACCTATTTGTTTTTCCAACTCAAGGTTTTTCAAATGAATTCCTGATGGATCGGATTGGGACGTAAGAGGCTAGTGGGACTAGTCCAGTCATGGTAAGATGCTAGTGGGACTAGTCCAATTTAAGGCTGAAATTATGCCGATTGGTACCTTAAAGACCGGAATGGAGGTCGATACGGGTTGATCACCCGTATATATTGAAATGGAAAGATAAAGTGATCCAATCAAGGGTTCTAAGTGATTATTTAAAAGGGAACTGAAACTTGTTGTTCAGTAAATTGATTTTTGAAAATGAAAATAGTTTATATTGCTTTGAAAAAAGTTGATTATGTCATTGTGGAGCTTAAAGCTCGAGAACCCTGATTCTTGAAATTGGTGATCATATGATTGATTTTATATCTTGAAACACTGTTGCTTTCCTCTATCGAAAGATCTACTTTGATCCTAAAATGATTTGTGATGAATGTTGGCTTTCATCCTGTTTCGAGCCTTGTTCCTTGAAAACTCATTCTATTCTTCAGATACCGTTCCTTATCCCAAAAAGATAGAAATCTGCCACCTAGATTAATTAAAGTAGAATGCCCTAGTTTGTTCAAGCATATTGTGTTTTTGATATTATAGAACTACTATATAGTTACTTGCTGAGTTTTATACTCATTTGTTTTGTCTTAATCTAACCATGGCAGTTAAGCAAGAAGATGGTCAGGCTTAGGCGCACTGCTCGTAAGAGCGTACCTGGTGGTCCCTACCTTGTTGAGGGCTTCCGGTTGCCAGAGCTGGTAGTGGTGTTAATGAGTGAGCTCGCGCCTAGAAAGAGGTGTTTAAAGATACAATGGGTTATCTGTCGGTTCCCAGCCGGAATCGACATTGTTTATTTAATAATATTTTGGGTTTGTAAGTTATATTTTATGATTGGTAGTTGTAATCTTGTCTCATACTTTATCCTGTTGATCCTGTTAGTAGTTAATCGGGGTTTATGCATATTTAATTATTAGATTAGAGGTGTGTGAGTCCTTATTTCCTAACCCCGAGATTGAGGGCGTCACAAGTTGGTATCAGAGCTACAGGATCTAGTCCCTGAGACAAGTTAGGTTTTAAAAAAAAGGGGGGTATTTTTGGAATATATCTATATTGCGAGAGAGTTCGACTCATATAGAGTTGAGTTAGACTATTAGGTATAGTCTAAGGAAACTGTTGATTGGTAAAGCGAAAACTAGAGTTAGGGTGTGAGTTAGCTGGAAGCTTTATTTAACCCTAACATTGTTTCTTGGTTGCTGTTTTGTGTTTTCTCTCAGGATCCTAGTAGTGGTAGTGACTCAGACTCAGAGATTAGTTTGACTGGTACCCCTGTGGACCCTATTCCACCCTCTCCAGAGGAGCCTGTGTATGTTAGTTCAGACCCAGAGGAGGACCCTTCTGAGAGTACTGAGATCCCCATGCAGATTTCACCCTTGAGACCTGATTCAGAGACCCCTACCCTTGAGCCAGAGTCGGAGTTGCCTAAGACTGTTCCTGTCAGTGTTGGTGGCAAGTTAGCCCAGGATCGATACTTTGTGTACTCCCACATTCCTGAGTTGGGAGCTTTGGTGGATAGACTAGCCAGAGAGTCTAGGCAGAGTGCTTCTGTTATGGATGATGAGTGGCGAGTTCGGGTGAAGATGGTGGAGCAGGTTGCCAGGAGGAGATTGGATGAGGGACCATCCACTAGTGATGCTGATGCTGAGGCCCGGAGGCTGCATAAGATCATTCGCTGGATGTTGGTTGTGTTGAGAGAGATTCTAGATGATTAGACGGGACTGTTGGTTGAGCCCGTAGATTGTTGTTTTCAGCGCCGGTAGGCTTTGGGATACTTGGTCAAATGTCGGGATCCCTTTTTCATTTATCTTGTATTTCATACCAGTGTAGTAGTAGTAGTAGTTGGAAGTTAGGGGTAGATAGGGGGATGTTTTCCAGCTTTTCCTCTGTTTAACCCTGCTATTTATTGTACCTTGTTTCAGAACCTTAATATCCAAAATATTCTCTAAGTAACCTTTATTTAAATAATTCCATTGTGCACCTTGATTATCTTATAAACTGTTCCCAATGCCATGTTTTAATGCAACCATGTTTTCGTATAACCATGTTTAAAGATCATAAAACCCTATTCCGTGCCATGATAAAACAACACTGATATGAGAATTATGTAGTAATAGGATTGCATGTGCAAATTGGGTAAAACTTAAAACCCACAAAAGAGATTTCATAGAAACTGTTGTTAAATATATACATGCCATGCTATCGTATTGCTAAATAATTGCTCAATCAGGTTTGTAAGAAATGGCCAACTCACCAGATCACCAAGAAGAAGAAATTCCCACCCAAGACCCAGAAATAAACCCAGAAACCACCATGATGAGCAGACTTGGTCAGCTTTTGCAACAACCTGTGGCCCCAAAAGTTGGAAATTTCAAGCACTTTCAATCCGTTCATCCCCCAGAGTTCTTAGGTTTGCCAGACCCAATTAAAACGCAGTCGTGGTTGAGAGAGATGGAAAAAGCTTTTGAATTAGCCGAAGTTAAGGATGATAAGAAAGCTCAGTATGCAAGTTATTATCTGAAAGATGAAGCAAGTTTCTGGTGGGAGTCTTCAAAGGCGTTGTTGGAAGGCAAAGACTTATCTTGGGAGAAGTTCACTGAGATGTTTCTGGAAAAGTATTTGCCAAGTTACATGCAAGATCAGTTGGAGATGAAATTTTTGGATCTTAGACAGGAGGAAATGTCGGTAGCAGAATATGAGGTGAAGTTTTCAGAATTGGTAAGGTTCGTACCTGAGTACGTGAATACTGAAGTGAAGAAGGCTAAGAGGTTCCAGCAGGGACTCAAGCCGTGGATTCGGAGTCAGATAGCAATGTTGGAGATTAAGAACTATGCTGCCTTGGTTCAGAAAGCAATGATAGTGGAAGGTGAGCGGGAAGCTGCTCGAAGAGAAAATGAAGGAAGAAAGAGGAAGTTTGAAAGCTCTGAGCAAGAGCAAGGAAGCTCAAAGTTCAGAGGGAAGTTTGGGAAGAATGGTGGAGGTCAGAACCAAAAGTTCCAGAAGTTTAGACCCGGGAATGGAGATCAAAAGAACCGTCTCCAAAAAGCTGGACAACCGGGAAAGGATAGCAGGCCCCAGATGCAAGAATGCAGGAACCGTGGAAAGAGACACCCGGGGAGGTGTAATTAGCTGGACATAACATGTTTCAAGTGCAACCAGAAGGGGCATTATTCTTCAGAATGTTCAAATGGGATAAGGAAGCCTGATTTGGCTTGTTTCAAGTGTGGCAAAGTGGGCCATATGGCCAGGAATTGCAAAGAGCCTGTGCAGAAGGCTAATGTTCTCAGAATTGCTAAACCGTCGTCTCTCCCAGCACCATCAGCTCAAACCAGAGCTAGAACCTTTAACATGACAATGAAAGATGCGGTGCAAGAGGTGGACGTGGCAGCAGGTATGCTTGTTATAAACTCAGTAGAAGTAAAAGTTTTGATGGATTCTGGAGCAACTAGATCTTTTATCTCTGAAAGTATTCTTGATAAGTTAAATTGTGTTGCGTACCCTCTAGAGCCTAATTTGATTATAGAGGTAGCAAATCAAGAGAAAGTTGTTGTTAATAAGATTTGTCCCGATTGTGATGTGTCTATAGAAGGTCGGCAATTTTCTGCTGACTTAATTCCTTTTAAGTTAGGAGAATTTGAGGTTATACTAGGAATGGATTGGTTGTCAAACCATGAGGCGCAAATAGAATGTAAAAGTAAGAAGGTGAAATTAAGAACCAAGGATGGTGAGGAAGTGATATTTAAAGGAAAGAGGCAAGAGAAGAAATTTCTAACGGCTATTGAGGCAAGAAGATTAATACGTCAAGGATGCGAAGTTTATTTAGCTCATGTCGTGGACGTGGAGAAAGAATCTGTAAAGATCGACGATATTCTGGTAGTAAGAGATTTTCCGGATGTGTTTCCTGATGAATTGCCTGGACTACCTCCAGACAGAGAGATCGAGTTTACGATTGACTTGGCTCCTGGTACGGAACCAGTGTCGAAAGCTCCCTATCGTATGGCGCTGGTTGAAATGAAGGAATTGGCAGCTCAGTTGCAAGAATTGTTGGACAAAGGAGTAATCCGACCGAGTGTATCCCCATAGGGCGTACCAGTGTTATTTGTAAAGAAAAAGGATGGAAGTATGCGATTGTGCATCGATTACCGTGAGCTGAATAAGTTGACGATCAAGAATAAGTATCCTTTATCGCGGATCGATGACTTGTTTGACCATTGAAAGGAGCTTTGTGTTTCTCAAAGATTGATTTAAGATCTGGGTATCATCAGTTAAAGATTAAAGCGGAAGATATACCCAAGACAGCATTTCGAACGAGATACGGACATTATGAGTTTTTGGTAATGGCGTTTGGCTTAACGAATGCGCCAGCTGCATTTATGGATCTTATGAACAGAGTGTTCAAGCAGTATTTGGATAAGTTCGTTATTGTGTTTATCGACGATATACTGACTTACTCCAAGACGGAAGAAGATCATAAGGAGCATTTGAGGATTTCCTTGGAAATTCTGCGGAAAGAGAAGCTGTATGCGAAGTTTTCAAAGTGTGAATTTTGGCTAAGGAAGTGCAATTTCTTGGTCATGTAGTTAATAAAGAGGGAATTAAAGTGGACCCAGCCAAGATAGAAGCTGTAATGAATTGGGAAAAACCCAAGACTCCGACGGAAGTTAGAAGTTTTCTGGGATTAGCCGGATACTATAGAAGATTTGTGCAAGATTTCTCAAATATTGATGTTCCGTTGACAAAGTTGACGAAGAAGAACGAGAGGTTTGTTTGGACAGAAAAGTGTGAGGAAAGTTTTCAGGAGTTAAAGAAGAGATTGGTAACCACCCCAGTGCTGGTATTACCAGATGATAAGGGGAATTTGTGATATTCAGTGATGCTTCATATAAAGGACTTGGATGCCTGTTAATGCAATACGGAAAAATAATAGCATATGCGTCAAGGCAACTTAAGCCGCACGAGCAGAAGTATCCAACGCACGATTTGGAATTGGCAGCAATTGTATTTGCCCTTAAGATCTGGAGGCATTATTTGTACGGGGAAAAGTGCGAGATTTATACGGACCATAAGAGCTTAAAGTATATCTTTACTCAGAAAGAATTGAATATGCGACAAAGAAGGTGGTTAGAATTAATCAAAGATTATGATTGTGCGATAAACTATCATCCTGGAAAGGCAAATATGGTAGCTGATGCTTTAAGTCGAAAGGAAAAATTGAATATGTTAACGTCATCCAAAGAATTAATCAAAGACTTTGACAAGATGGAAATAGATGTGCAGACTCCAGAATGTGGAGGTGAAGCTATTTATGCAATGCTGTTTCAACCTGAAATTTTGGAAAAGATTCGATGCTGTCAAGAGCAAATGATGAGTCGTGAAAAGGATAAATTAACGGGAGAAGAAATTAAAGCTCAAAAGGATGGAAAAGGGATATACCGTGTTAACTCACGTATTTGGATACCTAATGTCGTAGAACTAAAGCACGAGATTTTGCAAGAAGCGCATGACTCTAGATTTTCAATTCACCCTGGAAGCACGAAGATGTACCAGGATTTAAAAGGAAATTATTGGTGGCCAAACATAAAAAAGGAAATTACGGAATGGATAAGTAAATGTTACACGTGCCAAAGATTTAAAGCGGAACATCAAAGGCCAAGTGGATTGCTTCAGCCACTGGACATACCTGAATGGAAATGGGAACATATTACGATAGATTTCGTGGTAGGATTACCTAAAACCAAGTCAAATCACGATGCGATTTGGGTGGTAATCGATCGATTGACAAAGTCAGCATATTTCTTGTCGATAAACCAAAGGTTTTCATTAGAGAAGTTGGTCAAATTGTATCTGGATGAGATCGTGATGCGTCATGGAGTTCCTGTATCTATCGTGTCTGATAGAGATCCAAGGTTTAATTCGAGATTTTGGCGACAATTCCATGATCATTTGGGAACGAAATTGAAAATGAGTACGGCATATCATCCGCAGACAGACGGACAAAGTGAAAGGACAATTCAAACGATTGAAGATATGTTGCGAACCTGTGCAATAGATTTCAAAGGAAATTGGGACGATCATTTGCCCTTAATTGAGTTTTCCTACAACTACAGTTATCACGCGAGTATTGGTATGCCGCCTTATAAAGCGTTGTATGGAAGAAAGTGTAGATCCCCTACTTATTGGGACGAAGTTGGTGAGCGCAAGTTAATTAGCCCAGAGCTAGTTCAGCAAACGAAAGAAAAGGTTGAAATGATTCAAAAGAGATTAGTTAAGCAAGAAGATGGCCAGGCTTAGGCGCACTGCTCGTAAGAGCGTACCTGGTGGTCCCTACCGTGTTGAGGGCTTCCGGTTGCCAGAGCTAGTAGTGGTGTTAATCAGTGAGCTCACGCCTCGAAAGAGGTGTTTAAAGATATAATGGGTTATCTGTCGGTTCCCAGCCGGAATCGACATTGTTTATTTAATAATATTTTGGGTTTGTAAGTTATATTTTCTGATTGGTAGTTGTAATCTTGTCTCATACTTTATCCTGTTGATCCTGTTAGTAGTTAATCGGGGTTTATGCGTATTTAATTATTAGATTAGAGGTGTGTGAGTCCTCATTTCCTAACCCCAAGATTGAGGGCGTCACATATATCCACATATATATCTCTTATACATTTCCTGGAAACCTCTGTTATGTAAAGTATGAACTGAGTTTGTGACATCCAATGAATTTTGGAAAGGAAAAGAATTTTGGCATAAACCCGATATATTGTTGATCAGGCAAAGATACCAATAAGTAACCATTTCTACTATAGATGGATGAATTCCTCGCCGGTCATCACCTTGGTCGCATTAGGACCTCGCGCTAGACCATTACCCGGCCACTCACACGTGGATGGACTGTCACCCAGCCTCTTACACCTTCATAGACCTTACCCCGGCCTGTCGCTTATGCCGACTCAATTAGATGACCTTACTTCCCGAACATTGGGCAAGTAATCAAATTGTTTTCTCAAAACAGCAACCTCGTTGTGAATATAAAATACACCACAGAGCCGGATCCCTAAGATTTTTGAGCGAATATTCAAGTCTCCTTCGAAAGGAATATCTTAAATTTGAAAACGAATTTTTGGGATCCGCTCTAACTTTTAAAATTATTTTGAAGACTCGAAAATATTTTTAAGAATGTTTGGAGTAATGCGGATTTAATGAAATAAATCAGTCCCGATATATTAGAAAATATCTGAATATTATTATTTAAATAATATTCCCATAAGGATAATCCTTATAAAAATAATTGAAGTAAAAGTTTTAAAACTCATACTTGAAATGAATAATAAATAACCAAAGATATACTTATACGAAAGTACGATCTTTATTTGAATAATCGAAAATGAGTTTGATTATCGAAACATTATTCTTTAATAAAATAAAGAATATTATTTACTAAATAAGCGGATCATAAGTTCTCGAATGAATATTCAAAATAATATTCACTAAATAAAATAAACGGAGTCATAAGTCCTCGAATGAATATTCAAAATAATATTCAGTAAATAAAATAAACGGAGTCATAAGTCCTCGAATGAATATTCAAAATAATATTCATTAAATAAAATAAACGGAGTCATAAGTCCTCGAATGAATATTCAAACTAATATTCATTAATTAAAGTAAAGTTATCGAATAAACCTTTTTCGATTAATAGTTTTGAAAACTATATCTATATATATATAGATATATATATATATATATATATATTATACTCGGGAACATCGACTCCCGGTTTAGCAATATGTTCACCTTTGGGTCCCCTATACTAAGGGTATACGCAACTACTGCTTATCTCTAGCATAGGTATTATGCAACTTATAAGCATTGAGTCAACAATTAGATATCAAGATTACGAAACAAGCATGCATATAAATATCATATCACATGCTCCAATATATCGCAAGATTTTCTAATAACAATCATGCACTTATCACAAGATAATGCATATACATATATACATCACAACAACAGTATAACGGGTAGAAAACTTGCCTGAGCGACTGGGGGTGGTAAAAGTCCTGGGATGAGTCTGATAACCTAAAATCATCATATAAGTTGGAATTAAACCAAAGTCGCTTAAGAATCTATACTTTAACCAATTAGACCCTAACGTTCGCTTTTGCGCTTAACGATTCACTTAAGTCGCTTGAGTACCCTCGGCTCAACCATTTTTAATAAATTAACCATTAAGAGTTTTAAGGCAATTCTTTTGCGAGTATCCTACCAACTGTCTAACCCACTTTACATAATTGTTTCATAATCCAATTAGTCATTTAGGGCCTTAACCAATGTTTCAAAGTAAGGCGAGGGGTAATGGTTCGTTCGTGAAACGCCGTTACTTAAAACTGTCGTTTCTCCTAAATCGTACATCGGATTCAAGCGAACCACATATCAAAACGAAGCTCGTAACATGAACTATCTAATCATGGCAATGGTCAAAACCTAACAGTGAGTTCTCGGGTCCTGATGTTAAGAACAAAACAGTCTAAAGTAAATCGGACATTACGACGGCTATGTTTACGCGATTACCAAATTTTATCCTACTCCAAATCAACCACAATTCAATCATACAACCAAACTCCATCCATACAATACTACAACAGCCCCAATAACTCAATATTTCCAAATTTATACTACTTCCCAAACATGAACTAAAAGCTTACTTAAGTTCTTTAACTAATCAACAAGATTTACAACTCCCAACACATCACAAAACCAACACATCTCTAAAAATAATCAAGCTTCTCATGAACCATACCAAACATAAAAACTCTAAATATACAAAAGTAGGGCTAGGGTATGAGATTATACCTTCCTTGGTGAGTAAAAGTAACTAAGGAGCTTGGAATCACCCTTGAAAGTCCTTACCAAAGCTTAATCTAAACAAAAACTCAAGAACAAAATTTCAAGTTCTTGAAAAACACTATTCACCCTCTTCTTCCATGAATTTTAGGAAGAGATTGTGAAGGAATTTGAAGCTTAAACTTATAGGATATCTATATTTATGCACAAGGAACCTTAGATAATTACCTCACTAAATAATGAAGCTTGGCACTTGGATTTGGGTTTTTCTTTTCTTGCAAAATGAAAAGGGGCCGAGAGCTTTGTTCTCCAAAATAAAAGTCAACTTTGTGTTTTTGGTGTTATGATTTGTTTGTTGGTTGTTTTTGCTCTTGTGTCATCTTCCCATGCTTGTCCTCTTCTTATTGGTTTGATGACATCATCCTCACTGACCTCTTTGATTAGTTCCTAATTACTTGGCTAATGACCGCTGATCTGTTATACGGTTCCCTTAACTTTCATTTTCGTTTATCGTTTGAGGGATCATACCCGGGATCTTATTACTTGGGTTTCCTTAACCTTTCTCAATAAATTATATTCCTTTTATGATCCTCTCTTATAATCCTTGAATTTTAAATCCTTTTTATCCTGTTACCTTATACTCAATTCTTTTGGTATCTGGTGGATTTTCGGGAAAAATCAAAGTGTTCGAATTTGGATTCTGACGATCTTTACATACACTTATATATCATATAGAGTACTAATAAGATCTCAGAATAACAATACAAGAACCCCTACATAGTGTGGCATGAAAGTTTTCTTATTCAGCATAATCAGCAGAAACACTATTCATAAGGGTTACAAAAAAGTTCAAAATTTTGGGGTTATTACAGTCTCCCCTCCTTAAAAGGATTCCGTCCCGGAATCAAATAGAAAACAATTGGGGGTACTTTTCTAGCATTGCGCTCTCTAGTTCCCAAGTTGATTCTTCCACATTATGATTCTGCCATAGCACTCTGACTAGCTTGATCACTTTGTTCCGAAGCACCTGCTCCTTCTTATCCATAATCTCTACTGGTCTCTCCACGTAAGTCAGATCTCGTTGCATATCCACCTGCTCGTACTCCACTATGTGTCTAGCATCCCGATGATACTTCCGTAGCATTGACACATGGAACACATTATGAACTTGTTGTAGGTTCGGGGGTAAGGCTAGCTCGTAAGCCAACTTCCCAATCCGTCTTAATATCTTAAAAGGTCCAATGTATCTTGGGCTTAGTTTCCCTTTCTTTCTGAACCTCATTAACCCCTTCCAAGGGGATACTTTTAGTAGTACTAAGTCCCCTACTTCATACTCCTTGTCCTTTCGGGCTAGGTCTGCATATTTCTTCTGTCTGTCTTGGGCTGCTACCAGCCGTCCTCTGATGAGATCCATTATGTCTTTGGTCCTTTGGACCACTTCGGGTCCGAGCATCTTCCGCTCTCCTACTTCATCCCAGTATAAGGGAGATCGATACCTTCTTCCGTACAGGGCCTCATAAGGCGGCATTCCGATGCCAGTATGAAAGCTATTGTTATAAGAAAACTCGATCAACGACAAGTGATCATCCCAACTTCCTTTAAAGTCTATTGCACAGACTCTCAACATATCCTCTAGTGTCTGGATGGTCCTTTCACTCTGCCCATCCGTCTGGGGATGGTAAGCGGTACTCATATTTAACTTGGTCCCCGCACATTCTAAAAAGCTCCTCCAAAATCTGGAGTTGAACCTGAGGTCTCGGTCTGAGACAATGGGCACTAGGACTCCATGTTGCGTCACTATTTCCTTAAGGTAAATGTCCACCAGTCTATCGACTGTGTATCTCTCATTGATAGGAATGAAATGAGCTGACTTTGTCAGTCGGTCTATAATCACCCATATGGCATCATGGTTGGCTTTCGTCCTTGGTAAATCGACAACAAAATCCATGGCTATTTGTTCCCATTTCCATTGGGGAATCTCCAGGGGTCGTAAAAGTCCACTGGGTCTCTGGTGCTCTGCCTTTACTCTTTGGCAAGTCAAACATTTACTTACCTATCCTGCTACGTCCCTCTTCATGTTGGGCCACCAGTAATACTCCTTCAAATCCCTATACATCTTGGTGCTTCCCGGGTGAATGGAATACCTTGAACTATGGCTTTCATCCAAAATCTCGTCTTTAAGCTCTTGAACGTTCGGAACCCAAATCTGGTAGGAGTACCTCATTATCCCTTGAAAGGCATATGTCATAGCCTACTCGTTCATTCGAGTATTTAACTCAACTCAAATAAGAATGTAATAAGTAAATAGTGGATCAAGCATCAGAGAGATCTCACAAAGTAACATCTGTCAAAGAATAAAGAAACATTGTTCATCTGCAGACTTGAAGATTCACTGGAAGAAGTTCAAGAAGTTGATCATGCCTCAGTGATATAAATCAAGATCGTGGATTTAATCAAGTGACAGAGATCTCGTCAAGGTATCATTTATTACAAGGATTCAATCAGAACAACAAAGTCAAGACATGAAGAAACGTCACGAAAGTTAGTCACTCATGAACCAGACAGTACATCGAGTGTCAGCATTGAAGTGACGGAATTGATTCATAAGTCTCGAAGATTGTCTGAAGAATGGATGCTGCTCAGAGATAGTATTAATTCTCTATTAATTAATTAAGTCATATAATTTAATTAAGAGAATAAATTAAATCTGCAAGGATTAATTTATTGATTAATTGAATTAAATTGATTTATTAATTTAGAATTAATAATAAGGATTTTCAGAATATTAATTGATTAAAATCTGTGATAATTCTAAAAAGACAACTGATTGAACTAGTATGACAATCGGTATGACAATTGATAGTCATACCGAATGTCTTGCTAATTCAGTTGATTGTATTGATAGAATTTTCAATTAGATTAAAATCAATTATGTATTCAGAAAAACAATTTCATTTGAACTAATATGACAATCGGTATGACAATCAATAGTCATACCGAAAGTCTTGCTAGTTCATTTTAATTGTCTTCCTAGCTCTAATAGATTGTCTCACCGAAAGTCTTTCAAGCTCAAATAGATTGTCACACCAGTTCTCAACAACTTCGGCTGTGATTGTTTAAAAACAAAGCAGAAGACACTATCAAACATAATTCAGCAAAAACAGAGCAGCAACATACAGAACAAGAAAAAAAGCAGAGAACAAAAGAAAAATATTTCATCTTCCATCTGCTTATTCAAGATCAAATATTCTAGCTTGTTAATGTTAAATCCAAACCACTAGAATTACTTATCTTGTTCTTGTATATCAATCTAGCGGATTAAAATCCCGAGAACTTAATCTCAAATCGCTTTTAGCATTTGATCTTTTAATTACAAAAATAGAAAAAGTTCATGTCGAATTTATTCTAAATTTGTAATAATTGATTTGAGATTAATCCCTTGTAACCGATACCGTAGTTGTAACACCTTTCAAGTTTAATAAAAGTTTTATTTAACTTGAATTTTGTTTCACAATTTTATTCCGCATTTTATTTTGATGAAACGGTATTGTTTGCATTCAACCCCCCCTTCTACAAACAAATTGGGACCTAACAATTGGTATCAGAGCCTTCTGATTAACGTACAAATCAAGATCCTAGACTTTTGTGTTTCTTTCACTTCTTGAATTTTTATTCACTCAAAAATTCATAATGACTACACAAAAAGTTGGAACCGTTAAAATTCCACTTTTCGATAAAGAAAATTATGTGATGTGGAAGAAGAAGATGCTACTGTTTTTACAGGTTGCTAATCCCAAATATTTGCAAGTGTTGAAGAAGGGTCCAAAAATTCCTATGGTTATTGAACCAGAGGTAATAGAGAATGATGTGGTGATCACCAAAGCGAGAACTTATGTGAAGGATCCTGAGGACTTCTCTCCTGCTGAAATAGAAGAAGCTTCCCTGGATGCTAGCCTTCAATTAATCTTAGTAGATTCCCTTAATCCCCTAATGAACAGACATGTGATGAATTGTAAAGATTTTAAACATATCTGGGAAACTATTGAGATTATTAATGAAGGCACAGAGGAAGTTAGGGAGAACAAATTAGAAATCCTAACCTCTGAGTATGAATACTTTAAATCCAATCCAGGAGAAGGAATCACTGAAGTGTTTGAGAGGTACAATGCATTGATCAACAACCTGAACATTAATGGTAAATACTATTCCATCAGGGAGGTCAATAAAAAGTTCCTTTTAACACTGCCAACTCATCTCGAACATAGAATCACTGCCATAAGAGAAGCAAGAGATCTGAGTGAGATTTCTTTGGAAAGGCTATATGGTGTGTTAAAGACTTATGAGTTGGAGCAGATTCAGCAGAAGGAAGTTTACGGGAAAGGAAGAGTGGTCAGCACGTCTACTGCTCTGATAGCTGATGAACAACAACAACAACCACTATATCAACAACAATCTCAACAGTCAGATAGAATGGTACAGTCCTCCAAGGTTGAAGATAATGTGATAGTAGCAGAATTTGATTCTCCTACTACAAATCAATCAGGAGATGATTTTTATTCCTTGGAAGAACTGGAGCAATTGGAGGATGAGTCAATGGCCCTGATTGTCAAGAGATTCTCAAATGTCAGATTCAAAAGGAATCCCAAGTTCAAGTACAAGTCCAACTACAACAGATTCCAGAAAGGTGGATCTTCATCCTCTAACACCAGCAGTGGTGGGTATAAAACAGGGATGGTTGATCGAAGCACCATTCGATGCTTCAACTGTAATGAGTTGGGACACTTTGCCACAGAATGCAGGAAGCCAAAACAGGCAAGGAAGAACTCTTATGATTCTAATAAGAAGAGTAAATCTGAAAGGGCGTACCTGGCAAAGGGAAGAAGTTGGGATGATACTGACAGTGAAGACGAAGAAGTTGGGAATCTTGCTCTCATGGCTAGTGATGCAAGCACCTCATCGTCAAGAAAAGAGGTAAAACTTTCTGATGCTGAAATGGTTTATCATCTAAGAGGTAACTTAGATTGTGCTCGTCGTGATAATGAATTGTTAAATCAACAAATCAAAGACCTTGAGAAAGAGGTCAATGAATTAAGACTTGTGCACATTAATCAAGATAAACTTAAAGACCAAGTATCTTTTCTAGAGAATAGAGTTGACTGTTATAGACAACTCGAAACTATTCTCAAAGACAAGATCACCGGTCTTGAGGCTAAGGTTAAAGCTTACTTTAATTCTTGTTCGAAGTCCAAAGAGTTTTACAATAAGCAAGCTGTTAATCAAACACATGGAATAGGTTATGATTACAATGCTGCTATTGGAAAATTAGGCATAAACTCCCCTCCTCATGTATGTGCTAAAGGCAGGGAAGTACCACATGTGCTTAAGGGTGTTGATGAACCCCTCTATAAGGAATCAATTGCTGAACCATTTGATGAGACCTCTTTTATTATTCAAGAAGAAATCCGTGCTGAAGATAATGCTAATGGGAAAACTGTCTCCAAGTCAAGTGTGTCAAAAGTTCCAGTCAAGGTTGTGAAAGCAACTTAGACTAACTCAGACACACATGAGTTGGATAGCACAAATGCCATGTCTACCATGCATAAGTTGCCTATTGTTAATCCTTCTCATAAAGCATGTGGTGTTCCTGATTGTATGTCTTATGCTTTTAATCTGTTGTTTGCTTATTTTAATGGTAAGCATGCTTCTAATGATAAGACTACTCCTCGTCAGCATGTGAATAATAGAAAGCATGATAGGTCTAAGACTGCTAGTCCTCCTAAAGCTAGAAAGGAGACATTTGTGCCTAAGCCTAAACATAAATCTGATAAGGCTGTTTTAAAGGTCAAATGTTCAGTCATTGAGAATGTTGAGAATAGTGAAATTAAGAATGTTGTTTTGCCTGATAAAGGCCAATTTTACAAGTATGTCGGACCCAGCCAAGCTTGGGTTCCGAAGAAGTTCTAATCCATTTGTATTGCAGGGCATTAAACAGGTACAACCGGTAGTGTGGATTCTTGACAGTGGATCGTCAAGACATATGACCGGAGATAGAGCCCTGCTATCAAATGTGGTTGAGAAAGCTGGCCCAGTGGTTACCTTTGGAGATAACAGCAAAGGTTTAACGGAGGGATATGGCTGTTTGCAAGCTGGAAATGTTATCATTGAAAATGTATATCTTGTGCAAGGACTTGAACACAATCTGCTTAGCATTAGTCAGTTCTGTGACAACGGCTACAATGTTTTATTCGACAAGCTGAAGTGTCAGATTCTGCACAAGAAAAGTGAAAAACCCTCCTTAATGGGAATACGGAAAGGAAATCTGTTCGTAGCTGACATGAACTCTGGAAGCAATCTTGAAGTCAATTGTTTCTATGCAAAAGCATCGTCAAATGAGAGTTGGCTATGGCACAAGAGACTTTCCCATCTCAATTTCAAGACAATGAATTCTCTTGTCAAAAGAGAATTGGTAAGAGGTCTGCCTCAGCTGGAATTCTCTCCAGAAGGACTATGTGAGGCTTGCCAGAAAGGAAAGTCAAAGAAAGCAAGTCACAAAGGCACTGACACATCTTCCATAACTGGTGTTCTGCAATTATTGCACATGGATTTATTTGGTCCAGTTAATATCCTTTCTATGTCAAAGAAGTGTTACTGTCTTGTGATAGTTGATGACTATTCCAAGTACACGTGGGTTTTATTTCTTCACTCTAAGGATGAAACACCACAAGTTGTGATTGATCATATCAAGATGATTGAGTTAGATTCTAACGTCCCTGTTAGAGCAATAAGGTCAGATAATGGAACAGAATTCAAGAATGCACTTCTAAATGGATTCTGTACAGACAAAGGGATTACCAGACAATTTTCAGCTCCTAGAACCCCTCAGCAAAATGGAGTGGTAGAAAGGAAGAATCGTACATTGATTGAAGCTGCAAGAACGATGTTAAATGAATCAGGTCTTCCAATGTACTTTTGGGCTGAAGCTGTCAATACTGCATGTTATACTCAGAATCGAACTCTAATCAACAAAGACTACATGAAAACTCCTTATGAGATTTTGAATGAACAGAAACCTTCTATCAAATACTTTCATGTATTTGGTGCCAGATGCTTCGTGCTCAAGGATGGAGATGATCGTCGTGGTAAGTTCGAGGCAAAGGCATATGAGGGTATTTTTGTTGGATATGGAAGAAGATCATATAGAGTGTATATCATTGATCAACACAAAGTAACTGAAAGTGTCAATGTTACTTTTGATGACACTAAACTCCCTAGTATCCAAACTGAAGATCCTTCTGAGAAACTGAAGTTTGATGATATGTCAGATTCAGAGTCAGAACATGGTCAAGAACCTGAGGTTGTTGCTGTTGAAGAACCTGTTAATCCTGATAATACTCAAGGTAATAGTGATGGAAACTCTGGAAACAATGGAGATACCACTGCTACTGACGGAGAATCTTCAAGTCAACATGGCAACAACTCAGGGGGAGATGCTGAAGGATCATCTAGTAGGACACAACATCACAATGAATTTCAAGGCGAATCATCAAGATCAAATCTTCCAAGACAGACAGTCTGGAATAAAGCTCACCCTTTTGAGTTGATTATTGGTGATCCAGATGTTGGAGTCAGAACTAGACGTGCTACTCAAAATGAGTGTCTGTTCTCAGGATTTCTTTCTGAGATGGAACCTAAGAAAATTGAAGAAGCACTAACTGATCCAGATTGGGTGATTGCTATGCAAGATGAACTCAATCAGTTTGAAAGTCAACAAGTCTGGAAACTGGTACCTAGGCCTGTACACAAGAAAGCTGTTGGTACAAGGTGGGTATTCAGAAATAAACTAGATGAAGATGGTGTGGTTACAAGAAACAAGGCAAGACTGGTAGCTAAAGGGTATTCTCAAGCTGAAGGTATTGATTATGATGAAACCTATGCTCCAGTGGCTAGACTTGAGGCCATCAGGATATTTCTGGCATTCGCAGCATTTTCAAACTTTAAAGTTTATCAAATGGATGTCAAGAGCGCCTTTCTGAATGGAAAGCTGGATGAAGAGGTATATGTAGAGCAACCTCCTGGTTTTGAAGATCCAGATCATATGGATTTTGTCTTCTTTCTTTTCAAGGCTATCTATGGGCTAAAACAGTCACCAAGAAAATGGTATGACACTCTCTCTGAATTTCTTATTGAAAATAGCTTTATTAGAGGTGTCATAGACAAAACTCTCTTTTCTAAAAAACATAAGAATGATACTATATTAGTCCAAGTCTATGTGGATGATATAATATTTGGGTCTACTAATGATAATCTCTGTAAGAGATTTGCTAAGTTAATGCACAGCAAGTTTGAAATGAGCATGATGGGAGAGCTGAAGTTCTTTCTTGGATTACAAGTAAATCAAAGGTTAGATGGAACATTTATTTGTCAATCCAAGTATCTCAAGGAACTCCTCAAAAAGTACAATCTAGAGGATTCTGCATCAGCAAGGACTCCATCAACTACAGCTGTCAAGCTTGGACCATGTGAAAACTCCATTAAGGTAGATGTCACAAGCTACAGAGGTATGATTGGCTCGTTACTCTATCTTACTGCAAGTAGACCAGATATTATGTATGCTACATGTTTATGTGCAAGGTTCCAAGCGGATCCTAGAGATATTCATCTCGTTGCTGTTAAACGAATCTTAAGATATCTTAAGGGAACACCAAATCTAGGTATTTGGTACCCTAAAGAATCTGGTTTTAACCTTGTCGGATATACAGATTCAGATTATGCAGGAAGTGTTGTTGATAGGAAAAGCACCTCAGGAAGTTGTCAATTCTTAGGAAGCAGGCTAGTCTCATGGTACAGCAAGAAACAGCAAACAGTTTCCAACTCAACGGCCGAGGCTGAATATATTGCTGCTGGAAGCTGCTGTGCTCAGATCTTGTGGATTAGGAACCAACTACGAGACTATGGCTCTGTATTGAACAAGATTCCTATTTTATGTGACAATACAAGTGCAATAGCCATCACCAACAACCCTGTGCAGCACTCGAGGACAAAGCACATTGACATCAGGTATCATTTTATTAGAGAGCACGTCATGAATGGTACTGTTGAACTATTTTTTGTTCCAACAGAAGAACAAATAGCAGATATTTTCACTAAACCACTTGACGAATCCACATTTACCAGATTAGTTGGTAAATTGGGCATGTTAAATAGTTTTAGTGATTAATTTAATTAATATCTGGAATCTGTTCTTGAATGAATTTACAAATGAATTTTTCATAAATAAAAAAAAAAAAAAAAAATTCATTTGCAAATTTATTTTATCATTTTATCATATTTCTTGCTTATTTCTATGTAATATATATTATCTTATCTATGTTATTTACTCTACTTGTTAATTTAAAATATCTCAGAATATTTTATTTCCTCTAAAAATATTTTTCTATGAATTTTATTTGCTAAAATTCAACAGAAATCTATTTTTGGAATAAAAATAATTAATTCTGAAATATTGTCTTTATTTTCTGTAAAAATTTTAAGTATTTATTTCAGTTTTACTATTTTGTAATAAAGTTTCAGTACATTAATAGTAGTCTGTTACTTGCATATTCATTTTGTTTTTCTACTGCAAAGACAATCGGCAAGACAATTAAAATTGTCTTGCTGAAAATCATTTCAGTAAACATGAAAATATAAATCTGTTATGCTTATTTTATCTTATTCTAGAAAGACAATCGGCAAGACAATTGAAATTGTCTTGCTGAAAGTCATTTTAGTAAATAATGACTGCTTATTTTAAAATCAGATTAATTTTATAACTGGCAAGACAATCGGTATGACTATTGATTGTCATGCCAGTAATAAAATTAATATCAGAATAATATTGTTTTATTTTGTACTGGTATGACAATCGGTATGACTATCAGATTGTCATACCAGTTATATTTTTAATACTTATTTTATTTGTTTCATTTCTTTCTTTTGCCTGGTATGACAATCGGTATGACAATCCCGGATTGTCATACCAGCTGTTATATAAGACTATTGATGTGTTGTGTTAAATCACTTTACACATAGCAGTTCATTTCTCAAAAATTTGAACAGTTTTTTACTCTCTTTTACTCTCTTCTCTCTCCTCGAACAAGAACAAAACCATCAATCCAATTATTTCTTTGCTCGAGTTTTTACTCAGCACTCTTAATCATCACTTTGTGATATATACATACAAGTATATACATAAAGAAGTGCTGCTGAAATTTTCTTAAAAATAAAAGTTATTATAAAAAATGCAAAAATCAAATTAAAATAAGTTTGCCCCTTCAAATTCCATTTTAATTTTAATTTCAGATTTGTGTCTTTTGGTTTATCAAAATTGTGCTTGTGAGTTAAGAATTTTAACGAGATACATTTCGGTCTAAATTTTTCGATTATAATTAATTTAATTCGAATTATTAAATTAATTTAATTAATTCGAATTTTCTTAATATTATTCTTAAAATTCTGAAAAACGTGTGTCTTATTATTATTTTAAATGGCTCTCAATTTCCAAATTGTCGCGCATAATCAAGTTGGTTATTTTAATCCGGAAAAATGTGATGTTGAAAAATTTAAGCCTTGGATTAGATTTTTAAATGATCATTCGATTGTTAGCTCTGCTATTAAATCAAATGTAATTTTAAACGTCGATCTACTTAGACTAATTTGCACAACTTCTACTGTGGCCGATGATTCAAAATCTTTTTCATTCACCATCGCAAACACACAGTATGTAGTTGATGAAACAGTCGTTAATCGTGCTTTAAATTTTCCACTAGACAATTTCTGTAATTTACCCTCTGAAAATGATATCACAAATTTTTTCAATGCCATTCACTATCAGGGGGTGATCAATTTAACCAAACTTTCTAAATCAAATTTGGTGTCTGAATGGGATATATTCTTCGATACACTTTCCAAAGTGTTTGCCAACTGCACAAAATCTAATTTTCATAACATTACTTCCACCCTGCAGTATATTGGTCTTGCGGTTGTTTTCAATCAAAGGATCAATTTTGGCAAACTACTTTTTCCCATTCTCTTGAGACGTCTAACTTCTGCTTTACGTGATCATTCTACAAATCGTAGGGTATCATGTTACTATGCTCGTTTTCTTATGCTTATAGCAGATCATCTACTCACCCCTGAACACAAATCACTTTTTGCTAACTCTGCTGTAACTGAACCCCCACCAGTTAGCAAAAAGATTTACACTCGCCAAGACACAACCTTCAAATTTATGCAAGTACCAGTACTTGTATCTGCTTTCATGGCCAATTATATTCCCTTGCCTATTTTTAATCTTCCCGGCCATGAACAGCAACCTCAACCTCCAGTGGTACAAGCCACCCAGGCTCTTCCATTACAGGTAGTAACTCCTCACTCTCACTCTCTTCCTACTTCTGTTAACAGACCCTCAGTGGTTGATAGGGCTGACCATGAAGTTGTAGAACCACAGCTTCAATCCCAGGTCATAGAGCCAAACACAGAGTCTCATTCTATCTCACCCTCTCCCCCACTGTCTAAAATGTTACCCAGAAGATTACTAGGAAGTAGTGCAATGTTAAATATGAGTGAACCCTCAGCTCTGCCTCCTCCTAAGAAAAGAAAAACCTATTCTGAGGCATCTGAAAGCCCATCCTTTTCCTCCCAACAGGACATGGACTTTGAAATGGCCAATGAACAGTTACTAGAGGCATTCTCTCAACAGGATGCATCTATTGAAATTCGCCATCGGGCCATGGCATCTTGTACTGAGTCAAGCACAATTCCATTACTCACAATGGAACCATACACTTCCCCAGATAATACTCAGGACACCCAGCGAGGAGTGCACGTCGAGTCGGTTACAGTGCCTGCCATAGTTACGGCAGAAGAGCAGTCACATGCTTCAGAGGGAAAATCTGACTCTCCGCCATCTTTAATAGAGTCATTTTCTCCCCTCCCAGATCAAACACCTCTGGCTCCCTTATGGGATTCTCCACTCGCAGATTTATCTGGAGAAAGTGGAGGGCAACTCGGTCAATCTATCCCTGAAGCAATTCAGACATCTATTCCAAAAGATTTGATAGCATTGACTGAGGATCGGGACTCGCGAATTCCCATTGCACCACCACTGACCTCTCTTGAAGAGGCTAGGGTGATTTTTAATGCAGGTACACAAGAACAGCAATTGGAAGACTCCTCACGAGCAATCATATTGAGAGAAACACATGCACGTGAGATGAGTGAACCAAATACGAGTGAACTTCAGGTGAGAGCACACACAGACACTGATACTGTCAACCTGTTAGCTCAGATTGCTGCCCTGAAAGAAGAACTTGCTAAAAGTCAAGCTGAAGCTCAAGCATTCAAAGCACAAGTGGTTGAACGGTCTTCTTCTTCCACCTCTGTCGACAATCAGCTTGCAATCATAAGGAATGACATCTCAGATTTAAAGACTACTGTAATACCAAAGCTCAATTCTATTCAGGACACTCCAAACTTATCAGCTGATGACATATCCAACTTCTGCTCCCTACATACAAGAATGACTTCTCTTGAAGACCTCGTTGAGATGAATCATTCACTGGACAACTCAAGATTTCTAAAGATAGAGACGGGCATGGAACATCTAAATGAAGGCATGAAGCACTTATATTACATGATCAAGAATTCTCATTGCCCTAATAAAGAACAAAGAGCTTATTTTGAAGGACCGTCTGGTGGAGGATCAGGCTCTGGAAGTGGTGGAGGGTTCAAAGGAAAGTCAGCAGAGGATCCCTCAACTAAGGGGGAGAAGAAAGGAAGTAGTTCCAAAGGGAAAGAAAAAGATACTTCTGCTGGAGATAAAGGAAAGGCTGATGATGCCTACTACAGTGGAGAACAGGACGACTTCGATATTTTTGACATTCCCACTGAACCAGTTCAGGAAGATAAAGATGGGTTATTTGAAGCTGAAGAAGAAAGTGATTTTGAAGATTGGGAAGAAGAAGATACAGTGGATCCTAGGTTTGAGAAAGAATTTCAGAAAGAGCAGTCAGAGATGCAAAGAAAAGAAGCTGAACTTAAGAAGGTCTCACAGATCATTGACAGGAGAAAAGACATTCAAAGAACAGAAACTCTTCAAAAGCAACGTCTTCATGACATTAAAGCTCAAGAAAGGAGAAGAGATGTCAGACTGAAGATTGGTGGAAAGTGGGATGAAGCTAGGAGAGTACTCGATATGCCTCAGCTATGCACTAACAATGATAGGCAGTTCTTACATCTTCTTGACAAGCTGGAAATCTCAAATCCTAACAATGACATGTACATGAATGCTATCAAGACTGAAGTCTCAAGGATCACAGCTGCTTTTGATAGATCCCTAAATGAGATGAGCATTTTTGTATATTGTCAGAGTGAAGGATCATTCAAGGTGTCACTTCATCTATTTGAGAATCGTTCGTTGTCAGAGATTTGGGTTCTTTTAAACAAAGTGAAAAGAAGCTCAGAGTTGAATGAAGTTCTTCGGGAAAGGCTTAAAGAGTTTGCCAGCAGGGCTAGTCCTCAAGTGGTCAACAATCCTCATCAAGTGAGATTCTTTAAGTCTGATTGTCTTCAAATCTGTCAACTAGATGTACAATCTCTTAAAGACTACTCAGCTAAGCATCTGGTCTGGATGGAACATCATTTGAGAACTGCTGGATATTCATCCATGTTGAAGACTCAAGCTGCTGACTTGATTCAAGCTTATTGTGAGAAGAATGTTAAAAGGTACAATCAACTCAAGAATAAGTTGAAGACAGTTGGAGTTCAACCAGTCAGACCTGCAAGCTTCACTTCAGAAAAGGATCGTGTTTTTGACAAGGAATTGCTTCAAGATTTAGAAGAAGGTGAAGTAAGAAGAGAAGACAACTAAAGTCAATTAGCTCAAAACTCAATGTAATATGATTAGAGCGTTATGAATCAAGATAGTCTAATGTAGTTATATGTTCAGGCTAGAGGAACATCTATCTTGTATTCACTTGTAAATTTCATTTGGAATCTGGAAAATGTTAAATATAATCCAGAACTTTTCTGCTATTTACTTTACATTACTGTTTATATCTTTTTCTTATTTGTTAGTTGAGTTATCCTCTAGGTATTTGTTGTTATTGTCTAACAAGCAAATAGGGGGAGATTGAAAGGCATATGTCATAGCCTACTCGTTCATTCGAGTATTTAACTCAACTCAAATAAGAATGTAATAAGTAAATAGTGGATCAAGCATCAGAGAGATCTCACAAAGTAACATCTGTCAAAGAATAAAGAAACATTGTTCATCTGCAGACTTGAAGATTCACTGGAAGAAGTTCAAGAAGTTGATCATGCCTCAGTGATATAAATCAAGATCGTGGATTTAATCAAGTGACAGAGATCTCGTCAAGGTATCATTTATTACAAGGATTCAATCAGAACAACAAAGTCAAGACATGAAGAAACGTCACGAAAGTTAGTCACTCATGAACCAGACAGTACATCGAGTGTCAGCATTGAAGTGACGGAATTGATTCATAAGTCTCGAAGATTGTCTGAAGAATGGATGCTGCTCAGAGATAGTATTAATTCTCTATTAATTAATTAAGTCATATAATTTAATTAAGAGAATAAATTAAATCTGCAAGGATTAATTTATTGATTAATTGAATTAAATTGATTTATTAATTTAGAATTAATAATAAGGATTTTCAGAATATTAATTGATTAAAATCTGTGATAATTCTAAAAAGACAACTGATTGAACTAGTATGACAATCGGTATGACAATTGATAGTCATACCGAATGTCTTGCTAATTCAGTTGATTGTATTGATAGAATTTTCAATTAGATTAAAATCAATTATGTATTCAGAAAAACAATTTCATTTGAACTAATATGACAATCGGTATGACAATCAATAGTCATACCGAAAGTCTTGCTAGTTCATTTTAATTGTCTTCCTAGCTCTAATAGATTGTCTCACCGAAAGTCTTTCAAGCTCAAATAGATTGTCACACCAGTTCTCAACAACTTCGGCTGTGATTGTTTAAAAACAAAGCAGAAGACACTATTAAACATAATTCAGCAAAAACAGAGCAGCAACATACAGAACAAGAAAAAAAGCAGAGAACAAAAGAAAAATATTTCATCTTCCATCTGCTTATTCAAGATCAAATATTCTAGCTTGTTAATGTTAAATCCAAACCACTAGAATTACTTATCTTGTTCTTGTATATCAATCTAGCGGATTAAAATCCCTAGAACTTAATCTCAAATCGCTTTTAGCATTTGATCTTTTAATTACAAAAATAGAAAAAGTTCATGTCGAATTTATTCTAAATTTGTAATAATTGATTTGAGATTAATCCCTTGTAACCGATACCGTAGTTGTAACACCTTTCAAGTTTAATAAAAGTTTTATTTAACTTGAATTTTGTTTCACAATTTTATTCCGCATTTTATTTTGACGAAACGGTATTGTTTGCATTCAACCCCCCCTTCTACAAACAAATTGGGACCTAACATCCCTTTATCATCTCTCTCAGTATGGATCTCTTCTCCCGTCATTGACTCTCTGCCTTCATTCATTACTTTCTCTTGGCACAATCTAATCTTTTCCAATAACTCTGGCTGCATCGAGATCTCAAACAGCTTTTCAGTCCCGGCTCCGGTTACCTTTACTTCTATTTCCATTCTCTCGAAATCCCTTATCAATTCCTCCGAAGTCATTATCATTTTGAGTCTTTCCTTCCTGCTAAGGGCGTCATCCACCACATTGGATTTCCCTGGATGATAGAGAATCTCACAATCATAGTCCTTGATTAGTTATAACCATCTCCTCTGGCGCATGTTGAGCTCTTTCTGCATAAATATGTACTTGAGGCTCTTATGGTCTGTGAAAATCTCGCACTTCTCTCTGTACAAGGAGTGCCTCCAAATTTTTAAGGCAAAAACTATTGCCGCGAGCTCAAGGTCATGAGTAGGATATCTAATCTCGTATTCCTTCAGTTGTCTCGACGCATACGCAATCACCTTACCGTGCTGCATAAGCACACACCCTAATCCTTTGTGCGACGCATCACTATATATCAAAAAATCTCCTTTTCCGTCTGGCAATGCCAACACCGGGGCCGTTACCAACCTTTTCTTTAATTCCTGAAAACTGTTCTCGCATTTTTCCGTCCATTTAAACTTCTCTGTCTTACGAGTAAGTCGTGTCAAAGGGGCTGCGATCTTCGCAAAGTCCTGTAAAAATCTACGATAGTAGCCGGCCAATCCTATGAAACTCCTTACCTCAGTGGGTGTGGTTGGCATTTCCCAATTTGAGACCGCCTCTATCTTGGAGGGGTCGACCAATACTCCTTCTTTATTGATCACATGTCCTAAAAACTGTACTTCATTCTGCCAGAATTCACACTTCGAGAATTTGGCATATAACTGTTCCTCTCTGAGTATTCCTAGAGCTATCCTCAAATGCTCTGCATGTTCTGCCTCAGTCCTTGAGTAGATTAAAATATCATCGATAAAAACTATCACACACTTATCCAAGTACTTCTTAAATACTCTGTTTATTAAATCCATGAAAGCCGCTGGGGCGTTGGTTAATCCAAAGGACATTACCAAGAACTCATAGTGCCCATACCTGGTACGGAACACGGTCTTGGGAATATCTTCGGGTTTAATCTTTAGTTGGTGATATCCATTTCTCAGGTCAATCTTGGAAAAACAAACAGCATCCTTTAGCTAGTCGAACAGATCGTCTATTCTAGGTAACGGGTACCTCTTCTTTATGGTTAGCTTGTTCAACTCTCGGTAGTGGATGCACAGCCTCATGCTCCTATCTTTCTTCTTAACAAATAAAACCGGTGCTCCCCACGGAGACACACTGGGTCTTATCATACCCTTATCCAAAAGTTCCTGCAATTGGGTAGCTAATTCCTTCATTTCTAATGGGGCTAACCGGTAAGGTGCTTTTGAAACTGGCGTCGTCCCTGGGGCCAACTCAATAGCAAATTCAATCACTCTATCGGGTGGTAATCCCGAAAGGTCTTGTGGGAATACATCTTCAAATTCGTTGACTACTGGAATATCTTGTAGGTTTGAGGGTAGTACTCCTGAGGGAGAGCTATCTAAATCCTCTCCAATTCAATTGGAGGTTCCTCAAAACAGAAAAACTCCCCTCATAACTCTAGCACACGCTGCCTTAGCAGTCAAAGCTAGAAGTACAATTGCCTATGACAATGTCATGAGAAGGGCAAGTATAGCATATTTATGTGTCAGTATGTTGCAAGGCATACAAGGGTTTGAGGCTGGTGTACATGATAGTAACCTAGTCAAATCCCCTCCAATTCAATTGGAGGTTCCCACTACAAGTGAGGAACAACACACTATTAAAACCATAGAGCAATCTGTGAGTCAAACTGTGACCCTAGTCACAGGTGTTCTAAATGATTCATTCACCTCACAACTTCAAGTTAATATTCTCTTATCTGATGAAATGAGTATGATTAGACCTATATGGATTACCCCTAATCATATGATCACAGACAACTCTTTTCAGCCCCCTCTTTTTTCTGTAAGTCAAACACAACTGAGCCTTTCATATGAGAATAAGAGAAAAGATTGAGAGAGAAAACAGAGAATAAGAGAGGCAGGATCCTTCCTGGCAAAAGGAGAGGTAGATGAGTGTATGGATTTAGTAATCCATGTGAGGGAACTCTGACTCTCAAAAGTCATGAGACTAGTGCAGTGAGAAGTAGTTAGACTACTTATTCAAAAGAACAGAGAGCTTAGGATTCTTTTTTTTGACAAACTCTTTCTGCAGAAATAAGTGGAACCTCTATTCTATTCAATAAACTCATCTCCACAAATCTCACTGGAGCTTGAAGCTGTAGACAGTGTTCTAAATGGACAATGACAGTAGCTTGAACAATTTGCATCTAGCTGGATCTTTCTACCTAGAGATAATGTCAAAAAGGGGGAGAATATATCTAAATGCCTGCCAAAACAGCTGATGAATGTTGCCAGACAATAAAATATTATATTCTTCACAGGGGGAGAAAAGAATAAATCTAAATGCAACTCAACAAAAGAAGATAAGATGGGAAGATTGGCTTCTGCATTTAGTTAAAGTTTTGACATCATCAATCAGAACTTGTGCATAATTTCATAATGAACAAGTAGGGGGAGATTGTAATATATAATAGATGATGTCAAAGATTACTGGAGCTAACAATGTCATTAGCATCTCTGATCATAGTATGAAGCAAATCAAATGGACACCTCATCTGAGTAGAAGATTAATGAACATTTATTTTCAGTAATCAGTTAAGCTTGGGGTCAACCCAAAGTAAGTTGTATTGTTATCTAAATTTTTATTTTGTACTTGTAACACTTAAAGTCTTTAAAAATGCAAAGGAGCAGACTGGAGTCTTTTTCCTGAAATAGTATCAAGCCTAAGGATTCTATCTGGAAGAAGATCAAGAAGATCATGCATTGGAAGAATTTTGAAAAAGCTTGGAATTGAATAAATATGTTTGGAGAAAAATATTCTAAGTCAAGATCTCTACAAGTCACGGATTTAATGTTATAAGAGAAGTCATTCGAGAACTCGAGCGAGTACCGACGGATAAGCAATATCTACTCGATGGATGAGCAATATCTACTCAACGGATGAGCAATATCTACTCGACGGATGAGAAATATCTGCTCGACGGATGAGCTATAAATCTATTCGACGGATGAGCAATATCCACCGGGAGTAGAGAAGTCAGGAAAGCTACTCGAGAACTCAAAAAGATATCGACAAGCCAATTTAAAAGAACTGAAGATTGGAGATATCGACAAGTCATTTCATCACTTGAGAACTCCGAGTTATCGATAAGTCATAGTGAAGATGTGAAGACTAGAGATCTCGACAAGCTGAAGACTTCTACAAGTCAAACTCAATATAGAATGCTAGAGATCTCGATAAGCCTATGTACTTATCGAGATGTCAAGTGTTCTATTAATTCAAACTGGAGATCTCGAAGTACAGTCTCAAAGTACAGAATTGCAGATCAGTTTAATATCCAAGATAAACAATCAACAAACAATTTAACAGCTGGATTGAAAAGTCTACAAAAAGCTGCTTGAAGAGTGTGCAAGATCAATGGCAAAGATTAACTGACAGAGGAAGATTAAAGTAAACACAGGATGCTAAAGATATGATAAGCCAGAATTGGAAGATCTGTTTTCCTATAAATAGAAAGGACAAGTGACAATTTAGAAAAGCTAATAACATATTTATTATCCACTGTGTAAACCAGCAGTTAACTGAGTTATAAAGTTAACACTGGTCCTCTAGTTAGATGTAACAATTTAGATCAAATCTCTTGTATCACCCTCAAGAAGAAGCTGAGCTCTTTAACATCAAAGAGCTTAAAAATTTTGTAGCAAAACAGTCTTAATTTTTAATATAAAAATTAAGTGAGTTTTGAAGATTTGTGTTCTTTATTTTATGCAAGTATAAATTCTGTATGAACACTTTTCTATACAAGATTTAATTTACTTTGTTCAACCATTAACTTTCAAGAAAAGCCTAAATCAGAAAAACACATTCAACCCCCCCCTCTGTGTATGATTCATTACCTAACAAGTGGTATCAGAGCCAAATCTGAAAGTAAACAGATTCAAGATCTTGGAAGAATGAATACACAGAAAATCAGTAACATCAAAATTCCTACATTTGATAAAGCTAACTACACTCTTTGGAAAAAGAAAATGATGTTGTTTATCGAGATTGCCAATCCATTCTATATTCCGATCCTCAAGAATGGACCATTCATTCATGTGGTAAGAGTTGAGAAATCTACAGATAGAGACATGGTCATACCATCTCATTATGCTCCTAAAGATCCATCTAAGTATTCCGACCCTGAAAAGGAGAAAGTCTCCCTGGACAGCAGCTTGCAATTGATATTGATTGAGTCACTTGACAATGTGATGTACAACAAAATTGTTAACTATGACACTGCCAAGCAAATATGGGAGAAGATTGAAATACTCTGTGAAGGAACTGAGGAGGTTATATCTAATCAAAGAAGGATACTGATTTCACAGTATGAGGGTTTTATGGTTAAGCCCAAGGAAAGCATTATTGATGTGTTTGAAAGATTCAATAAGCTGATAAATGACTTGCAGCTTCATGAAAATACTATGAAGCTGAAGAGGTGAATCTAAAGTTCTTGCTTACTCTCCCTGACCATTAGGAACAAAAAATATCAGCAATCAGGGAAGGGAGAGACTTGAGCAGGAAAACTCTGCAAGTTCTATATGGAATTCTCAAAACCTATGAACTAGAGATGATTGAAAGGTAATCATTGAGATATGGCTAAGGACATGTTGTAGATGGTTCAAGTGCTTTAATAGTAAGTGAAGGCCAAACATCTAATGATGAACCAAGATCTCATATCCCAATTGTCTCAACAAGTGAGCAGAGAACAATTGATTCACAGGAGTAAGTCATACTAGAGTTGGAAAAGGATGAGTTATATACTCTTGAAGAACTGGATGAGCTAGATCAGTCAATGGCCTATCTGGCTAGAAAATTCTCTAACATTAGAGTAAGGAAGCCAAGATACTTCAAAAGTAAATGACAGTCCTTTAGCAAAGATAGTAGCTGGAAAGAGAAAGGGAAATACAATTCTGATAGCAAGAGTGGTTACAAAACTGGATATGTTGACAGATATAATATAAGGTGCTTCAATTGTGATGAGCTAGGCCACTTTGCTACAGAATGCAGGAAATCCAAGAAGGCAAAGAAAGATAAAGCGTATCTTGAACTTGAAGCAAAGTATGAAGCTCTTCTGAAGAAATAGCAAAGCAAAGCTTATATTGCCGAAGGTAAAAGTTGGGATGACTCTGAAAATGATGAAGATGAAGAACTAGGAAACTATGCACTCATTGCCTTGGAGCAAGGAGAGTCATCCTCATCTAAATCACAGGTCAAAGTGAAGAAAGTCATATGGATCATTTACAGTGGATATTCCAGACATATGATAGGTGATAAGGCCCTGCTATCACAGTTTGAGGAGAAAGCTGGCCCATTGGTGACCTTTGGAGACAACAACAAAGGATTCACAATGGGATATGGCAAGATTGTTTCTGAAAATGTTGTCTTTGATGATATGGCACTAATAGCTGGTCTTGAGGTGAATCTTCTCAGTGTTAGCCAATTTACAGACAAAGGCTTTGAAGTTTTATTCAACAAAGAAGAATGCACATTTATCAACAAGAAAACTGGTGAAATTGCTCTAAAAGAAATAAGGAAAGGAAGCTTGTTTGTTACAGACTTTGACTCAACAAATAAGGATGGTATTTGCTACTTCGACACCAAGGCATCAGAAGAACAAAGCAAGCTATGGCATAAGAAGCTGTCTCACTTGAATTTTAACGCAATTAACAACTAGTCAAAAAGGAGTTAGTGAGAGACATGCCCAAGATGGAGTTTGCTCAAGTTAAAGTCTGTGAAGCTTGTCAGAAAGGAAAGATGAAAAGATCTAGTCACAAGTCAAAAACTGTGAAATATATTAGCGTACCCTTGCAGCTTATTCACATGGACTTGTTTGGGCTAGTAAATGTCTTAGCAATCTCAAGGAACAGATATGCACTTGTGATAGTGGATGATTTCTCAAGATACACTTGGATAGAGTTCATGTACTCTAAAGATGAAACTCCACATATCATAATAGAGCACATCAAGAATATTGAAAGACAGGTTGAGGATTACAATTGTGTGAAAAGACTGAGAAGTGACAATGGAACAGAATTCAGAAATGCTATATTAAGTGAATTATGCAAAGGCAAAGGCATTGTTCAAGAGTTCTCAGCTGCCAGGACACCTCAACAAAATGGAGTAGTTGAGAGAAAGAACAAAACATTGGTTGAAGCTGCTAGAACAATGCTACAAGATGTCAAATTGCCAACAAGTTTCTGGGAAGAGGTTGCCAACACTGCATGCTATACTCAGAACAGATATCTCATTAATAATCCATATGGCAAGTCACCCTACTTAATCATGTCCAAGAGAAAGCCTACTGTAAAGCATCTTTATGTGTTTGGAAGCAAGTGTTATATTTTGAAAGACAACTCTGAATATGTGGGAAAATTTGACTCAAAAGTCTTTGAAGCAATTTTTCTGGGATATTCACTGGAAAGAATAGCCTACAAAGTCTATGTGATTGATCAAAAGAAGATCATGGAAAGCACAGATGTGACCTTTGATGATGGCAAGTGTCCAGGCTTGGAATGCCTTGATGATAATGAAGCTGAAGCCCTTGCATTTGAAAACCTCAACATTGATAGTGATTCTGATGGAGAAGTTGAAGTTAATGCAAAATAAATGATGAATAAGGAGACTACTGAATAAGAAAATCATGGGAATGGAAGCTCATCTTAAACACCTGAATTTGATAGCACAAACTCAGGGGGAGTAAGAGAAGAAGGATCTACCAGTCACACCAATAATGAAGAAAATGATGAAGGCACAAGTCAACAAACTCACACAAGGAAGTGGGATAGAAGTCACTCCAGAGAAGTAATTATTGGTCATCCTACTGTTCATTTGAGGACTAGAAGTGCAACTGCAAATGAGTGCTTGCATGCATATTTTTTGTCTCAAGTAGAGCCTAAGAAAATTGATGAAGCTCTATTGGATCCTGACTGGATATCTGCCATGCAGGAAGAGCTGGATTAGTTTGAAAGAAGCAAAGTCTGGAAGTTACTTCCTGCGCCAAAAACGGAAGCATTATTGGAACAAAGTGGGTGTTCAGGAACAAAATGGATGAAAATGGTATAGTTACCAGAAACAAAACAAGGTTGGTTGCAAAAGGCTATTCACAAGAAAAAGGGATTGATTATGATGAAACTTTTGCTCATGTTGCAAGACTTGAAGCTATAAGAATCTTTCTAGCTTTTGCTGCACATTCAAATTTTAAAGTGTATCAAATGGTTGTCAAAAGTGCCTTTCTAAATGATGAGCTAGAAGAAGAAATTTATGTGCAACAACCTCATGGCTTTGAGGATCCAAAATTTTGAAATTTTGTATATAAGTTACTCAAGGCTCTATATGGACTAAAACAGGAACCTAGAGCTTGGTATGACACACAATGAGATTTCCTATGGAAGTATGGTTTTACTAGAGGAACCATAGAGAAGGCTCTCTTCTACAAGAAACATGGTGAAGATATGATCCCAGTTCAGATCTATGTAGATGATATCATCTTTAGTTCTACTAATGACAAGTTGTGCCAAAGATTCTCCAAGCTTATGCAAAGTGAATATGAAATGAGTATGATGGGGAAACTGAGTTACTTCCTTGGACTTCAAGTCAGCAAAAGAACTTATGGTATCTTCATCAGCCAAACTAAATATGTCAAGGATCTTTTGAAAAAGTTTGGAATGGTTGATTGTTCTCCTGCATCTACACCTATGTCTACCGCAACAAAGTTGGATTAGAATAAAAAGGGCAAGAGTGTAGATATCTCAAGCTACAGATGGATGATTGGATCATTGCTTTACTTAACAGCAAGTAGACCAGAAATCATGTTTGTAACATGTCTATGTGCAAGATTTCAATCCAATCCAAAAGAATCACATTTGATGGCTGTAAAAAGGATTTTCAGATACTTGAAGGGGACTCCTAACTTGGGATTATGGTATCCTAAGGGAACTGGTTTTGAAGTTGTTGGATACACAGATGGAGATTTTGCTGGATGCAGGGTTGACAGAAAGAGTACCAGTGGAAGCTGTCAATTTCTTGGACAAAGACTTGTATCTTGGTACAGCAAGAAACAACAATTTGTATCAACTTCTACAACTGAAGCTGAACACATAGTTGCAGGAAGTTGTGCTCAAGTGCTTTGGATTAGAAATCAGCTAATGGATTATGGCCTAGTGTTACACAAAATTCCTATCATGTGTGACAATACTAGTGCTATATCTATAGTAGCTAATCCGGTGAATCATTCTAGAACAAAGCACATTGATGTGAGGTACCATTTTATTAGAGAACATGCTACTAATGGTACCATTGAGCTCATTTTTGCACCAAGAGAAAAACAACTAGCTGACATTTTTACTAAACCTCTGGATGAAGCAACTTTCACTATACTTGAAAGTGAAATTGGAATGCTCAATTCGTCATCCTAAAGGCAAGAACTCAACTAATGGTTTGGAGCAGATTAATCTCCATTAAATCAAAATTAATTTGATTAAATTGGAAATTAACTAAAATATGAATTATAAATATTTCAGAAATCTCTGTATATTTGTTTTTCGAATTCAATTAACTTGGAATTTTTCAAATTCTGAGTAAATTGCTTAGTTGTTAATTTACATCCTTATTATATAAAATTAACTCAAGGCAGAATTACAATAACCAAAAGTATTTAGAGAACTGAGTTCTCGATAAGTATAAATTGACTTCTCGACAAGTCATTTTAGGACTTCTCGAGTGAGTCCTCGATAAGTCAACTTACTGACTTCTCGAATGACTTCTCGATAGTTTTAAAATGACTTATAGATAAGTCCTTGTATAGTTCTCTAATAGTGTTCATTCACAGAGTTCTCTAAAAGTACAATTCTTGACTTATTAAACACTCAGAACTGAGATAATTTAAATTGATAAATTATTTTGGTAAAATACTTTTGGAAAAGTTATTCTAATTTTATTTTGAATTTATTCAAATAAAACTTAGAATTAATTCAGTCCACTTTTTGGACAAACTGGGTATTGTTGGATTTTAAACGCAGCGGGACATGGCAAATCACTTTTACACATATAAAATCCAAATAAAAGCATACAGATCATGAATAAAAATTCGAGGGATCGAATCTAACCTTTAAAATAATTCGGAGACAACGATCAGAGATCCTCAACAATTGCTCCTCAAGTGTGAAGCACTCCACCGGTATCCACCAAGAAAACGATGTTAAGGAGGAGGAAGGAGGTGGAGAGAATTGGGTTTTCCAAACTTTTTGGGTTTTGGGGTTCAAATAAAAATAGGGTCTATAATAGTATATTTATAAGCAAAATTTTCAGCTGAAATTTTCCCATAAATATTATTATTATTATCCCATTTATTATTCTCATTAATAATTAAAACACCTTTTAATTATTAATCCTTTTTCTAAACACTTTAGAAATAATTCTCTCTCTTGATTTAATTTCCAAAAAATTAAATTCTTAATTAATAATATTAAGAACTTTTCTTAATTAATTTATAATCAATTAAATCTCATTTAATCAATTATTAAATTTGCCAATTAATTATTTATTTCATAAATAAATAATTATTAGCCATTATTAATTATTTCCTCCACCATTAAATCATTCTCTTTTTATGGTGTGACCCTGTAGGTTCAATATTAAGCCGGTAGTAGAAATAAATAATAAAAAAAACTATTTTATCATTATTTATATAAATTCTCTAATTTATTAAATATGATTAATTAATTAATTAATCACATTTATTCTACATCGTGAGGGATACTTCTCAGCATATCGCGACTATCCGGATAATATGAATTCACTGCTTAGAATAACAAGAACCTATTTAGTGAATAGTTACCGTACAATAAACTCCTTCTACCCTACAATGTCCCGATTAAATACAAGGCATGGATCTCGTGCCAAGTCTATCTAATTCAATCACTTGCTTACCATTTACTATGCTTAGTTCTATGAAAATTAGAAACTCCTTTCTAATTTCATTCACTCTGGCCAGAGATTCCTGAACTAGCATAAGTAGATCAGCCTTGAACATTCGCTTCCTTCAATGGAAGGAGTAGATCCTTTATTGATCATACACTATCTTCGTGTACAAATTCCTATACCCAGTAGAGCCCTAATAATTGTCCCTGGAGACTAAGAACTAAACCAAAGCATAGTTCAGGGTACACAAGATGACTATGATGACCTCAAATCTAAGGATACTTGTACAACTATCACTATGTGAACAACTGCTGACACGTGAGTGGACTCCATCAGTTGTTCAGCTGGGCGAGTCATGTTTAGTGAACTTATTCTATAATAAGCACCTACATACTAGCTATAGTGTCACCACACAAATGTCTATGAGAACAGACATCCTTCATAATGAAGCAAGCATAGTATGTACCGATCTCTGCGGATTATTAATTACCCGTTAGTAATCCTAAGACCAGGAACTATTTAAGTTTAGAGTTATCATCTTTTAGGTCTCACTATTATGATCTCATCGTAATCCATAAAAAGCTTTACTCTAAACTATGGTATATCTTATTTAAACACTTAAATAGATAGAGCCCGTAATAAAAACAAAACAATTCTTTTATTAATATCAATGAAATCAAAACAGATTACACAGGAAGTTATTCCTAAATCCTAATTCATGATTGGACTTAGGACATATTCCTTTCAATCTCCCACTTATACTAAAGCCAATCACTCTAGTATCTAATACCCATCTTGTCTTTATGACGATCAAAGTGACTTTCATAAAGTAGCTTTGTGAGTGGGTCTGCTATGTTGTTATGTGTGTCAACTCTAATTCAATACAATATAAGAAATGTTACCGCGCTCCCACTAACCCTTTTGTAGACGCATGGTTCATCTACGTTTTTGATAAAATCAAACTCTTTGATTATCTCATCAAAACGAATGTTCCATCTTTCGAGAATCTTGCTTTAAACCACATATGGTTCACAGTAGCTTACACAATAGGTTTTCATTTCTCTTGGAAATAAAACCATCTGGCTATTTGCCAGATCTCATAGTCGTAGTAAGCAGCAATCGCAAGCAAAATCCGAACTGATTATAACAGGGCTACAGGTAAAAGGTTTCACCAAAGTCAATCCATTGCCTTTGTTTGAATTCTTTTGCCACAAGCCTGGCCTTAAAGGTCCCCACCTGGCCATCTGCTCTAATCATTCTTTTGTATCCCGTATACATAGATTTCATTCCAGATTTCATGGCACTATGCCATTTCTCTGAGTCTACACTACTCATAGCCTCATTATAGGTCACAGGGTCGTCATCATCAATGATCGATAACTCATTGTCATTCTTAATGACAAGGCCATATTACCTCTCAGGTTGGCGAGACACTCTCCCTGATCTATGAATGGGCTGTTCCATAAAAGGTTGTTCAGTCAGAACAGGTGTTTCCACTTGATCCGTAGTAGTTTGTGCTTCTTGAACTTCATCAAGTTCAATTTTGCTCCCACTATTTCCTTCAAGGATAAACTCCTTTTCCAAGAAGGTAGCATGTCTGGAGACAAACACCCGATGATCGGTGCAAAAGTATACCCTAAAGTCTCTTTAGGATATCCCACAAAACTACATTTTACGGATCGATATTCCAGCTTATCTGGGTCAACTTTCTTGACATAAGCTGGACATCCCCAAATCTTAACGTGTTTAAGACTCGGTTTCCTTTCTTTCCATATCTCATACGAAGTTTGAGGAACAGATTTTGGAAGGCACCTTATTCAGTAAATATGCTGAGGTTTCCAATGCATAACCTCATAGGAATACTGGAAGATTTGCATAGCTCATCATGGACCGAACTATGTCTAACAAAGTTCAATTTCTCCTTTCAAATACCAATCTGGAGGAGTCCACTGGGAGACTATACCATTTACTTTGAGATAATCTAGAAACACTCCATTAAAGTATTCACCACCTCGATCTAATCGAAGAATTATAATACTATGTTTGGTTTGTTTGTCCACTTCATACTTATATTCTTTTAACTTTTCATAGGCCTCAGACTTGTGTTTCATCAAACACATATCCGAATCTAGATCTATCATCTATGAAAGTAATGAAGTATGAAAATCCACCCATGGCTTGCTTAGACATTGGTCCACATACATCTGTGTGTACCATTCCTAGCAAATTTGCAGTCCTCTCTCCATGTCTACTAAATGGAGACTGCAGTGCCATTATAAAGTGAGATTTTCATCATCCCTTTTCTTTTATTAGTTTGTTCAATCTGAAGTAAATTATGTCACATATATACAGACCATTATTTAAAGCACCACGTCCATAAAGAATATTATCTCTAAGAATAGAACATTCATTATTCTCAATAATAAATGAAAATCCAGCCAACTCTAACATGGGAATAATATTCCTCACAATCGATGGAACAAAATAACAATTATTTTAAAAACAATAGTCTTGCCTGTAGGCATATGTAAATAAAATGATTCTACATCTTCAGCAGCAACTCTTGCTCCATTTCCCATCAGTAGAATCACCTCCTCTTCCTCAAGAGTCCTACTTCTCCTTGGTCCCTGCAACAAATTACAGATATGTGAACCACAGGCGGTATCTAATACCCAAGTAGAAATTTGATTTAATGACATATTCACTTCTATCATGAACATACCTGAATCAGAAGCGGTAGTCTCACTACCCTTCTTCTTCTTCAATTCTGCAAGGTAAACCTTGCAGTTTCTCTTCCAGTGCCCCACCTTGTTACAGTGAAAGCAAACAACTTTGCTCTTGGGGTCTTCAGCTTTTGGTGGAACCGGCGTTTTCTCACCTACTTTCTTCTTCTTGGAAGGGTTCCTCTTCCTTTTCTTAGGATTGGAACCTTCACCAATTAGAAGAACAGAACTCTTCTTAGGGGAAAAATTCGATTTCGCAGTCTTCAACATGTTGTGGAGTTCAGGCAGGCTGACATCCAACTTATTCATGTGAAAGTTCACAACAAACTGCGAGAACGAACTCGGAAGCAATTGCAAGACCAAGTCTTGGCTCAGCTCCCCATCCATGGCAAAACCAAGTTGTCCAAGACGTTCAATCAAATTGATCATCTTAAGTACATGGTCATTCACAGATGATCCCTCAGACATCCTACAACCGAACAGCTCCTTCGATATATCATATCGAGCTGTCCTCCCCGCCACATCATACAACTCTTGTAGATGCATTAGGATAGTGTGAGCATCCATATGCTCATGTTGCTTCTGTAGCTCAATGTTCATGGAAGCTAGCATGATGCATTGAGCAACATTTGCATCATCTATCCACTTACGATACACAACATGTTCATCATTATGTGCATCACTAGCAGGTTCAGTTGGCTTAGGTGAGTCAATCACGTATTCCAGCTTCTCAATCCTGAGAACAATTCTCAAGTTTCAAAGCCAGTCAGCATAATTAGGACCAGTCAATTTGTGAGAATCTAGTATGCTCCTGAGTAATAGTGCAGAAGATATAACGTACAAAGTAAATCTGTAAATGATAAACACATAACAACACTTAGCAAATATTCGATTTCATTTCAAAACACTATATGAATCGGGTCTTTATTCATAAGTGGCTCCCACTAGTTTATCTAATTTATTCAACCCCCTACGTGAAAAATTAAGCATTCATAATGCTAGTGGGAATAGGGATCCTACATTCCAATACACAACCCCGGCTGTAGCACGAACCGCCATGTAATGTTCAATAGGCAGACAACTCTTGTCAATTACATCTAATGTTATTCCCTAATCAAACTTTAGCCTCTTGAATAATTGAGTCACGGCTGTGGCATGACAAACTCAATATTCTAAGTCAAGTCTAACCCAACATTCCGTACAATTGAATCAGTCCCCAAAGGCCCACGGCTGTGGCACGTAACGACCTTTAGATTCTTATTCAATGTATACATCTCTATGTAATAGAAAAGTATTTCTTACTTCGAAATCAAAGCCCTCGGCTGTGGCATGAAACGACAATGATTTAAAAATAAGAAATACTTTTCTATCATGTTGGAAGGCTATGACCGACACAAGCCCGTTGTGTCATTAGCCAATTACTACTTGATATTATTTAATTTTAGAGGGATTATATTACGTTACAATCATAATCATATTATAAAGAGATTCTTCCTTTTAAATTAAATATTTCAAATCAATAATCAATAATCAGATGATTCCCAGATCAGGTGGAGCATTGTCAAGAGGCGTCACTTAATAACCCTTTCTTACAAATAGAAATCAGTTATTGACAGAATCATCCTTTCTCTCATATTGAAAATTCATATTCAATTACGTGTTTCATAAACACAAGAATCTCATGATTGTATTCATAATATTATTATTAAGGTTATGAAATAATTTCACTATACTAGGTTGTCTAACAAACGCCTTATGTTCATTTAAGTTCACCTAAATCTATCATCGCATGATAAACTAAGCATATATCACATATATAAACATGAATAAACATCAAGGTAGGCATATTATATCATCTAGCACATTAGTCTAAGCATTATACATCTCTATGTATCACATGAAGCATTTAAAAGCAGTTAAAACAGTTAAAAACAGCTTTAAAACACTTCCAGAAATATAAAGAGTTCAAAAATTTTATATAAACTAAAATTAATCACTCCATTAGATCCGTCTCGGAAAAACGAATCCAACGGTATATTGCACGCCCAAAACGGAGTTACCAAACTCCTAGAAAATCAAATTTAATGTGGACAGTCGGGCTGTAACGCATTACAGGAACGCGTTACAAGCCCTGTAACGCATTCCGGTGATGCGTTACAACCCTTTTAACCAATTAAAAGGTGTAACGCATTCCGTGAATGCGCCACAGGGTGTAACGCATTCCCGGAATGCGTGACACCCTTTATTTTTTTTTCTTTTGCAGCAGCCGCCGTACTGACATTCTCTGTTTCTTTGTCTATGCTACCATCACACCACAGCAGTAACAGCAGATACAGATATATACATACATACAATTCATATATATATATAATTATTTAATTACGAATTTAATTGTAAGAACTTCAAAAATTCATAATAAAAAATCTATACATCATACAATTATGAAAAAAAACCCAGACGATCTACAACACTTGTAGAACCCAAATCAACATTCAAAATTATTCTGAGAAATGATTTCTCATCAGACAAAATTAATCTATGATATAACTTGTAAAAATCATAATTAATTCATACAAGCACATAAAATTCTGAAATTTTTACCACAGATCTATATGCATACAACCTTGCTCTGATACCATTGTTGGATTTTAAACGCAGCGGGCCATGGCAAAACACTTTTACACATATAAAATCCAAATAAAAGCATACAGATCATGAATAAAAATTTGAGGGATCGAATCTAACCTTTAAAATAATTCGGAGACAACGATCAGAGATCCTCAGCAATTGCTCCTCAAGTGTGAAGCACTCCACCGGTATCCACCAAGAAAACAATGTTAAGGAGGAGGAAGGAGGTGGAGAGAATTGGGTTTTCCAAACTTTTTGGGTTTTGGGGTTCAAATAAAAATAGGGTCTATAATAGTATATTTATAGACAAAATTTTTAGCTGAAATTTTCCCATAAATATTATTATTATTATCCCATTTATTATTCTCATTAATAATTAAAACACCTTTTAATTATTAATCCTTTTTCTAAACACTTTAGAAATAATTCTCTCTCTTGATTTAATTTCCAAAAAATTAAATTCTTAATTAATAATATTAAGAACTTTTCTTAATTAATTTATAATCAATTAAATCTCATTTAATCAATTATTAAATTTGCCAATTAATTATTTATTTCATAAATAAATAATTATTAGCCATTATTAATTATTTCCTCCACCATTAAATCATTCTCTTTTTATGGTGTGACCCTGTAGGTTCAATATTAAGCTGGTAGTAGAAATAAATAATAATAAAACTATTTTATCATTATTTATATAAATTCTCTAATTTATTAAATATGATTAATTAATTAATCACATTTATTCTACATCGTGAGGGATACTTCTCAGCATATCGCGACTATCCGGATAATATGAATTCACTGCTTAGAATAGCAAGAACCTATTCAGTGAATAGTTACCGTACAATAAACTCCTTCTACCCTACAATGTCCCGATTAAATACAAGGCATGGATCTCGTGTCAAGCCTATCTAATTTAATCACTTGCTTACCATTTACTATGCTTAGTTCTATGCAAATTAGAAACTCCTTTCTAATTTCATTCACTCTGGCCAGAGATTCATGAACTAGCATAAGTGGATCAGCCTTGAACATTCGCTTCCTTCACTGGAAGGGGTAGATCCTTTATTGATCATACACTATCTTCGTGTACAAATTCCTATACCCAGTAGAGCCCTAATAATTATCCCTGGAGACTAAGAACTAAACCAAAGCATAGTTCAGTGTACACAAGATGACTATGATGACCTCAAGTCTAAGGATACTTGTACAACTATCACTATGTGAACAACTGCTGACACGTGAGTGAACTCCATCAGTTGTTCAGCTGGGCGAGTCATGTTCACTGAACTTATTCTATAATAAGCACCTACATACTAGCTATAGTGTCACCACACAAATGTCTATGAGAATAGACATCCTTCATAATGAAGCAAGCATAGTATGTACCGATCTCTGCGGATTATTAATTACCAGTTAGTAATCCTACGACCAGGAACTATTTAAGTTTAGAGTTATCATCTTTTAGGTCTCACTATTATGATCTCATCATAATCCATAAAAAGTTTTACTCTAAATTATGGTATATCTTATTTAAACACTTAAATAGATAGAGCCCGTAATAAAAACAAAACAAGTCTTTTATTAATATCAATGAAATCAAAACAGATTACACAGGAAGTTATTCCTAAATCCTAATTCATAATTCGACTTAGGACATATTCCTTTCAAGTATTTATTTAACATTTCGATGAGTCATGTTTGAGTTTTCTATAAGAGTAATTTAAAATGACTTCTCGATATGTACTTCACTTCTCTAAATGACTTCTCGATAGACAACAACAATTGTCTATTTTTGAGTTCTCGACAAGTCATCTACCATTACTATAAATACCCAGACTTATCGATTATTTTAACTTGGAATTTCTCGAAATTCTAAGCAAACTGAATATTTATTAATTCATGTTCTAACTATATGAAGTTAATAAATAGCAGATCAAAAGAAGCAAAAAGTATAAAAAACTGAAATAATTTAAATCATAAATTATGTTCAGCAAAATACTTTTGACATACTTTGTCTATAATTACTCTGACTTATTGACATATTTATGTGCTTATAATTTATTTATTTTAAATATGTTAGTCTAATGTAAGTAGACTAGTACTTTATATCTGATGTTTTGAGATAGCTATTAATGGTTAAATTATTTGACTATATGTTGATAGGAGGAGTTACTTTTATGTAGGGAGTACTTGTTTATTTGCACGGGGAACAGTTATTCTAAATAGTGAACTAAGATTCTTGAGTACTTGCATGGGGAATAGTAACTAGTCATTTCTAACTATCAAATATGCTTATGTGATTATTACTCTTATTATCTGGGCAACTCAAGAATCTCTTGGTTTCTATCTTTACTCCCTCTATAAATTAAAATGCTTCACCCTTTATCATTCATCACTACTCTTATTCTCAATAAACATCTAATTTCAAACTCACCTCATGTTCATCTCTCTCTCTCTCAAATGGATGCCCAAGTCTTCTACAGACTTATTCATGGAGCTTACCAGCCTGTGCATCATTTGGATGAAGACCAAATTTACTTTGATCCTTTCAGACTACGTGTCCGTCTCAGGGGGGGTTGTCTACAGCCCCTTTAATATTCCACGAGAGATCTTTGACGAACTCTCATGGGATGATCAACTCAGCATTCTTGTCTTTGAGATGGAAGTCTCTCTCGAGCAGGAGAGACGTGCAAGGGTAGCTGAGCAGCAACGCCTTGCTGCTTTGGAGTTGCAGGAGAGGATCTTCTCTCTTGGACACTCCATGTCCAGAGCTTACCACCGCAGGGCAAGGAGGTTGGAGGCTGAGAAGAAGATGCCCAAATTAGAGTAGTTAGGATTAGGATTTGCTTGATGTAATCTGAATCTTAATGTACTCTGTGGTTAATATTAATGAAAATGCTCTTCTTCTATGTCAATTTGTTTTTGTTCCTTGACTGTTTATGTCATGATTGCCTTGTGTTTTCAAATTAATTGGTTATTATTTTTCCTGTCATAATTCTTGTAACCGTATGTCTCAATGTTTATGCCTAATCAAATAGATAAATATGTTCAATGCATTACAGGTTCAGCACAATCCACTCATATAATAACAGGAAATTCAAATTTTCATTCAACAGGTATTTGTGTTAACATGCAGCTAAAACATCTCTAAACCAAACTGTAGTCCTCCCAGATACAGCAACTCAAACACAAACTCAAACACAATCCAACTCAGGTGACTCTCAAAAGAAACATGTTTCACAAAAGGACAACAATTTCATAATGTTCTTCATAATGTTTTGTTGATTGAGAAGAAAAACCACCGACGTTTATCAGTTTTTACTGAATAACCCATGAGCATTCCTAATGCACCTTCATGTGTAAAACAGTCATCACAGACTGAAAGGTTTGAGGGTAGTACTCCTGAGGGGGAGCTATCTAAATCCTCTCCAATTCAATTGGAGGTTCCTCAAAAAAGAACAACTCCCCTCATAACTCTAGTACACGCTACCTTAGCAGTCAAAGCTAGAAGTACAATTGCCTATGACAATGTCATGAGAAAGGCAAGTATAGCACATTTATATGTCAGTATGTTGCAAGGCATACAAGGGTTTGAGGCTGGTGTACATGATAGTAACCTAGTCAAATCCCCTCCAATTCAATTGGAGGTTCCCACTACAGGTGAGGAATAACACACTATTAAACCACAGAGCAATCTATGAGTCAAATTGTGACCCTAGTCATAGGTGTTCTAAATGATTCATTCACCACACAACTTCAAGTTAGTATTCTCTTATCTGATGAAATGAGTATGATTAGACTTATATGAAGGGTTTTTAGCACATAAACGCAACGAATACGTAAATTTAATTCTTAAAAAATCAAAACCCTCCGCAGGATCCATGCAAAAAATAATATTTAATTTGTAGTTCGGTATGTTTACCTTAAGAAGCTTTACGTTAATGGAAAGATGGAGGTCTTGAATGATCACCATGTAGCCCGTCGCTGGAACGATCTACGCCTTGAAGGTATCCACACGAATGATCGCCCGGAGGATGGGTGTGACTAGCACGTTCTTGAGACCGCCTTCTTGCTCTCTCTATATCTCATGAAGCTGCTAGGGTTTATGTTTTATCAAATAAAACGTGTAACCCTAATTCTATTAGAAAAAGATATTATATAGGCAAGAGCTAATGGGCCTCCAACCCTAAATTTAATTTTAGAGTTATTATTATTATTAAATTCGAAATTTTAATTATTGTATTATTAAGTCTCACTTAATCATCCAATAACTTAATTTCGGATTTAATATTAAATTCAAATTTCCTATTTATTTAATTAAAAAAGTCACACTTAATTAATAAAAAATAATTCGAATTACTTGTATTTAATTTAAATTTAAATTCGAATTTAAATTAAATAATCCTCCTATCATTCTTTGTGCGACCCTTTAGGTTATTATTACGTTGGCAACAATTTTAAATCTAATTTAAAATCATAAACAATGAGAGGAATCTAGTAATACATCATTGTTACCCAAGTAATAATAATTAAATCGGTGATCGATTAAACCTTTTGTGTATAATGTACAATGTACTATAATCCTTTTACCATATATTATAGATTAAACTCGAGGTATATTATATGTCATCCTCTTCATAATTTAATCCAGGTTTCCTTGATCGATGAGTAGACTATAACATCAAATCAACATTTGAGCATGGCCATGCATTTCATAGTCTAACTCAAACAAGAGGCCAATAATATCACTCCTAAAATAGGAGGGTTAAATCCTTTCTAGATCATTCATATTTCTCATATGATTCATAATATACCCAATATATACTTTTATCATCACCCGGTCAAAGGGAACTTTTAATGCAACCAAAGTATATTAATTCTCATATAGAAATATAATGATTTCAAGTCTAAGGACCAATACATCATTATCACTGTGAGAATTACTTATGACACAACAGACATATAGAATCTCACATTGGGTCTTCCATCACCATGTATATAATACATGTGCCTATGTTTTGACTTTAGTATCACTAAACCTATGATCAATGAGATGTGATCATCAGTTAACATTCATACTAGTCTTAATGCATTATTATTGTCCCTTGATAATAATACTCGACTAGGGATCTTTAGGAATATCGATACTATTCTCATAATCTCATTTTTAAGTCACGTACTTAGAGATATAAAATTACATATCATATTCCTAGGACATTTATTAATCTAACATCTTATCACATAAAATAAAGATATAATAAATTACTAAAGAATAATCCATATAATCAGAATTATTAATCCAAATGTTTCATAATATAAACATAATAGTGTTGTCTCTAGGGCACAAACACTAACAATCTCCCACTTGCACTAGAGCCAATCACCCATGTATCTAATACCCATGGAACTAGTATGACCTTCGTGCTTTTGCTGCGACAAAGCCTTAGTCAGTGGGTCTGCAACATTATCATCAGTATGCACTTTACATATATGTATATCTCCTCTTTCATTAATCTCTCGGATGAGGTGATATCTCCTAAGTATATGCTTTGCCCGGGAAAGGGACTTTGGTTCTTTAGCCTGCGCGATGGATCCATTATTATCACAGTAAAGATCAACTGGATCTGTGATCGGTGGAACCACACCAAGTCCCGTTATGAATTATCGTATCCAAACAGCCTCTTTGGCTGCTTCACTGGCAGCAATATACTCAGCTTCCATTGTAAAATCGGCTACTGTCTCTTGCTTTGAACTCTTCCAGCTTACAGCACCTCCATTGAGGCAAAACACAAAACCTGACTGAGATACTGAATCGTCTCTGTCTGTCTGAAAGCTGGCGTTAGTGTAACCCTTTACAACCAGCTTATCATCTCCTCCTTACACCAAGAATGAATCTTTAGTCCTTTTCAAGTACTTTAGAATATTCTTGACTGTTGTCCAGTGACCCTCGCCAGGATTAGACTGGTATCTGCTCGTCATGCTCAAGGCATACGAAACATCAGGTCGAGTACATATCATCGCATACATTATAGATCCAATTGCCGAAGCATATGGAACTTTGCTCATATGGCCCATATCATCTAATGATTTAGGGCAGTTGTCTTTTGAGATCAATATCCCATGAGACATTGGGACATATCCTCTTTTTGCTTCTTGCATCCTGAAACGATGTAATACTTTGTCAATATATGTACTCTGACTTAGGCCGATTAATTTCCTTGATCTATCTCTATAGATCTCGATCCCTAATATATTGGTAGCATCACCTAAGTCCTTCATCGAGAAACTATTTCCCAACCAAGTCTTAACAGCCTGTAGAGAAGGTATGTCATTCCCTATTAGTAATATGTCATCTACATATAGTACTAGGAATGCCACGTGGCTCCCACTAACCTTCTTGTAAACACATGGTTCATCTTCATTTTGAATAAAGCCAAATTCTTTGACTGTTTCATCAAAACGACGATTCCATCTCTTTGAGGCTTGCTTCAATCCATAAATAGATCGAAGCAACTTACAGACCATCTTAGCAAACTTGGGATCGATAAAACCCTCAGGTTGTATCATGTATAAATCCTCTTCAAGGCTCCCATTTAAGAAAGCGGTTTTCACATCCATTTGCCAAATCTCATAGTCGTAGTAAGCAGCTATTGCTAGCAAAATCCTGATGGACTTGACCATAGAAACTGGTGAAAAGGTCTCATCATAGTCTATACCATGAACTTGTTTGAAACCTTTTGCCACTAGTCGCGCTTTATAGGTCTGTACTTTACCATCCATGTCAGTTTTCTTCTAGAAAACCCACTTGCACCCTATAGGTTTTACCCCTTCAGGTGGATCAACTAAAGTCCATACTTTATTTTGATACATGCATTCCATTTCAGATTTCATGGCCTCTAGCCATCTCTCGGAGTCTGGACTGTTCATAGCATCTTGGTACATAAGAGGCTCATCATTATCTATGAGCATTACATCATCATCTTGAGTCAAGAGAAATCCATAATATCTCTCTGGCTCATGACGAGCCCTACTAGATCTATGAACAACCTGTGTTTCCGGAGCAGGAACGTCTTGATGTACTTCCTGCCCATTATCCAACTCTGGTTTAATATTATTTTGAACAACTCGATCTTCATCGATATCTGTAGTCCTCCCACTAATTTTCTTTGAAAGTAACTCTCTTTCAAGAAATACAGCGGTTCGAGCAACAAACACTTTGTTATCGGTAGGATTATAGAAACTATACCCTTTAGTTTCTTCAGGATATCCCACAAAATTACATTTATCCGATTTTGGTCCCAGCTTGTCAGACATCAAGTGTTTCACAAACGCTTCACATCCCCATATTTTCATAAAAGACATGATGTGACATTTCTCAGTCCATATCTCATATGGAGTCTTTTGAACTGATTTAGTTGGAACTCAGTTTAGTGTATATGCAGCCGTTTCTAGAGCATAACCCCAGAAATTTATTGGAAGATCTACTAGACTCATCATCGATCACACCATGTCCAACAAGGTACGATTTCTCCTCTCAGAAACTCCATTCCATTGAGGCATTCCGGGAGGAGTAAGTTGTGATACGATACCACACTCCTTTAAGAAACCTTTAAACTCGAGGCTTAAGTATTCTCCTCCACGATCTGATCGTAGAACTTTTATACTTTCCCCTGTTTGCTTTTCCACTTCAGCCTTGTATTCTTTGAACTTTTCAAAAGAATAGGATTTGTTCTTCAAAAGATACACATATCCATATCTACTAAAATCATCAGTAAAAGTAATGAAGTAGTAAAATGCACCTCTTGCCATCGTACGCATTGGACCACATACATCACTATGTATAAGTCCTAATCGTTCGGTGGCCCTTTCACCTTGTCCGGTAAAAGGAGCTTTAGCCATTTTTCCAATGAGACAAGATTTGCATTCTTCGTATGATTCAAAATCAAACTTATCCAAGTAACCATCTTTATGTAATTTGGAAATGCGTTTCTCATTTATGTGACCTAAACGACAATGCCAAAGGTATGTTTGATTTGAGTCTTTCATCTTAATACGTTTATTATCATTATTTATGTTATAGATAGGAGTATCTATATCAAGAACATATAAACCATTAAACAAAAGTGCAATCCCGTAGGTAACATTATTGAATGAAAAAGAACAACTATTGTTCTGAATCAAAAATGAAAAACCTTTCTTGTCCAAACAAGAAACTGAAAGAATGTTTCTGCAAATCGGAGGCACGTAAAAACAGTTATCTAGTTCTAAAACAAGCCCAGTGGGCAACGATAAATGATAAGTCCCTACAGCTAAAGCAGCAACCTTTGCTCTATTGCCAACTCGTAGGCCGACTTCTCCCTTCGCCAATGTCCTACTTCCCTGCAGTTCCTGCACATTTATACAAATGTGAGAACCACATCCAGTATCTAATACCCAAGATGTAGAAGTAGACAAATTGACTTCAATAACATAAATACCTGAATCAGAAGCAGTAACAACAACCTTCCTCTTCTTCAGATCCTCTAAATAAGCATGACAGTTCCTCTTCCAATGACCTGGTTTCTTGCAATAGTGACAATCACCGACCTTTGGAACATCACCTTTAGGCTTCAAAGCCTTGGTCGGATCAGGTTTCGGATTGGCATTCGATTTAGATCAAATCTTCCTCTTGTCTTTCCATTTACCCTTTCCTTTGGCCTTCCCCTTATTCACCATCAACATGGGAGCAGGGGATGTCTTCTGAATGTTGGTCTCAGCAGTTTTCAACATAGTCAACAGTTCGGTGGGGTTCTTATCTATCTCATTCATATTGTAATTCATCATAAATTGAGAATAACTGATGTTTAAAGATTGCAAAATTAGTTCAATCTGGTGCTCCACAGCAATCGAGGCACCCAAATTATTTCAAGTGATTATTCGTATATATTCAAAATATATATCTCCCACTATTTTATCAAATTAATAGACCTAACTATTAAGTCGGAAAGAGTATCTTCTATATACTTTCTAGTGAGACAAGATCCAAATTTTCACAACGTTTTAGTTCAGCTTTGGTTTTACTCCTAAAATATGATTCAATAAGGTAGACAACCTTTGTCAATTATATCAACTATATAACTCTTGGATAGTTTAGTGGAACAACATTTATTCTTATTTATCCAATATATCTCACCAAACTCTATGCCTCTAAGTTCACAATCCTATTGTGGTAACTTAGTTAAGTTAAAACCCAAAGGTCTAAAAGTATCATATATTTCAACACGCTGTCCCACGATAGATGGGAGTACTTCGCTCTGGCGAACTCACTCCTTATCGATCTAGGGGTTAACGCGTTAGACGTATTGGAAGGCATAACTTAATATAAATATTAGGGTTTTGTTAGTATTATAACGATCATGATCCCATAATAAAGAGATTCCCAATTTTCCTTGAATAAAATACTTCAAATCAATACTCGTCAATGGTTTGATTTCCAGGTAGTGGAGGAGTCACATCGGTCTCGCTTAAAATCCACAGCCTTACAAGTTCTATGAACCCATTGTTGACAAAATCGCCCCATGTCGGAAATAAAGAAGAATCGTATTTCATTCCGTGTTTCATAAACACGAGAATCTCATAATCGTTTTAAATTGTAAAATCTTGAGTCGTTACAGATTTTATCTTGTTTAGGCATGGCATGGGTGACGTATCTAATACATACATTCATGCATGATTAATCTAATTAAAGCATGCATCATTAACTATTCTATACATACATTCATACATCAATATATAAAGTGCAATAAAGTAAATGTGTTTGGTTATGGCCCCATCCTATGTGATCTTTATCAAGCTCATGATAAAGATCAAGGTCAATCTAATGTGGTGATGGAAATAAATACAACTACTTATTACATAAGTCTTCTTCTTTGTTTAGACTTCTTGTATGCCTCGTCTTCTTCTTTGAATCACCTCCATTGGATAGCCTTCTTGAGTCTTCAATTACATTACATGATTGAAAGTAAAACTAATCTAATGAACTTACAAGAATAACTCGAGTTACATTCGAGATTTATGATGACAAAGATTGACGACATGCAAGTCGTATTTAAAACCAAAACCAAAACCATTACACTAAGGTCGAAAGGCCATAACCATCCACCATGCTCATACAATACATAAAAACATGTTAAACACATAATTTGATCTTAACATATCATATTATCCATGATCTAATCATAAAAAAATATGACAAAAATCAGAAAAATCAGAATCAAATCAGAAAAACAAGAATCACTGTTTACGGGCAGTAAACAACGTTAAACGCCTTACAGATGATTCGTTGATAGCTTTAGCTATCAGTTTTGTTCTGACGCTCGTTTACCTATGGAATAGGGTATTCGTTTGCGTAAATCAGACACCAGACCCAGATTTCAGCAAATCTGCAGCAGCCAATTCAGAATCCGTATCTAATATGATTCTCATAATTAGAACAAACACAAATCATGTATATATCAGTATACATACAGATTACATAATCATCTTATGATTATACAACTCACATGAATATCATATATTCAAAACCATACATATACAAGCATATTATATCAACATCAAATCATGGTGAATCACGTACATGCTCATATATCGAAAACGGTTAAACACATAAACGAATTCAAAACTTTTCGCAAGTAGTTCTGATGCCATTGAAGGGTTTTTAGCACATAAACACAACGAAAACATAAATTTAATTCTTAAAAAATCGAAACCCTCCCTAGGATCCATGCGAAAAATAATATTTAATTTGTAGTTCAGTATGTTTACCTTAAGAAACTTTACGTTAATGGAATGATGGAGGTCTTGAATGATCACCACGTAGCCCATCGCTGGAATGATCTATGCCTTAAAGGTATCCACACGAATGATCGCCCGGAGGATGGGTGTGTACTAGCACGTTCTTGAGGCCGCCTTCTTGCTCTCTCTATATCTCTTCAAGCTGCTAGGGTTTATGTTTTATCAAATAAAACGTGTAACCCTAATTGTATTATAAAAAGATATTATATAGGCAAGAGCTAATGGGCCTCCAACCCTAAACTTAATTTTAGAATTATTATTATTATTAAATTCAAAATTCTAATTATTGTATTATTAAGTCTCACTTAATCATCCAATAACTTAATTTCAGATTTAATATTAAATTCGAATTTCCTATTTATTTAATTAATTAAGTCACACTTAATTAATAACAAATAATTTGAATTACTTGCATTTAATTTAAATCTGAATTTAAATTATATAATCCTCCAATCATTCTTTGTACGACCATTTAGGTTATTATTACGTTGGCAACAATTTTAAATCTAATTTAAAATCATAAACAATGAGCGGCATCTAGTAATACATCATTGTTACCCAAGTAATAATAATTAAATCGGTGATCGATTAAACCTTTTTTGTATAATGTACAATGTACTATAATCCTTTTAACCATATATTATAGATTAAACTCGAGGCATGTTATGTGTCATCCTCTTCATAATTTAATCCAGGTTTCCTTGATCGATGAGTAGACTATAACATCAAATCAACATTTGAGCATGGCCATGCATTTCATAGTCTAACTCAAACAAGAGGCCAATAATATCACTCCTAAAATAGGAGGGTTAAATCCTTTCTAGATCATTCATATTTCTCATATGATTCATAATATACCCAATATACACTTTTATCATCACCCGGTCAAAGGTAACTTTTAATGCAACCAAAGTATATTAATTCTCATATAGAAATATAATGATTTCAAGTCTAAGGACCAATACATCATTATCACTGTGAGAATTACTTATGACACAATAGACATGTAGATTCTCACATTGGGTCTTCCAGCACCATGTATATAATACATGTGCCTGTGTTTTGACTTTAGTATCACTATACCTATGATCAATGAGATGTGATCATCAGTCAACACTCACACTAGTCTTAATGTATTATTATTGTCCCTTAATAATAATACTCGACTAGGGATCTTTAGAAATATCGATACTATTCTCATAATCTCATTTCTAAGTCACGTACTTAGAGATATAAAATTACATATCATATTCCGAGGACATTTATTAATCTAACATCTTATCGCAGAAAATTAAGATATAATAAATTACTAAGAATAATCCATATAATCAGAATTAATAATCCAAATATTTCATAATATAAACATAATAGTGTTGTCTCTAGGGCACAAACACTAACACTATATGGATTACCCCAAATCATATGATCACAGACAACTCTTCTCAGCCCTCTCTTATTTCTGTAAGTCAAACACAACTGAGCCTTTCATGTGAGAATAAGAGAAAAACAGAGAATAAGAGAGGCAGGATCCTTCCTGGCAAAAGGAGAGGTAGGTGAGTGTATGGATTTAGCAATCCTTGTGAGGGAACTCTGACTCTCAAAAGTCATGAGACTAGTGCAGTGAGAAGTAGTGAGACTACTTATTTAAAAGAACAGAGAGCTTAGAATTTTTTTTCTGACAAACTCTTTCTGCAGAAATAAGTGGAACCTCTATTCTATTTAATAAACTCATCTCCACAAATCTCACTGGAGCTTGAAGCTGCAGACAGTGTTCTAAATGGACAATGACAGTAGCTTGAACAATTTGCATCTAGCTGGATCTTTCTACCTGAAGATAATGTCAAAAGGGGGGAGAATATATCTAAATGCCTGCCAAAACAGCTGATGAATGTTTCCAGACAATAAAATATTCTATTCTTCACAGGGGGAGAGAAGAATAAATCTAAATGCAACTCAACAAAAGAAGATAAGATGGAAAGATTGGCTTCTGCATTTAGTTAAAGTTTTGACATCATCAATCAGAACTTGTGCATAATTTCATAATGAACAAGTTGGTGGAGATTGTAATATATAATAAATGATGTCAAAGATTACTGGAGCTAATAATGTCATTAGCATCTCTGATCATAATATGAAGCAAATCAAATGGACACCTGATCTGAGTAGAAGATTAATGAACAGTTATTTTCAGTAATCAGTTAAGCTTGGGGTCAACCCTAAGTAAGTTGTATTGTTATCTAAAATTTGTATTTTGTACTTGTAACACTTAAAGTCTATAAAAATGTAAAGGAGCAGACTGGAGTCTTTTTCCTAAAACAGTATCAAGCCTAAGGATTCTATCTGGAAGAAGATCAAGAAGATCATGCCTCAGAAGAATTTTGAAGAAGTTTGGAGTTGAATAAATCTGTGTGGAGAAAAATATTCCAAGTCAAGATCTCTACAAGTCACAGATTTAATATTATAAGAGAAGTCAATCGAGAACTCCAGAGAGTACCGATGGATAAGCAATATCTACTCGATGGATGAGCAATATCAACTCGACGGATGAGCAGTATCTACTCGATGGATGAGCTACATATCTATTCAACGGATGAGAAATATCTGCTCGACAGATGAGCTATATATCTATTCGACGGATGAGCAATATCCACCGGGAGTAGAGAAGTCAGAAAAACTACTCGAGAACTCAAGAAGATATCGACAAGACAATTTTGAAGAACTAAAGATTGGAGATATCGACAAGTCATTCCATCACTAGATAACTCCGAGTTATCTGAAGATGTGAAGACTAGAGATCTTGACAAGCTGAAGACCTCTAAAATTAAAATTCAATATGGAATGCTAGAGATCTCGATAAGCCTATGTACTTATCGAGATGTCAAGTGTTCTATTAATTCAAATTGGATATCTCGAAGTACAGTCTCAAAGTACAGAATTGAAGATCAGTTTAATATCCAAGATAAACAATCAACAAATAATCCAACAGCTGGATTGACAAGTCTACAAAAAGCAGCTTGAAGAGTGTGCAAGATCAATGGCAAAGATTAACTAACAGAGGAAGATTAAAGTAAACACGGGATGCTAAAGATATGATAAGCCAAAAATGGAAGATCTGTTTTTCTATAAATAAAAATGACAAGTGACAGTTTAGAAAAGCTAATAGCATGTTTATTATCCATTGTGTGAACCAGCAGTTAACTGAGTTATAAAGTTAACACTGATCCTCTAGTTATATGTAACAATTTAGATAAAATCTCTTGTATCAGTGTCAAGAAGAAGCTGAGCTCTTTAACATCAAAGAGATTAGAAATTTTGTGGCAAAATAGTCTTAATTTTTAATATAAAAACTAAGTGAGTTTTGAAGATTTGTGTTCTTTATTTTATGCAAGTTTAAATTCTGCATGAACACTTTTCTATACAAGATTTAATTTACTTTGTTCAACCATTAACTTTCAAGAAAAGCCTAAAATCAGAAAAATACATCCATACATGTGTGATTCATTACCTAACAATCAACCACCCAAATAAGAATATATCCAATCTATGGCATCCAAAGGAATATTAAACTTCTTAGTCCAAGAGACTTGCCTTCGACATTGCCTAATATCCATAGACTAATTTATGATCTTTCACTAACTGATCAATATATAACAGCAACATAACCTTCAAAATCCAATATATCTGAGTATCTCACCATGGAAGTAGGGATTGGGACTACTATACACTCCTTTTTGTGCAAATTAAAAGAAACTACATATTTCTTGTGACTCATGTATATCGCTCCATTTATAAGAGGAGCAAGTTTTAAATATGGGTAAGACATAAATTTTGTTGGGGATGTGTAATGAACATGAATCTTATTCCAAGACTTGGTAATTATGGAATATGGTTGCAAAACTAGTAACCCACCAGTAGTAGCGAGTTGGCATAGAAGCCGCAAAACCTTGTAGTCATCGGAGATAGTGTCAAAATAAAAGGCTAGATTACCTTCTTGATTATTCTCAATGGACTTTTGATTTCAAGGAAATTTAGGAAGTTCCTTGCACTTATTACTTACTGGGTTCCAAAGAACAATGTATATTGTATACCAGACATATAATACCATTAGAAGAACCAATAACTGTGAACTGGAGTGGCACATATAGATAACATTTATACTCAGGATAGACTGATCTAGGTTTGCCCCCAAAATTAGATCTAGCAATCATCAATTTATTTAAGCTACCCAAATCCAACTTAGCAATCATCAAAAGTGAAACTTCCTTCTCATTCATGATCGGTTGGTGGTGAGAATAAGTTTGATAAACTCAGGGTCGGAGATAATGCGTAGCCACGACTTGAAATGGACTTAGACAGAAGCATTCATCTCACTGGAACCCTTTTAATTATTTCGATAGCCATCTCTTAAGGTAAAATGTACTTTGAGCATGCCATTACCTTTTAATATTACTCTTAATATATTCAAGACTGTCAAGCGCACAAAAACTACATCTGGGAATACAAAACCAGGGAAAAATCCAGGGCCAATTAAAAAGACATATCTATTTTAATACTAACATAACATTGAACATAATCAAACCAAAGCTAAACTTAAGTTTTATGTTCTGCCTATATAGTAGATTCAATCTTTAATAATTTCCATAATAAGCGAAAATCGAACCCGAACAATATGTAATTACTAATAATTTTTGGAATATACGAGAATTAAACCGAGAACTTGAAATAATCACTAATAATTTAGTTAATAAACGAGAATCAAATTTCGAACTAAGAATAAGCTTTTACAAAACAGGGTATCCCATTATACTCAACTTCACAGTGACTTACTAATTTCCTAAATTCATACTAATTTAAGAAATTAAAAATATATTTCGAAATGGGGGAAAATTCGGCAGACAAACATATCTACACAAATTTAAAATCATAAACATATGCATGTACACAGAGAACACACAACCGGCAAATTCTGAAAATAACACTATCAAGATAATATGCATGTATATAAACACAAATTTTAGAAACTTAAGGTTTAAAATAAAAATAAAAGTCACCTTTGAACTTGTGACGATTGAATTCTCGGTACATTTTTTAGTATTTTCGACCGGAGTTCACGGTACTTTACCACTTCTACAATAATTATGTCGGATCTTTCGAGTTCACTTATAAAAATAATTATTTTTTTATAAATTATTATATATATTTTTCCAAAGATACGATTTGCATACAAAAAATTTAATTTTAAAATTCAAATATACTAGTTCTTCATTTATCGTTTCAAATTGGAATAAAATCTTTATATTCAATATTGTACTATATTTAAAATCCTAAAAATTCCATGATGAAATTCGAAAAATTATATAATATCCAATTTTAAGTAAGAAAATTTCATTCTAGTAAAACATTTCTTCAATATTTAGGAAAAATCTAAATTTATAATATATCCATATTATCAAAGCAATTTATTAGCTTTTCTGACAAAAGTTTTATAGAATAAAATATCTTCAACCTTCAAGATTTTACTATACACAAAAAAAATTTCATTCTAGACAACCTTAAAATAAAATTTATAAGATTTTATGTAATATCCAACATTAAGCAAAATATTTTGCTAATTATTTACTATAAATATAATGTTACACCCATGCAATTATTTATAAAATCTCACTCTTGTGGATCTTCTCACCCTAAAACTACACATGAGCAAGTCAAATATACGATACAATGGTAAGAAAGAATGTCCCCCTATTTTCAAATATTCTACTCCTAACTTTCATCTTTATTGCTCTTATCATAAATAAAGATATTCTTACTTTTTAATCTCCTTTATTTGTAAACATAACTACAAATTTACGTAGAAAAAAAGAAAAATATTATTTTCAGATCATTTTTTTTATTTTCAGAGCTCAAAAAGCATGAAAACACGAAAATATCCATGTATTATTTTTCTTTCTTTATTTCTATTGTGTATTTAGGAGCATATTTGTCATTTCATGTTTTGATAGCTCTGAAAATAAAACATGTGCTTTGAAAACAGTATTTCCCTTGAAAAAATTGGGCCTAACAATTACATCAAAAAATTTGATACTCGTGTATCATAATCAATTTATTCAAAATAGTGTATTATATATTACATCTAATCCTTATTTTATAAGAATTTATTTATAATTTGTAATGTATCTGATGAAGTATTTTTAGAAGTCATTAACTAATTGATATGGATGTTACACAGGAGTCGTCACAGCTCAACCTCCTCTTTTGGGCCTTGTTTGGATTGGGGGTTGAGAAGGAGGGGTTGGGTTGTGTTACATTGGAGTAGGTTGGATTAGGCTAGATTGAATATTTACCTCATTTGGATGTAGGTGAGGAGTTAGTAGGGGTTGAACTCTTGACATGTTTGGTTTGGAGTTGAAGTAAGGTTAGTTTTTATCATGTATAAATTATATATTGATTCAAAAAAATTATATATCAAAAAACTAGTGAATGTTTTTAAATTTATCTAAAAAAATTAACTAAATTTAAAAATATTTTTAAAAAATTCAAAAAACAAATGAAAAAACTTTAATAGAGAGAGAGTGAAAGAGAGAGGATGAATAAAAAAAGTAAGCGTCAACACCAGGAAAAGTTTAATTTTTGTATTGCAAATTAACCCCTTTGATAAACCCTCACAAAATCCTACCCATGCTTTGACAAACTTTCTCAAACATGATTCTCTTATCCAAATACAGCCTTAGATTTTGGACCATGTGTATCTTATGGAGGTCCTACTGGGCGTATTGCTTGAGTATAAAATATAAGGGTGGAATTTGCCAACAAGTTTTTTCAGGAGCTCACAAAGGAGAAAATCACTGTTTGCAAGACTTAATACTCTAGAGCACGACTCTAAACAAATACATGTGTATTTATCTTCTATGTTTACATGTGATATATATTTTAAACAAAGCAATAAAAATAACGAGTTTATTTAATAGTTCGTTTTATTTCATACCTCATATCGGTTTACAATATTAGTGGAAGCTCTTGCATTACACGGTAATATACACAATGGTTCCAATTATTTGTACTCCAAACTAATGAGCGTTAAAGTTTGTTGTTAAAATTTGTTGGAAATCTTTCCATACCTTGTACATTGCACTCCATCTAAATCATTAAAAATCTATAGTGACTCAATAATGTTCAAATTTTTTATATTTTTATTAGATCTCTAAACTTAAAAATATATGCAAATTTATTGTTTAAAATTGAAATAAAAATCTTTAATCCTAAAGAACGTACTCTATATAAAATTGTAAAAAATTCAATATTAAAATCTCAAAGATTTATATAATATCCAATTTTAAGAAAGAAATTTTCAATTTTAGTAAAAAAAAATCTTCTATATCTAATAAAATCTAAATCTGCAATATGTGCATATTATCAATGCAAATTGTTAAACTTTTCTTATATACATTTTTTAAAATAAAAATCTTGAATATTTAAGATTTTACTATACACAAAAATTTTACCATTTTAGACGAACCTAAAAATAAAATTAATAGGTTTTATGTAATATATTCAAGAATACATAAAATAATATTCTAATTCTCTACTATAAATACAATGTTACTTAAATGCAATAATTTATGTAATATATTTGTTTTGGGTGTTCCTCGGGAAGAGAATGCAAGTCAACTACAAAATAGGGGTAATTATCATATTGGTCACTTAGTACTTCTAAAATATCAAATGTAACATCATATAATTTTGATCTTAATTAATTCACTCAATAAAAATGTGATTCATGCAGTTAAATATTTCGATCTTGCTAATGTGATTGACGTATTATCGACGTAGACATGTCATATTCTTTGACCATGTTGCAGGTATATCGGCATGTATAATCATTAATTTTATTGTTACATCTCTCTATTTTCAAATGTTTTTTTCGTAACTTTCATTTTCATTGCTCTGACCATGAACAAAGGTAATTCTCACTTTTAATATCCTTAATTATTTTTGTATAACATAGCTATGAATTTACACAAAAAGAAATAAATTTAAGCTTAACTATTACAACAAAATATTGCTATTTTTACCGTAATAAACAAAAATAGTGCGCATATATTACATATACTTTTTCTCCTTTTTAGATTAATTTATACACATTTTTTGTGTATCCAAATAAGCATTTTAAGCAGCCATGAACTAATTTGAATTGATATTACACATAACTCTAATTGCTCAACAACTTCTCCTTTAAGATTTTGGACCATGCAAAAGTTATGGAGGTCCTTCTTGATGTTATAAGATTTGCTTGAAAATAGCATGTAAGAGCATTGATGTGTAAAATAATTACAAGTGCCCAACGGTTAATTGTTGCAAATACAGGTCGATCCACAAAGACTATGAATTTTCAACACCCTAACAATTTAAATCATGCAAACTAGACATTAAGACTTTAGAGGAATTGAATTAACCTAATTAGCAAATAGATCAAATAATATGGAAAACCTAGAAATCCGAATCCATTAATCAATCACAATTAATATCAACTCTCCCTAAAATAAATTTTCTTTTCTTCACAAATAAATTTTAATTAACGAGACAAGCATATACTATGAAATTGTTATCTAACGTGTTAGATATATTTGATAATGTCATGTGTAATATGATTTGTGTTTAGTTTTCAGATCTTACCTAACAGGATAAATCAGTACTTAACTGAAAATCAGCACTTATACTGAAGACAGAACTTAAGATATCAGAATTTAAGTTATCAGAACTTAAGTTATCAGAAGATATTTATCAGGAGATATTATCAAGACTTAAGATGACTTTCAGATAAGGCAGACGACTGATTGAAAGGAAACAAGATCGAGACTAAGACAGAAAGAAATATGCATGAAGAAAGAATTCCATGAAGAATAGAATACTTGGAAGAAAAGTTAACTAGTTGATATATTTTAGGAAGCAGAATTATATTCCATATCAGTTAGAATTTATCTTGTAACTGTGTAGTATATAAACACAGGCATAGGCTTTACACTATTAGTGTTATCATTATCAAAGTTATTATTCTTTGTAACCCTAGTAGCTCTCGTGATAATTTGTTCATCACTGAGAGAGGACAGTTCCATATTATAACAGAGTTTATTATGTTGAATAAAATCTGTTTTCTGTTACTTGAGTTCTTATATTCGATTTGATTGTGCTAAACACTGTATTCAACTCCCTTCTACAGTGTGTGTGACCTAACAAGTGGTATCAGAGCTATCTGTTAACACACAAACAGTTTAAGATCCAAAAACAATCATGTCTGAAGAAGAAACTCCAACCAAGCCCACCAAAACTGAAGAACCTCCAAAAACCATAACCCATAGTCGATATGAGACTATAAGAGTTCCCATGTTGAAACCGTCTGAGTATTCCATATGGAAAGTGAAGATGGCTATGTTTCTGGAAGCTACAGATCCAGAATATCTCGACAGGATTTATGAAGGACCACATATGCCAACCAAACTCTCTGTGAAAGTTGCAGGTCAGCCAGCAAAGTCTGTACCAAAGGAGAAAAGTGATTACACTCTTGAAGATATCTCATCGATTGTGAAGGATGCAAAGGTAAGACACTTGCTGCATAGTGCCATTGATAATGTTATGTCAAACAGGGTAATTCAATGCAAGACTGCAAAAGAGATATGGGATGCTTTGGAAACAAGGTGTCAGGGAACTGATTCAATCAAGAAGAACAGGAAGACTATACTCACTCAAGAGTATGAGCACTTTGACTCAAAGTCTGATGAGTCATTAACTGATTTGTATGACATATTTGTCAAACTTTTGAATGATTTGTCACTAGTTGACAAAGAGTATGATATTGAAGATTCAAATCTTAAATTCCTGTTAGCTCTTCCTGGAAGATGGGATTTGAAGGCCACAATAATTAGAGACAACTATAATCTTGATGAAATAACTCTTGATGAAATTTATGGGATGCTCAAGACTCATGAACTTGAGATGGAACAAAGAAGCAAGAGGAATGGAAGAAAGTCAAGGACAGTTGCTTTTGTGGCTGAGGAGGAAATTCCCAAAGTTGATGCCTCAAAGAAAGTCAAGGGAAAGGCTCTTATCACAAAGTCTGATACTGAGTCATTAAGTTCTGATAGTGATGATTGATAAGTGGCATTTTATACCACTTAGAACATCTTATAATATCTTGAATTGATGTCTTGAAATCAAGTATTTTGTTGATTTGATGTGTTTTTCTAGTGTTTGTGCATTTCAGGGTAATACTTGTATTTGTGGAGAGATTTTATCAAGAATAAGCCTTAGTACGTGCTTGGCATTGCAAGTGGGAAGTTAGGAGCAGAACGCAGCAGAGAACGGGTGAAAAATAATTAATTTTCCGGAAAGGTGCTAGGCACCGCTCATCCTGGCTGAGCGGCCGTTCAGGAAGCTGGCGCCCGCTCAGAGGTGCGAATTAAAAATCTGATTTTTAGAGTTCTTGTTCTGCTGGACTTCTGACTTCTTAGATGGCTGGGTTTTGTGGGGCTTCTATATAAGTAGTTTTCAGAGACGTTTCACGGGTGTTGAATCATGGTATTAATCAAGGAGCAAGGAGATAAGGAAGAAGACCGTTTTAGCACATCGCAACGAAGAGGAAGCATAGTTTCTTGTGATTCTTTTATTCATTGTAACAGTGGATGCTAGTTTTCTTTACTTTGAACCTATTTACTCTTGTGACGTACTCTGGTTTAATATAAGTAGTTTTATTAATTATTCTCGTGTGTTATTATCATGTTTTCATATGAACCAATGGTGATAATGAGTTCAATTGTGGGCTAATCGTGATCATGGGGTCGTAACGGATTTGCTATAGAATTCTTTAGTTAGTTGTTTAATACCTTAGTGTGTGATGATTGTATGATATCTAGTATTGGTTGTGCTTATTCGTCTTATGTGCGTCGCGAATATATAAGATAGGGTGTTAATCTCTTGTGAAGCGACGGTGGATCTTGGGATTTAGAACTTGCCATGCTAGCATAGGTTCATGTATGTGTATGCATGATTAGTGGGTAACTCTAACCGTTTTACTTGCCCTGTATAATCATAAGGAACAACTTGTGCTTAAATCGTTATGTTGTCAAATTTTGTAGACATATAGGGTCTCAACATAATTGATGACTATTCAACTTCTATCTTAATTGTGGGTGCTTGGTAGAATGGTATTAGTACAACGAAAGTTGGGTTTTATCAGTTTAGTGTTGTTCGATTAATATCATCACCGTTACATGTTAAGGGTAATAACAATAACTATTGAAGGAATTAGTAATGAAGTTATGATCTCATGTGTGTTTAATATTGTTAATTAAAGTATCTGTTAAGTGTTTAATTCTCGTAGTTAATTCTAGTTAATAATTAATTAATCAATTTTATGTGTTATTGTCTTAACATTGAGAAGTAATCATACATTGGTGAGTAAGTGTTAATTGAGCATAATTAGTTTGAGTCTCTGTGGGAATGAACTAGAAAGTATTCTATATTACATGCGAACGCGTATACTTGCGTGTATTATTAGCGCGTGTTTTCTGCCCTAACAAGTTTTTGGCACCGTTACCGGGGACTCGGCGTATTTGTTTAGTTTATGTACTTACCGTCAGTGGTCATTAGGACTCATTGATTAAGACGTGTTACTTATCGTTTCCGGTTGTGTTTCAGGTACTTTAGCGAGCGTTTATGCAAACACGTTCTCGTACTCGCAAGAGGACTTTAGATACGGCTGAGGAGACAGACTCAGTTCTTGATATTCCGGAGAAGATATATTTTGAAGATTCAGATAAAGAGAGTGAGCAGAAAGAACCAGTAATCATGGGTGATCGTATAGTTCCGGCAGATCCAGCTCTTATGGACTTTTCTCGGCCTAAAATTGATGACATTCAGTCAAGCATCCTTCATCCGTCTATTCAGGCTAACACATTTGAAATCAAGCCGGGCACTATTCAGATGGTGCAGAATTCTGTTTCTTTCGGAGGTGCTGCAACTGAAGACCCCAACATGCACATCAGGAATTTTGTCCAGATCTAGAGTACTTTCAAATATAATGGTATGACTGATGAAGATATCAAGCTGAGGCTTTTCCCATTCTCTCTGAGGGATAAAGCTAAGGACTGGTTACATTCTGAACTAGCTGGGTCCATCACTACTTGGCAAGATCTTGCGCAAAAGTTTCTGGTAAAGTTCTATCCAATGGCGAAGACTGCAGCTATGAGGAGTGCTCTTACTCAGTTTGCACAGCAACCAACAGAATCTATGTGCGAAGCTTGGGAGCGCTACAAGGAGATGTTGAGAAAGTGTCCACATCATGGTATGCCTGACTGGATGGTGATCACTGGTTTCTAAAATGGTTTGGGGGCCCAATCTCGGCCCATGCTCGATGCAGCAGCTGGAGGTGCTTTGTGGGCCAAAAGCTATACTGAGGCCTATAATCTTATTGAAACTATGGCTGCAAATGAGCATCAAAACCATACTCAAAGGATGATGCATGGGAAGGTAGCAGGTATTTTGGAAGTTGATATATTTACAGCTATTGCAGCGCAGCTCCAAGCGCTGTCTATGAAGGTTGATTCTTTAGCCACCTATGGAGTCAATCAGATAGCTATGGTCTGTGAGCTTTATGCAGGTTCTTATGCTACGGATCAGTGTTCTCTTGTTAATGAATCTGTTCAGTATGTGAACAATTATCAGCGACCGCAGCAGCCTTTGCCAGCTACTTATCATCCTAACAACAAAAATCATCCCAATTTCAGCTGGAGCAATACTCAAAATGCTATTCAGCAACCATATCAGCAAGGCATAAATAAACAGTTTAATCCACTTGGATTCCAGCAACCACAGCAGTATGCTCAAAGGCAATCATATCCTCAACAAGGAGGTGTTGCTCTACCTTCTCGTGCTGATTTCGAGGAACTCAAGCTGTTGTGCAAAAGTCAGGTTGTTTTTATCAAGACCTGGGAAAATCAAATCGGTCAAATAGTCAATGCAGTGCTCAATCGTCAACCTGGCACACTTCCCCGTGATACTGAAGTACCAGGCAGGAAGGAAGCTAAAGAGCAAGTCAAGGCTATTACTTTAAGGTCTGGAAATGTTGCTGATACTGAAAAAGCAAAAGACGGAGAAGCTGAAGTTGGTGATAAAGAAGAGAAGCAAAAGGAGATAGCGGCGGAACCAAGGAAGACTAATATTGAACACACTCTGCCTGAGGGTAATACAGGGGAGAAACATCTCTATCCTACACCACATTTCCCTACGAGATTGCAACAACAAAAACTGGATAAGTAGTTCGGTAAGTTTCTAGAGGTGTTCAAGAAACTTCACATCAACATACCTTTCGTTGAGGCTCTGGAGCAAATGCCTAGTAATGCGAAATTCATGAAGAGTATTCTTTCAAGGAAGATGAAACTGGATGACCTTGAGACTGCTGCTCTAACGGAAGAGTGCAGTGCTGTGCTGCAACAGAAATTACCTCCAAAGCTTAAAGATCCAGGTAGCTTCACCATTCCTTGCACCATTGGCAAGTTGTCTTTTGATAAATGTCTGTGCAATTTGGGAGCAAGCATCAATCTGATGCCGTTGTCTATCTTCAAAAAGTTGAATTTGTCTGATCCAAAGCCCACCTACATGTGTCTATAATTGGCTGATCGTTCTATTACATATCCACGAGGCATAGTGGAGGACATGTTAGTAAAGGTGGATAAGCTCTTCTTCCCTGCAGACTTTGTCATTTTAGATTTTGAGGAAGATAAGAAGATCCCCATAATCTTGGGAAGACCTTTCTTGGCTACAGGCCGTACCTTGATAGATGTGCAGAAAGGTGAACTTACTATGAGGGTGCAGGATCAGGATGTGACATTCAATGCATTCAAAGCGATGAAATTCCCTACAGAAGACGAGGAGTGCTTAAAGGTGGATTTGATTGATTCTGCGGTAACTTCAGAACTTGATCATATGCTAATGTCTGATGCATTAGAGAAAGCCTTAATGAGGGAGTTTGATAGTGATGATGAGGATGGCAATGAGCAACTACAATATCTAAATGATTCTCCTTGGAGGCGAAAGCTAGACACGCCATTTGAATCTCTTGGTACTTCTGATCTCAAGAATGATGAAGGAAAGCTCAAACCATCTATTGAAGAAGCACCTACTTTGGAGCTTAAACCATTGCCTGAACACTTGAGGTATGCCTTTTTAGGTGATGGATCTACTTTACCTGTTATTATTGCATCTGACCTTTCAGGTAGTGAGGAGGACAAGCTCTTGAGGATTTTGAGAGAATTCAAATCGGCTATTGGATGGACTATAGCAGATATCAAAGGGATCAGCCCTTCGTACTGCATGTATAAAATTCTGCTAGAAGAAGGTAGTAAGCCAACTGTTGAGCAACAGCGATGATTTAATCCTATCATAAAAAAGTGGTGAAGAAAGAAATTCTGAAGTGGCTGGATGCAGGAATCATATATCATATTTCTGACAGTTCTTGGGTGAGTCCCGTGCAATGTGTACCTAAGAAAGGAGGTCTTACTGTGGTAGAAAATGAGAAGAACGAGCTCATACCCACTCGAATAGTCACAGGATGAAGGGTATGCATGGATTACAGAAAATTGAACAAGGCCACGAGAAAGGATCACTTCCCTCTTCTATTTATTGATCAGATGCTTGACAGGTTGGCCGGTCATGAGTATTATGTCTTCTGGATGGCTATTCGGGGTATAATCAGATTTGCATTGCACCAGAGGATCAAGAAAAGACTACCTTCACTTATCCATTTGGCACGTTCGCTTTTCGCAGAGTTTCGTTTGGCTTATGTGGCGCACCTGCCACTTTTCTGAGATGTATGATGGTTATATTCTCTGATATGATTGGAAATAATGTTGAAGTGTTCATGGACAACTTCTCCGTCTTTGGACATTCGTATGATGAATATTTAAATAATCTTCGTGCGGTGCTCAAAAGGTGTGTGGAAACTGATTTGGTGCTCTATTGGAAAAAATGTCACATTATGGTACGTGAAGGCATTATTCTTGGGCATAAGGTCTCTAGCAAGGTCTTGAGGTGGACAAAGCCAAGGTGGGAGTCATTGAAAATCTTCCACCACCTATTTCTGTGAAAGGAATCCGTAGTTTTCTTGGTCATGCGGGTTTTTGTCGGTGCTTCATTAAGGACTTCTCAAAAATATTTAAGCTGTTGTGCAACTTGCTCGAGAAGGATGTGCCTTTCAAATTTCATGATGAATGCTTGGCAGCATTCGAGACTCTCAAGAAGAGTTTGATAACAGCACCGGTTATTACGGTACCTGATTGGACAGAGCCTTTTGAGATGATGTGTGATGTGAGTGATTATGCGGTGGGAGCAGTCCTTGGGCAGCGCAAGAATAATCTTTTTCATGTGGTCTATTATGCTAGTAAGACTCTAAATGGAGCTCAAATGAACTACACCACTACTGAGAAGGAGCTCTTGGCTATAGTCTTTGGGTTCGAAAATTTTCGATCTTATCTGCTTGGGACAAAGGTGACAGTATTCACTGATCATACGGCCATTCGCTATTTGGTTTCCAAGAAGGATTCGAAGTCTAGACTTATTCGTTGGGTGCTCTTGTTACAGGAATTTGAGTTAGAGATCAAGGATCGAAAAGGTACTGAGAATCAAATAGCTGACCATCTCTCTAGATTGGAGAATCCCGATTCTACTTCACATGATAAGACATTGATCAACGAATCTTTTCCGGATGAGCAGTTGTTCGCAGTTCAGGAGGAAGAGCCATGGTTTGCAGATATTGTGAACTATCTTGTCAGCAATATAATGCCTCCTAATATGAATACAGCTCAAAAGAAGAAGTTTCTACATGAGGTGAATTGGTACATGTGGGATGAACCGTATTTGTTTAGACAAAGAGCTGACCAGATCATCAGGAGATGTATCCCATTCTGTGAGACGGAGGGGATATTACGAGACTGCCACTCCACAGTTTATGGTGGACATTATGGTGGTGAAAAGACAGCAGCTCGTATTCTGCAAGCAGGTTTTTTCTGGCCTACTTTGTTTAAGGATGCACATCAGTTCGTTTTAAGGTGTGATCGTTGCCAAAGAGTGGGGAATCTTACGAGGAAGGATGAGATGCCGTTAAATGTGATGCTTGAAGTCAAGGTCTTTGATGTTTGGGGAATCGATTTCATGGGACCATTTGTCTCATCCTGTAATAATCAGTACATCTTGCTGGCAGTCGATTATGTCTCAAAATGGGTAGAAGTCAAGGCTCTACCGACGAATGATGCAAAGGTAGTGTTGAATTTTCTTCATAAGCAGATTTTTACAAGGTTTGGAACGCCATGAGTAATCATAAGTGATGAGGGGTCGCATTTCTGCAACCGTAAGTTCACTTTTATGATGCAGCACTATAATGTGAATCATCGTGTTGCTACTGCCTATCATCTGCAAACGAATGGTCAAGCGGAAGTGTCTAATACAGAGATCAAGCGCATTCTAGAGAAAGTTGTTTGTCCGTCAAGGAAGGATTGGTCTTTAAAGCTCGATGAAGCTGTTTGGGCTTATAGAACAGCATACAAGACTCAACTTGGGATGTTCCCGTTTCAACTTGTTTATGGTAAGGGATGTCATTTACCTGCGGAGGTTGAGCATAAGGCTTATTGGGCGTTGAAGAAGTTGAACCTTGATCTAGATGCAGCTGGGAAGAAGCGAATGCTTCAGTTAAATGAACTTGATGAATTTCGACTCCAAGCGTACGAGAACAACAAAATGTACAAGGAAAAAGTGAAAAAGTGGCACGACAAGAAGCTATATCCTAAGTCATTTATGCTGGGGCAGCAAGTTCTTTTATTCAACTCTCGTCTCCGACTTTTTCCTGGAAAGTTGAAATCAAGGTGGTCTGGACCTTTTATTGTAAAAACTGTGTTTCCACATGGAGCGGTGGAGATTTTTGAGAATGATCCGGGCCAAGTATTCAAGGTTAATGGTCAGCGTTTGAAGCATTACTATGGGGACACGGCAAACCGGGAAGTGGTTAGTGCCTTTTTATTGTCAACTTGAGCAAGGTACACTACGTCAAGCTAATGACGTAAAAGAAGCGCTTCTTGGGAGGCAACCTAAGATTTGTTGTTATAGAAACCCTTAAAGGTCAGTAACCTATCCAAAAACATAAAAAAAATCAGAAACAGAGCAAGAAAAAAAATATTTTCCAGAGACCACCTGGGCGCCCGCTCAGCCTTGCTGGGCGGCCGCTCAGGATATTGGGCGCCCGCTCAGCTCAGCTGGGCGGCCGCTCAGGACCCGTCTGCCTGAAAAAAAATTTAAGCCTAATAAAAATCCAAAAAAATCAGAAAACACAAAAAAATAAAAATATAACCCACTACCCACGAATCCTTTTCCCATAAACCCACGTTTTTAACCCTCAACCCCACTCCTAATCAAATTTTAACCCTAATCTCTACCCTATATACATACAACTATTCCATATACTCCCCCATACACTTTCAACCTTAAAACTCTCTCCCATATTCAAAAACACAAATCGTAAACACTTTTTCTCAGTTTCAATGGCACCCAAGAGATCCAGGACTATTGATAGCAGCAGTACTATTCCTACTGTTAATTCTTCGAGGGGTACTGCTGCGAGACCTCGTTTGTTTGATAGGGCTGCTGAGGAGGAGTATACTAGGCTTCTGGGTAAGCCAATTTTGAAGGAGAGGGGATTCTTACCATCGGGGAGGGATGGTGAGTTATTGCGGATGATTTGTAACACCCCCAAATCCGGGGTCGGGGATCCGGGTTGTCACGAGTTCCATTTCCCTTAATAACACCCAATCTTAATAATTACTCAACTACTCTGTACTGTGACCCCACAATAAACACACACACCACACGTTATAGTCTCAGAGATGAACATCCAAAAATAACCACAAGTCATTTTATTCCACAATTATATGTCAATACACCCTAACAAGGTTTCTGAATAAATTTACATTTCTTTGCCATTATTACAATTCATAGTTATACATAAGTCTGGTACATCATAAGTTGAAAACCTAGCCTATTGGTAGTTCCTACCTCAGCTACAGCGACATCCACGCCTACAGGAAACTGCGGAATGTTTCCTATCTGCCTGCGAATTGGGAGCTTAGTCATGTTCATCTTTTCTATCTGTTGTTGTGTGATGAAAGAAGAAAGCAAGGGTGAGCAGCAAGCCCACCAAAATAATATGTATAATGATTAACAATATGAGCCTTCTCATAGTACTCATGAAAGTCTTGGTCAAAAGAAATGAACCAAGTTTGATATCTTAATGCGATGAAGTCGCAAAATATTTAGTATATATACATATATACTTTTCAAAATATTGGAAGTCCTCTTCCATGCATAATATACACAGAGTTCCGGTGTATAACTGTATAAAAAATATCGTTGCAAGGTGATCTCATATATCTAACCTTGTCTCAACGTTTTTCTAAAAATCTTTGTCATTCATAAGACAATTATTAACTAGATATAAGTTTAAAAGATGAAGTTACCAAATACTTCACTCCACTTATATCATTTATAAAGCTACTTGAACTACCATTGTTCAAAGTATAATGAGCTTTCAACAGTTCATCACATAGATGAGACTACAAGACAAGATTTGAATAGATTAAATCTTTAAAATATTATTAAAGGAAATGAAGTTATGATATACTTCATTAAGTTCTGATATATATATATATATATCCACATATACATCTTCCTTTATACATTTCCTGAAAACCTCTGTCATGTGAAGTATGAACAGAATTGCAATATCCAATAAATTTGGAAAGGAAAGAATTTTGGCATAAACCTGATATCTTGCTGATCAGGCAAAGATACCAATAAGTAACCTTTTCTACTAGTAGATGGACGAATTCCCCACTGGTCATCACCCTGGTCTCAATAGGACCTTATGCTGGACTGCCACTCAGCCACTTATGTATTTGATGGACTCCCACTGAGCCACTTACACTATCATGGACGCCCACTGAGCCCATGTTGCTTATGCCGACTCGATAGATGGATTTACTTCCCGAACGTTGGGTAAGTAATCAATTCATTTACCAAAACTGCAACCTTGTTGCGAATATAAAATACACCACAGAGCCGGATCCCTTAGATTTTTGAGCGAGTATTCAAGTCCCCTTAAAATGGAAGATCTTGAATTTGAAAACAAGTTTTGGGATCCGCTCTACCCTTTTTAAATTCATTTTGAAGACTCGAAAACATTTTTAAGAATGTTTGGAGTAATGCTGATTTATGAAATAAATCAGTCCCAATTATGAAAGAAATATCTGAATATTATTATTTAAATAATATTCCCATAAAGAATAATGGAGGTAGAAGTTGGAAAACTTATACTCGAAATGAATAGCAAATAATCAAAGATATACTTATACGAAAGTAATATCTTTATTTGAATAATCAAAAATAAGTTTGATTATCGACACCTTATTCTTTAATAAAATAAAGAATATATTTCAGTAATAAGCGGAGTCATAATACCTCGAATGAATATTATAAATAATATTCATTAAATAAAATAAAGGAGTCATACATCCTCAAATGAATATTCAAATAATATTCAATAATAAAATAAAGGAGTCATAAGTCCTCGGATGAATATTTGAAATAATATTCAATAATAAAATAAAGGAGTCATAAGTCCTCGGATGAATATTCATAATAATATTCATTAAATAAAATAAGGTTATCGAATAAACCTTATTCGATTAATAGTTTTGAAAACTTTAACCATATATATATATAAATATATATGTATATATATACATATATACAAAATCTACTCGGGATCCTCGACTCCCGGTTTTAGAAAATGTTTTCACCTTTTGGGTCCTTATAATAAGGGTATATGCAAGTTACCGCTATCCTCTAGCATAGGTATTATCAACTGAATCAACAGATATATATAGCAAGAATACGAAACAGGCATGCATATATATATATCATAGCAGCATGCTTCAATATATTGCAACATTTGCTAATTAACCAACATGCATCTATTGCAAGATAATGCAAATACATATATACATCACAACAACAGTATAACGGGTAGAAAACTTGCCTGAGCAACTTGGGGTGAAAAAGGCTCGGGACGAGTCTGGTAACCTATAAACAACAAGTTGGAATTAAACCAAAGTCACTTGTAAATCTATACTCTAACCAACTCAGACTCTAACGCTCGTTTTGTGCTTACTGATTCTCTTAAGTCACTCGAGTACCCTCGGCTCCACCATTTTTTAATAATTTAACCTTTACGAGTTTTAAGGTGATTCCTTCGCGAGTGTCTTACCAACTACCTAACACACTTACCATAAATGTTTCATACATTAATTAACCCTTTTTGGCATTTAACCTATGTTTCAAAGTAAGGCGAAGGGAAATGTTTCGTTCGCGAAACGCCGTTACTTAAAACGGTCGTTTCTCCTAAACCGTGCATCGGAATCGAACGAACCACATATCAAAACGAAGCTCGTAACACGAGCTATCTAGACATGGAAATGGTCATAATCTAGCAGGGGGTTCTCGGGTCCTAATGTTATGCACAAAAACAGTCTAAAGAAAATCGGACGTTACGACGGCTATGTTTACGTGATTTCCCAAATTTAAACCATTCAAAACCAACCACAATTCAACCCCAAATCAATCATACAACCAACATCCATCCAAAACACACTCCAACAGCCCCATCACATCAATGTTACCAATTCATACTTATTTCTCAATTATGAACTAAGAGTTTTACTTAAGTTCATTGACTAATTAACCAAGATTTTCAACTCCAAAAATATCACAAAATCAACCAATCTCTAAACACACAATAATCATGCCTCTCACCAACTAAAATACTCATAACAAGCTTTAACATGATTACACACCCATTACCCTAACCCTTCATCTAAACATTAGGAAATCTAAACAACAAAACTTAAAGCTAAGATCATGAAGAGTTATACCTTCCTTGATGCTTTTAATCCATGAAAGATCCTTGGAATGCCCATGGAAGCCTTAATCTAACCTCCTACAAGCTTGTTCTTTCAAAGAAATCAAGAACACAAAAATTAATTTCAAGAAAGTACTATTCACCATCTTCTTTCTTGATTTATAGAAAAAGATTGGCTTGGAATTAGAAGCTTAAACTTATAGGAAGTATGTAACTTAACTAGGAGAAGCTAGGATAATTACCTTGCTAAATAGTAAGTGGAGGAGCTTGGACTTTCATTTTTTAAGAAAAGAGGCCGAGAGCTTGAAGAAGAAAATGGGGGTTTTGTGTTTTTTGATGAAAATGAAATGTTTTGGCTTGGTTGGTTGCTTTTTGTCTTGTTTTTGGTTAATTACTTTTCTAGTCTTGACTTTGTGTGGTTTTAAATCAACCACATCTCCTTCCCCTTATGTCATGCTTATGTCACATTGCTATGTCATCATCCCTTCTAATCTCTTTGATTAGCTTCTAATTGTTTGCCTAATGACCGCTGATCTGTTATACGGTTCGCTTAACTTTCGTTCTCGTTTATCGTTTGAAGGATCATACCCGGGATCTTATTACTTAGGTTCCCTTAACCTTTCTCAATACATTATATTCCTTTTTATGATCCTCTATTATAATCCTTTAATTTAAATCCTTTTTATCCTGTTACCTTATACTCAATTCTCTCCGTATCTAGTGGATTTCCGGGAAAATCAAAGTGTTCGGATTTGGATTCTGACGATCTTTACATACACTTATATCCCATATAAAGTACTAATAAAATCTCAAAATATCCATATCAGAACCCCTACATAGTGTGGCATGAAAAGTTTTCTCATTCAACAAAAACACTATTCATAAGGGTTTCAAAAATTTCCCAAAAATTGGGGTTATTACAGTCTCCCCTCCTTAAAAGGATTCCGTCCCGGAATCAGATAGAAATGAATAGGGATACTTTCTTAGTATTGCACTTTCTAACTCTCAAGTCAATTTTCCCACATTGTGTTTCTACCATCAAACTCTTACTAGTTTGATAACCCTTCTCCTAAGCACTCGTTCCTTCTTAATCTATACCCTTCCTGGTTGCTCCATATAGGTTACGTCTGGTTGCATGTCTATGCGCTCCTATGCCCCTATTTGTCTGGCATCCGAATTACACTTCCTTAACATTGATACGTGGAACACGTTATGACTTGCTACATGTTCTAGGGTAAGGCTAGCTCATATGCTAACTTCCCAATACTTCTTAATATATCCAAGGGTCCAACAATTGGTGGACTTAGCTTTCCTTTCTTTCCGAATCTCATTAATTCTTTTCAAGGGAATACTTTTAACAATACAAGGTTGCCTCCTTCCTATTCTTTGTCCTTTCGTGTCAAATCGACATACTTCTTATGTCCTTCCTGGCTACTACCAGTCGTTCTCTGATTAGATCTATTATATCCCTGGTCCTTTGGACTACTGCGGGTCCGAGCATCTTGCGCTCTACAACTTCATCCTAACATAAGGGAGATCGACATTGTCTTCCCTCAAGGATCTCATAAGGCGATACCTCAATACTGACATATGATCTATTGTCGTAAGAAAACTCAACCCGTGTTAAGTGATCATTCCAATTTCTTTCAAGTCTATTGCACAGACTCTCATTATAGCTTTTAGCATTAGAGCTTTTGCTTCTCACTACCCATCCTTTTCCAGTTCGTAGTCGCTACTACCTTCCATTCCTAATATTATACTAGTTATATTTTTGCTCGTTAGCGTTCTATAACCTTTTAATAACCACGTCAACCTTAGTATCACGAATGTGTTTCCATTCTGAATACTACCACAACTTTATTACTCCTTTTTCAGCTGTTTCTATTTCCCAAAGTTTGATCAATCATATAGAAGTAAAGGAATTTGTTGAGAGATCACTATGATCATGAACACTTGTTATATCACATAGTTAGTACAGAAGGTGGCCAGCCTTTAGTACTTGACAAGCAATTAAACAATAAATGGTATCCTACTAGGCTTCTATCACACAGATAGATAGTCATTCGGCAATACCTCCCCTTCTGGAAGGGTTGTTCTTCTCAGCTTACATGAAATGAAAAGAAGAGAAAAGAACGAATTGAAGAGAATTGTATATATGAAAAAAAAATATACTGCCACAAAATATCTGGCTTGGAACCTACCTCTGAACTATAGAGGTTTGTCATAGGAGAACAAAACATATGTATTTATATCAACATCAAGTATTATCGCATCGCATTTTGCATGCTTAAATATTTTTTTGCTATTCCGTCCATCACTCTATGGACCCATGCTCTTCCTCGAGCTTATACACAATCACCTTTGAAACTCCCTTGATATCGAAAATCGAATCTGGGATCTCATTCTAGACATCATCGTTACTAGAATTCTATGCTTGCGCCGCAACCTTCCTCATATAGTAATACAACTCTCTATTGATAAGAAAGAATAAATATTCACTAGGTAGATACTCTACTTAATTAGTTTATCAATGATAACTTATTCACTACCAGGACCCGATTAGTGGTACTCAATCTCAACAACCATTCAAATACAACTCTCACGGTGGTAATCAGCTCACCACTCGCAGAATCATTGCTGCCTTACTATGGTCCACCACTGACCCACTGTAGTCATTCATTTTCCCTGAAGTCTTAATAGCTAACCATACAGAGTCCATACATCTCGTATCAATTTCTTCTAAGGAGGTAACATAATCACCAATCATAATTCATGAAGAACACTCCAAACTCTGACGTACTTTCAGGACATGAAGTAGATAAAATTGCAGAAGAGTTTCAGTCAAAGCAACGATAGCAGGTTAATACCATTCTTAATCATATGCCTTCGATAGAAGACTTAACTCAAAGGTTTGTTTGGTCCTTTTTGGAATATGGTCCTGGCTTATTCTCAAGATAGTACCTTCTAAGATAGATAGCCCGTTCATGGCGATTACACAAATTAAACCTTTACCAAACTACTATTACGGTTGGGTATTGCACAATCATCAGAAGGAATGTCAATCTTCCAAACCGTAATACAACCTTCACAGCTTTAACCATCATCACTGTATTCCTTGGCACAAGCGCCTATAATTATCCTCTTACCTTTAAAGTGTCGGCCACCTCTTTGGCCTTTCCTGATAGTAAAATTTCCTTACAGTCAATGTCATTTTAACCACCTCCAAATAAATTTTCTACCTTATTTCAATCACAGCTTATGTGAAGATGTTTTCCTTAAAATCTGATGAATAAAAAAAAAATTACCATTTGTTTTCCATAAGTTATTGCCTCAGTCTTTAGAGGTTAATCACTGTCACGACTGACTCTCAATCATACTTAGAACATCTTTTTATCTTAAGTCCTAATTGCCCTGAACAACTTCGACCATTACTGGTTCGATCCATACCTTCTCGTAGTTTAAC